>NW_027226195.1:1200000-1800000 GCF_022539635.2 Chironomus tepperi | reverse complement strand
TTGATGATTCATATGCGGCTGAGAAGGCTCTTTCTTCTTTTCTTTTATTTTTGTTGAATTTTTATCAGAAGAATATGAAAATTTATGAATATACATGCAGCAATATATGTTATTTGATAATATCTGACTGTGCTACATTTAAAAAAATATTTTGTTAAACGATTGAATAAATTTGAAAATGTTTTGTTGTTCTGCAAGAATTGTGTTGTTTAAGATTTTGCATAAATTAACTGGTTTTTGAGTATGGAGACCGGCAAAAAATATAAGAATTAGTCAGAATGATTTTATAACAAATGTCTTGGATGAGATAAGAGTGAATTGTGGTAAATTTTATGTATGGAATGAGTAGATTGGCAATGACGTCCATTAAAAGAAGAAGTTCTGACTCTTCAGACCTAATTCTTAGGGGGATTGGGGAAACTAGAATCTGATTCCGAAGCTGATCAAATAAAAAGTGAATTCCTTGATCCGGCTTGATCCTTGTTACAATTAAATGCACAGCAAGCAACATAGCTTTGTCCTGGGATGTGTAATTTAAAGGATTAAAAGCATATCTAAAGCAACTGTTCTCGAATTTTGGTAGCTTCACAATCTAGATAAGAATATTAAGGATTTTAACTTAAGATCTTCGTACCCAATATGTACAAAGAAAGCAATCGAACTGGACTAACAAATCCAACGGCAAACAAGACGACCCAATCCAAAAGCAACATGATGCAGTACAGTGTAGAATGAATTTCATATGAACGTGTTGACAGAGAATTTGTACAAACTAGGTGACACGTTCAGATAGAAAGCAAACTTTAGTTCCGCATAGGGGATTGTTTGCAGAGTAAGTTAATTCTAACTTTATCAACTGTAGAGCCACTCGTGAGCCTTGTTTTCAACTTTCTCTGCTCTTTAGACCACACTCTTTCACTGCTAAGTACTTAAAAATCTAAACAGCACATATCACTCTGCACGAACCCCCAAATGAATCCTATCGGGTGGTCTTGCAACATGATTCTCACAAACATTAAAAAAAAATAATTCATTCATATTACTCAGATATAAATTCATTCACATATTCAATATCAATATATCCATTACCCTCCTGACATCATTAAATCTGGTTCAAAAAAATTCATCTCTCCACAAAATTTTTGCACAACCCGTACGTAATAAGCAAAAAATTTCACCCAAATTATTTTCACCAAAAATTGAATTGTTCATGCAATAATCAAAAAAAAGAGCAGTTGTTGGTAGTTGCAGGAACAAAAAAAAGCCCTAAAGTAAACCAACTAAACATTATCATTATCCACTCTACAATTTGCATATAAATTTTAAAGTCCATCATGATGTGCATGCTCATCGATGTTTGTACATCGGTAAAATTGAAATTGCGGTTAGAATTGATGCGGTAATGAAAATGCACATGTTTATGTTAGTGTATAATTGTCGCAAAAAAATAAATTTTATTGATTGATATCGTCAACATTGAGACCGAAAATATAATGAAGTGTTTGACTTGCTTCGAGCATCCCCTTTAATAATAATGATGATAATAATAATAATGTTTAATTGTAACATGATATCATCGACTATTTACTCTTTAAAATTTGTTCATTCTTAATTATCGCTATATTCAGATAGAAATTTAATGAGAAATTTTCAAACTTTGTTTATAAAATAATTTTGCAGGCATCTGAAGCCGCATGAAGGAAGAAGAACCCATAAAATGCTGTGTATTTCCGCAAACAGCTGATAACTTTTTTCTCTCATTTTTTCCTTCAACTTCAGAATTGTATACACAAATATATTTTTAGCGTCCATGCCGACATTTGAGAAAAAAAAAATATATTTTTCGTGAGAAAAATTCAAACAATTTTCAAACTGCTCATCTGACAACCGTAAACCAACACATCGTGATTTATTGTCTGTTTTTGAACTCGAGCTAATGAAAGTTGTGAAGTAAAATTTCATGAAGGAATTAAAAAATATTTAACTTTTACTTTTTAATGTCTCATGTGAAGATGAGTAAATTAAGAATCTTGTTAGAACCGGAAGACTGTATTTAAGGAAACGAAACTAGAGCTAATTATTTATTAGCAGCATGAAAATTGTTACTTTTGAATTATTAATTGAAAAAGTCAAGATGTAGGTCTGGTGAGATTATTCATTTGAGGGAGAGATTTTAAGAAATTATTATAAAATATGCTTGGTTATGTCAGTTAATTAGTTGCAGGTTTAGTGCTTTTTATAAGAAAATTGACTTTAGCTGTTCAGCTCATCCCAAGATTCATAGCTACGGATTACATTACAATGCTTGTGGTAGTCTGATGATAGCTAATGAGTGAAGGTTTGCCAGGGATTCCACTCAAACATAGACTTACAATGGAGGCACTATTGAGAAGAATAGTGCAAGTAGTCTACAAAGGGAAGCTGCGAACTTCGTTTTTAGTACATCCGATTCAAAAAAGGACCCATGATCGCTACAATAATTAACACACTAAAGACAAAACCAAGACGCCATCTAGCTGTTGTGACTCACAATCTGCACTAAAAGTTTGGATTTTAATTAGGCTGTCCATCGGATAGTCATTCAGTTTTTGACAGCTATGAACTTATGTTTCCATGGTGAGATCAAATTTTCTTGTCCAAATGTCTCTTACTTTGTCTTTTTATGCCTCATAACTCGCACAGGGCAAGTTTGGCACAACATACCCGATCGGCACATTTGCGAAAACAACCGGATTTGCCAAGATGCAGCCACTTGGCTCTCAGTATACTGCCACCTCGTCGCCGTGGTGACAACATTTCAATACGTGCCGATCGGGACTATTTTAAATTCAATGAATATTCTCCCGAAAAAAGACCTAATTAGATACCAAAATGCTCTTCATTTAGAGCTATATCTTCATTTTTGATATCAACGCAACTCCCATCAACAACAAAAATTCCACTAACTCATTCATCTATTTAAAAAACCTTTAATGTCAGTTGCTAGTAGTAACCCCTTTTTTACCTACAACATATTTTATTTGCTCATCATCATCAACAATATGCAACAAATAAATATCAATATCAACAGTAATTGAAATAATATCAAATTTCATTCTGGTCTGAGGCTAATTCAATTATATAACAGTAAAGAAAATGCGAGAAAATTTAATTGAGACATTGGAGCCTCATCATTGAATCCCTTTCGCCTCTCACTAATTATTTTAGAAAGAAAAAAACATTAATTAAATTGTTGGCTAAACATTCAACCCCTTCAATAAAGGTTTACTATTCTTGCTTTAAAATAAATCAGGCAAAAAAATATGAAAAAAACTTTTAATTAATTTTACAAAACGAGAGTAAATAAATTGAGAATCAAAGGGAGAATATCAAGGTGAGGGTCATTACATTATGTGTTTATTGCACATGTGGTTACAATAAATAGACAGTTGTAACATATTTTAAATATTCAATCTGAATATCTAATTCTGTATTTGATTTTTAAAGCATTTTTTAGATCAAAGAAGACAGGTCAATGCAGTTTTGGTATATAAACTGACGTGATGTTTAATTTACATCAAGTAAGAGAATATTTTGATTGTTTAATGATAGACAAGGTCGATGAAATTTCATAATATTAGGTTTGATGAGTTATATCAACAAAATATTAATAAATTTCAATTTTTTCAACAAAATGTTAATAATTCTCAATTTTTTGAACATCACTGGTTGCTAAGCGTCATGCTGCGACTCAGGAAACCTAACTTTTTAAGCTTTCTAGATTTTTCTTGAAAAATTTGCAAATTCAAGAAATTTGTACAAAAAGAGCACTAACACCCTAACCCACTCTCATAAATCCCTCAATACAGCTCCGACACAATTATTACTATTGGTCATCAGGTATCATTTATGAGAATTTTGTGCTGCTCAACGTTGTCCTTCTAGTTTACAACAGAACGTTTTAGCCAGTTAAAGGCAAGTTAATGTCTAATTGATGCCTTGTTCTAACTAGGGTTTAACGAAATCTAGTTTTGGACAAATTTTCGAAACCGAGTCCGATACACAAGCGGTAGCCAGAGCTAGAGCCATCTTCAGGCACCAACTGAGGGAGGCCATGAATTACACATTATCTGTACGACCAGCGAAGTAAGTATGTAAGTAAGAGACCGATACCCAGATGGATTCCGAGACAGAGAATACTGCGGGTCAGATTTGTCGCAGCACAGGTTTTTAAGAAATTCCATGTGATCTAGGTCTCAAGAACCAACATTTCTAACATATTTTAGTCAACTCGAGAACAATACATGATTTTCAATCTTATATGTTGCTTACTTGTTTCCCTAGCAACTCTAAAAATCTTAAAATTCTCAAAATGATTCACCAGAATCCCCATCAGCATCCAAAACACTTCAATATCAATAAAATCTTAAATTCTACCTGATATAAATGTTGTGTTACCTCATTTATACCTCAGATTTGCATAACTTATTTTTGTTAAAGGTGAGATCTTTATTGTTTAAATCCTTTTTCCGATATTTTTACATTTTTTCATACATTTTTTCTGCTTAATCATCACTAATGATTGAACACTAGACGAGAGATAAGAGAAGAAACTTTAAATATGTAAATCAACAAGATGTTGTAAGCTCAGAATATTGTTATGATAGTTTATAAAAAAATTAAGTGTTAAAGATTAATTTTTACGAGGCGTCAATAAAGCACAATGACACCATCAAGTCGTAAACGGGGGAGATATGAGAACGCTTGACCCCAAAAACTAATAAAACGTCATAAAGAAAAAAAAACACTTTATTTTCATAATATTAAAATGAAAAACATGATGAGAAATTGAAAACTTAGATGTTTATAAGAATTAACGCATCAGCAAGCGACTGAAAGGAAAATAAATTGTGAACAACTATGCTGAACATTAATTTTCTCTGTTCTATTTTTGATCTTTCACTGATGTTATAGTGACTCATATTATAAGATAATTTTTTTCCTGATATTTATATTTGTATCTTTCTTATTATTATTGCCTCATATTACCAGATGTTAATGAACTGTCGACTATTTTTTTTAAAGCTTGTGTCGTGCATGATAAAAAAAAATTATTTTGAATAAAAACACTTTTTTATTGATATTTTTGACAGGAAGACTAATTTTAGATGTGTGCGCCTGTGAGGTCATGTGTGCAGTTATAATCAATCGACCACTGATGTAAACATTAGAGTGATTTTTCTTCTTTATGAAGTGATAGTTTGTACATTCATTGAATTCATCACGTTGGATGTTATACAATGTTGTTATTGGATGCAGGGTTGTTATCTTAGTTGAGGGTTCTTCGAGATTGAGACTTTGGGATTAAAATGTCCATGTAGTCTTGATATCAATCTCGGTCTCAGTCTTGATCCCGATCTCAGTTCAGGTATCAGTCTCGGTCTCAGTCTCGGTTTGGGTTTCAGGCTCAGTTTTGGTCTCAGTCTTGCTTTCAGGCTCAAAAACTCGGAAAAACCAAGACTTCGGGAAATTCTGATCTCAATTTTAGCCCGAATAGTCTTGAGTCTGGGTACGATCTGTTTGTATTTTAATAGCGATTTCAATTGACTGAAAGGATTGATGTACAAGACATATGAGATCTAAATTAGACAGAATAAGGACAAATCTAGTCACTTGCATGACAAACTACCTTAAAAACCAGGAGTAGTTCAGAAATTGTTCCTATGTCTAAGCTTAGACTTGGTTTCCCGAAGTTTCAGTTTTGACAAGTTATCGAAACCAATACTGAGACTTCAAGTGAATTCTTCAATATATCTCGAGATCGGAAGCGGCAAATCTTGGTTTAAATCTCAAGAACCCTTAGCTGAGTCGTTATTTCAGTTCAAATTCAATTTAATATTAGAAAATATATTGGACAGGAACAGATTAGGTCTAGACTCGCAATTGATTGTTCTTCGAATCATATCCACCAATATCCTTAGTAAACAGTCCAGAACTCGAAGTCGACTCGTATTTTGTATAAAAAGTTTACTCGAGTCAACTTGATTCCATATAAAATTCAAGTCAACATCACACTCTGCTCTACTCTAACCAAAACATCTCCTACATCAACCATGAATTAAAAATATTCGACCTTTTTTGCTTAAAACAACTTGTTAAGTAAAGAAAAGTGAAATTTAAATAAACAAACCATCAAAAAAAATTAGATTGAAGAAAGATTTACATCATTCTAGAGTGGCAAAAAGAAAATTTTCACTAAATCAACTGCACAATTTTAATTTCTACACAGTGAAAAGTCAGATCTTTGAAACTTATAAACAGTTTTTGTGATCAAGTTTCCAAGAAAAAATTCTGATCTCATTTGTGCAAAAAAAAAACACATATTCACTTCTAAATTTTTTCATTCGCCAAGCGCGTGTTGATTTTAAGATTAAATAAGAAAATTTTTTGCAGAACCTACAAAAAAATAAACTGTAAGAACAGCAAGTGAGTTTTTTTGTTTGAAATGTGAGAATTGAAAAGTGAAATGTGGGTTATTGAGATCAGTGCAATAAGAAGTAACTTTTTTCTTTTGAAAAGGAAATTGAATAAGAAAAAATGGAAAAATAAAGAAATTTTCTTTCGCACATCTGCTCAATGTCTTTAAGAAATTTTCGCCACACTTTACCAATATATTATTTTAAAAGCAGGAAAAATTTCTAGGTCGGAGAGATGTTCAACATTTTAAATAAATTTATTGGAGTGTGAAATTATTGTCTTAGCCTTAAATGTGTTAAAATAGGATGTTTGTAATCCTCGAAGTTATATGGTGAGATTAATATTTAAAATTACGGAATTGCATCATCAAAAGATGTATATTTTTAAATATTTCTTGGACAGAGCAATGATACTCGACCAGATGTTTGGAAACTTATAATTAATATCATTTCTATGATTAAGTGACAATCCAAATGGCATCATGTTCGCCAGGGGTCCGGTAAGACGCAAAGTTACTCTGACGACACCATGAGGGAGGATTTCAATTAATTTTTGATGCTTTTGAAGTTAAGGATTCAGACGTCCCCCTTGATTCTTTGGCATATCGGCAATATTCTACATAATTATCGAGAAAATGGACTATAGTGGAAATTGAACCCATCAAATGACACAACAGTGATGCATATTCCCCGTGTGAAGAACTAGCCAATTGGCCACATAATGAGAAATTCTTTAATAAAATGTGGATAAAATGATGCTAAAGTCCATAACATCGGGCGACATAGAGACCCAGTGTACCTCATACAACGAAGTAAAGTAGGTTAATATTTATTAAAATCATGAACCTTTCCCTTTTATGTAACTAATTGATCTCTATCAGTTCCACAAGCTTATCTTTCCAAACCCTAAAAATTCTAAAATCTTGATTGACATTTACTGCTTTCTAAATAACCAACTATCCTCAATATTTCATCAAAATCGCTGACAGAACTCCTCCATAAATCACATCTTCCAAGAAATCTTCACCTATCACATAAATCATTATGACATTCTAATTTAATTTGATCACAATAAATAATAAAAAATTTATTCAAAAAAAAATCCATAAACGAAATTTTTATATTTCCATTGACAACCAATTATCGTTAATAATTTTTGTGCACATATTTACTCATGTTTACAGAACTCAATCAACCATGAATTCATTAGCTTGTAGATTTCGTGTATAAAGCTAACAATAAGATGTTTTGTGATGTCATTTAAGATAGTAACAAAAAATAAAGATTCATAATGTAAAAGATTAACGATTAGATTGAATATTTAATGATATATGTAAATGTCGCCTTATTGACTAGCAGCGTAAAGACGTCTGGTAGACCGGAACGACATATAAAGTTGAAGGCAAAAAATCTTTACGAATCTTAATCACATGATTGATGCTTTAATGAGCTTTATTTCTTTTGTGTCTGAAGCGCACACTTAAAATGCATTAAGTTACATCATATATCGGAGGATTTTCATCAAATTTGATAAATTTTATTGTGTATTTAATTTAAATATTAAACAGTAAGCTAAGATCAGGACAAATATAAATATAACAAGTTTATTTATTGACATTAAATTGTCAACTTCTGACAATAATGTTGATATTTGGCAAATATTTTTGTTTCTCAATCGACACAAAAGTTTAAACAGTCACATTTAAGATGATAATATTTTAGGTTTTTGAGAAACACGAGGTATTTTAAATATTTTTTTTAATGGTTTGGCGTGTGAATTTATTTACTTCCTTAGAGACAATGAGGATGTTTACTTAAATGAGAATGCTTATGAATAAAATTGAATTTTTTTGATTTTATGAGCAACATCGGGAATCACAATGTGTTAGGGATAGAATTGGGATTATTCCACGAAAAACCCTAGAAAATTGAAGATTTGTTCCAAAAAAAGGGGTAAAAGAATTTGAATTTGAACCTGAGTACGCTGGGTAGTCTGAATACGCTGAAAGTACGCTCCTAGTTCTGAATGTTGACATTGATGGACTAAGATGGATTTAAAGCAACCTTATTGGGTGAATACGCACAGAATTTACGGAAAAAGAAAGAACATCAGTTAATGAAAACGGGTATGGACCTTACAAGACCCTTCTAGCTATGTCATTATTGATTGATTCTCAAGCTACCGTTAAAAAAACTCACGCGATCTGAGAAACTTAATTACATTCTGATTCTAAAACAATTTCCGAATAGCACACGGCGACTAAGGTCAGACACTCCAAAAGTACAGTACTGTACTCACTGTATGTTCATATAAATTCATTCATATATAAAATAAAAAATACTTTCATATAAAATCATTAAGTACAGTAAGTACAGTACTGTACTTTAGAAGTGTCTGAACCTTACAAGTAGATTAACCAATCAAAAACCTGACACCAGGCTTGTACTGTCCTTTGAAGTGTTTGACGATTACAAGTCGGTTAATTAATCCAAAATCCGGCACCAGGCTTCTGTGATCCTGTTCTAATAAAGTGTCAAAATCAAACTAAATCCAGCACCAAGTCAAATTCACCCCAACCTGGTGTCTGATTTTTGATCCATTAACCGATTTGTGCTTTTCAGAATTATCATTAAGAACTCAAAACCAATCCAATTCTCTTAATTTCCTCAAAATTATCATTATCAGCATGAAAGCAAAATGTCATGCCGTTAATTTAGCATAAAAAAGATATAATCACCATAATTCCTTAACTCAATTTAAAGCTTTTATTTTTCTGTCGGCATTCTGTATGCGATATATGGACAAAATCACCGAGCATCATTAGCAATGCTAATTTCACAACAAATATTGCACGTTTGTTGATATAAAGATGAATGAAAATGAATTCACAAATATAAATAAGCATTTTAAGTGGAATGATGTAATTTAAAAAAAAAAGGTGAATAATTTTTGGAACAATCCTTTCGCTTTTTAAAAACATTTTCTTTTGTTATGAAAATTTAACTAAAATATTTACAAAAAATTCTTTGTTGAAGTACATTAAGCTAATGTGGTGAGAATTTCTGTATTTGAGGATGGTTTGCAGATAATAAATGATATTTAAACAGACACGCCAGAAATTTTATGGGAATTTGAGATTTTTATCGCAATTTGAAACTTTGTATTTTTAGCATTTTTCAAATGCAAAAATTTTCTCTTGCTTGACTCACTAAAGGTGAAGGAGAATGATTGATTTGCGGCTGGACAGACAACAGAAATCATTTTCTCTTCTTTTTTCATATCCAGAATGATAAATTAAACTAGAAGATTTCGAATGTTGCGGTTTCTTTTTTTGTGCATTGATTTTTGATACTTTTTGGTCAATAAGCTTCTAATAATCAACCTGTTTGATAATGACAGCAATCACTCATTGGTCAGCATTAGTTTGAGTATTATCAATAAGAAGATTGTGATTAATTTTGAATTTTGTGATCTTTTGATGAATTGAATTTGAATTGAATCTAGATTTGGTATTTTTGATGCTTTTTTAAATTATTGAATTGATGGATGTAATTAAGATTATAATTTAGGTTGTTCAGGCAGCCATGTAGATCAAGTTGACGAAGTGACGACTAGGAACTACTCAAGACAGTAACGGACTCGGTTACATGATCCTTGCGTTTATAAAGCATCGATATGTCGCTGTATAAGCGGTAAGAAGTAAAGTTGACCTAATTTTAACGTGACGGCTGAATTAAATCAAATTTTTCGTAGGAAAATGCAGTTTGCTGCATTGTGTTGCTCGGGTAGGCTTGGTATGCATCCCAATTGTCCATTACCAATTTCCCACAGTCTACTATGAATGAAGACTAGGTTGCATCTGCAAAATCATCTCCACAGCGCAAAATACCACCCAAAAATGACCACCGCATCATAAAAATACATTTCATTATTTTCATTACACAATCCAAAAATATAAAAAAAATTGTTTATCTTTTTTTGCCATCGCTATCATTTCACGTGTTCACATTAGTAAATATTTGTCGGAATTCTTCCTCTTCTCGTTTTTTTTTCCTTTATTTATCCTTCCTCTTTGCGCTCTTGGTAGAAATACAACACAGAAAAAAAAATCAATGCTACTCAAACACACAAAAAAAGAGCACTTGAACATCATTCTTGACTTTTTTTTGTACTTGAACAACTTTGTTGTCTGAATGACTGTGGGATTTGAGGCTTTTTTGGGAAATTTTTTGGAGAGGAATTTAAAGTCGGATTTCAAGTCGAATTTGTCATTATTTTTAGAATTTAATGGAAAATTTCTAAATTCTTAAAAATCCTCAAATTCTAAATTGCAAGCCACAATTCATAATGAATTCATTCATATCATAAATGTCAAATTACAATCAGCACATACAGCACAATTTTTTTCGCTATTATCGATTTTTATGCATTTAGAATATTTATTTTCAAGGTATTCAACAAGTATTGAATAACGCGAATCATTTTTCTTCCACAAAATGTAGTCTATGCATCATTTATGCATAAAATGAATAAAAAAAAATACAAAATAAAAACGTAAAAAGTAATCGCTTACGTGTGCATGAATAGATTTGTGGCAGTGAAAGAAGAGAAGAAAAGAAGTTTATTGACATTTTTGCCTTTGAAGACAATATTACTCAAGTGAGCGAGAGAATGCGGAGGGAATAATTTTTTTTTGTAATCGAGCAGAAAAATTCCCTTTTTGGATGCAAATCATGTCAACAATAAATTCTAGTTTATATTGGCATGTCTAAATATCTATTTTATTTTATCGAAAGTCGTGAAAACTATTCTTCATTTTTCAAGGCAAAGGTAGTTTGCTGATTTATGAATTTTAAAGTATTTTGTGAGCAGTGGTTGGACAGGATCCCGGATAGCACAAGTGAGAGGATTTAGAGTAGTTTTATCCAGCCACGACCAAGATCGCACGTAGCATCCGACACACAATTTGGATAACACTGATCTAGAGCTAGACGGGCCTAACTTCGGTATACAGCTGGGTTAATCTTGTATTTTATCGTTGGATCTTCATGCTAGAACAGACAAGGAGCATTTTCAATTATATCTATTGAGGTATACCCATGAGGAAGCTCATTTGGATGAGTATACCTTGCCCATTGTCTGTTAAGCCATCAGTATTACCAATCTGAATCTAAAGCTTCAATTCTACTTCCACCAGTCCCTCATTGTTCAACTCTAACCATTCATGTATCATCCGGGATTAAAATTCCAAGAAAATACTGAAAACCGTGACTATTTGCTTTCAATTTCTCTTTTAATTCTTGCAGAAAAAATGAATAGAAAATGATAAGAAGTCAAAAAGGTTCTCCCATTTATTTGCAAAGTAATGTATTTAGAAGTGGGTTCATCTAGGCAGCATCATCTCTTAAGCTTTTGTCTCTTATGTACTTTAATATCTTCTTTCTTCAGCGGTGTAATGCTGTCAAGAAGTTGGGATTCAAGGGGAGGTAATTAGAGTTGGCTGGAGTAAGCTGATAAGAGGTGTCATATTAACACCAATTGTAATATTAAGCTGGAGTAAGCAAGTAATAAGGGAATTAAGAATTGGAAGAGTATGTATAAGTGGTCTAGTAAGGTGCAAATCTATTCAATAATCAGCAGACAGTAAGTATTTGTCGCGACACATGATAGCATGGCACATGGCACATGGTAACATGGCACATGGTAACATGGTAACATGGCACACAGTAACATTGCACATGGTAACATGGTAACATGGTAACATGACACATGGCAACATGGCACATGGCTCATGACACATGGTAACATGGCTCATGGCACATGGTAACATGGCACACAGTAACATTGCACATTGTAACATGGCACATGGTAACATGACACATGGTAACATGGCACAAGGTAACATGCCGCATGGTAACATGACACATGGTAACATGGCACATGGGACCTTTTGAGCGTACTTACTGCCTAATTGGGACAGAATCAAATATGCTGATAGCACAGAAGCTTCCAAAGCATCTACAACACTTCCAGCTCACATTTCCCACCCAATTCCCATCCCTTGCCAAAATTCTCCTTCATTCTCTCGTTTTTCTATCCCATTTTTTGTACCTTAATATCTTTGTATGAATATCTCAATGCAATAAATAATGATAGAAGTAGTGAATATTAAAATGTACTTACAAATACACACACACATATGTCTGTGCGACTTAACGTGAGTAATTTATGTAGGCAGTTAACTGCTTGATTCCACCATTTCTTCATGCTTCTTTTCGAATCTTTCAACTTTTATTTTCAATCTTCCATGAACTTTTGATCATTTGATTGAATTAAATACTACCATTTGTGGTACGGAGTATGAAAAATTATAATTGCAGTGATTTAAGTCGAGACATGCTGTGGCGTGATGCATTTATGTATGGATAGTAATAAAAGTATTATAAAATATGTTAAATAGTGTGACGAAGAATCAAGTCATCGATGTTATTTAAATGCAACCTGTAGGAGACATTGAGGTGACTTGAAATGGGGACAAACAGTTTATTATGCTTTTATGACTTTAAGATGAATATATAGGAAGTCAGAATTTATCGGTTAATCGATTTATTCAGATTGCAAAAGCAGTTTTAACCAGAAATATTGAAAATTGTTAGTCAAATTAATCATTTTTATTATTAGATTACTGCTTATGCTTAGTAATTATTGACACTCTCGTAAACCAAGCCATTAATTAATTATGAATATAATTAACAAAACTGCAAATAAGTTAATGACTAGAAATGTGATTAAGTAGATGCTCGTGTTTGCATTAGAAGTGCATTTGACCCGGAAGTCCCCTCCCAGGCTCCCCTTCCCTCTGATGCTCGTTAATCCATAATCCTTTTATTACCAGCCCCCGATTAACCCCACCTGATTAACTCATTAACAATTTTAATAACCAAATCAAGTTAGAACTAGCAAGTCATAAAATCTCAGTATGAAAAAATTTCAATTATTCTAAATTACCGGAAAGAAATGAAAAATCGATGAGATGTGTATAATATAGTTCAATTACTTCGTATTGTGCTTTATCATTACTTCAAATTAGACTTATTAACACACACAAGTGTATTGAATCGTGATTCTATGACTAGAACTGGATTTCCCATTTTGACCGAGTGACACAGTTCGGGGAAGCGTCAAAATCAGGTTGAAATCAGCCGTCACGGAGGCGTCAAGGTAGCATTGAGTCTCACCGTTAATATGGCGACGCAGCGGTGACCTTCCGAGCATGCTATGCTGCTCGGGACAGATTTCCCAATAGAATTATAAACAAGATTCTTAGAATAATTAATTCACGATTTTATCTCACAGCATTTATTAATTTTATTCACAAATACAACCAGATAGAATGTTTTCGTGATTTTTTTTATAATTTATTTGTTGCACATTTTCAAAATAATCTCTCAGTCAGCTTTCGTCACTTGACATATCCAGTAACATAAATAATAAAATAAAAAAATGTCTGAATTGAGTTCATTTTTCACAGAAAAAGCTAAAATTAATTTTGGTGAAGATGAAAGTCGTAAGAGTCAGTCATTGGCGCAGTTTAGAGAGTGGATTAGTAAACATCCGTTTATTAAAAGATGCAATCCAAGTAAGATAAATATTTATTAATAATAATTTAAATTAAATTTCAATTTATTTTATGTATAGCCGATGCTCATCTACTCGCGCACCTCCGTTGCTGTAAATATTCAATGACAAATGCATTCGAACAGTTTGAAAAATGTCTTGTGTTTATCAAAACACATGAAGATTGGTTCAAATTGTCAGATGAGGATTACGAGCGTGCATTACAACTTTATGAAGCTGGATTTATCAAAATAATGAAGAAAAGGGACGCAGAGGGACGCAGAAATGCCGTTTTTACGAGTAGTCTTGGCGATCCAAATAAATTTAATGGCGATGATGTAATGAACTTGCAATGTATTTTATTTCCGATGTTAATTAGTGAAGAGGAAACTCAAATTTGTGGAATGAACTATATTAATAGCTGCAAAAATACAACAGTTAGCCATTTATCACTATTATCGATGAAAAAATCATTCGATGCGTTGACTAACCTCAAAGTTTTTCCACTGAGTGTTAAAAATATTATCATCATTGGTGTGCCACAATTTGCTGCACAGGCAGTAAATATGATGAAATATTTATTAACGGATAAAATGAAGAAGAGATTTCATGTTGTTAATGATGTATCGGAATTAGACGATGAGAGTGTTAAGGCAGCTTTTAATGATGACTGTGGGGACAAGGAAGTCGAGAATATTCGAGAGTTAGTCAAAACGTATTCAGAGTATTATAAGATTTTAATGGATTTTGATATTGATATGGAAAAAGCTAGTGCAAGTAAAAATGTGAAAAGTTTTGAAAATGTCGGAAGCTTCCGGAAACTTGAGATTGATTAGGAATGTTGTAGATTGTTTTTATGGATAAATTTGTGATAATAAGGTTAAACTGTTTAAGATGGTGATAAACTGTTTTTGTGGAATTTTAAGAGTTCTTCCATTTTTTAAAATTTAAAAATAATTTAAATCACCCCAGACAAGTACAATCATTGCTTAAATGCGTAGAAAAACTTACAAAAATTTGTAAAAAAAATTTAATTTAATTTAATAAAATTTCTAATTTTTTAAAAAAAAACTTTAAAAGTTTTTAAATAAATTTAAAAAAATTTAACAAATTTATAAAAATTTAGTTTTAAAAAATTTAGGTTAAAATTAAAAATTTAATCTAAAAAATTTTTAAATTTTAAAAATTGATAAATTTTCTAAAAAACTGAAAAATTTAAAAATTGAAAAAACTTTAAAAAAAATTTAAAAAATAAAATAAATTTTAAAAACTTAGGAATTTTAAAAAAAATTTAAAATTCAATGAAAATTAAAAAAAAGTCTAAATTTATTTTAAAACTCTAAACAAAATCTCACTTTTCTCACATAACGAGAAAAAAGTTGAAAATGCAAATAACATTTCCGTGTATGATTCCATGACGTCAAAAAACCAGTTTCACCGAATCAATCTATAATTAATTACATACTGTTTTTGTTGATAGACTTTTAAACGAATTAAAACTTGTGCAATAAAACTAGCAAAATTGACCTTTAGCATTTTGTCATTACTTTAATAAAATTAATCTATCGAGAGATTTTACACTAAACATTGTATAACTTATACAATGTTTTATGCAAAATTTAGTTATTTACAATAAATTAAGAACGAGGATTAGTAATGATGATATTGAAAACTTGAAAATTAAAATGTAATTGCCATTATTAATCATATGCAAAAAATGAAATAATTAAAGCAATACTAAAAGCTTTCTAGAATCATAAATTAAAAGTGTATATTAAAGCCGAGTACCGTTTTAAGTCGATTATAAGATACTGAATTATCGTACGATAATTATTGCATGATTATGAGATAGGATAATCCGTTAGATAATCAAATTATCGAGCAAAGGTAGATATTGTCGTGCAAATATTCTGTTATGTGTATTTTCCTGGAAAGCGCACGACGTAGAAATGATCGAAATTTAGCACTAGGTCAAGGTGACACTGGTGTCATACTAAATTTGATGAGTTCTGAACTCAGGCAAGAGTTGAGTAGGTATGAGCCGGATTATAGGCACCAGGTCAACGTGACACTGGGTTTAGGTTAGATTCGCTGATATCCGGCATCAGGACAGAGTCATGTTGACCAAAGCAGGATTTTTAACTATTTCTACGGTATGCCTACCGGTATGAAGCATGGAATAGAATATAAAGGATCATTGCGGTTCTTAAACTTAAAATTCTTAGCCCTGGCTCTTGATTTGAACTATTGAGGACCTCAAAACCCTCAAAATAGACCAGAGTTCAATGTCGACTAGGATTTTGTATGGAAAATTCGACCAGATTCGACCCAATTTCATATAAAATTCGACTAAAATTCAAATAAAACAACCAAATTCCTCATACCTTTCAAAAAAATCAGAACTTTTTACAAAAGCCTTTAATTTATCTCCCAAAACTTATCCATCCATTTCACAAAACAAACCAAAATAAAACCGCTTCATTCATCTGCATCCATCGAATTCAATGACTTATTTAAAATTTTGATTGCCAATGCTCTTATAAAGATAAAATGACACAAACGGAACCAATGACATGAATTGATTTGCTTCTTTTTATCTCCACATTTAATGTGATTCATTCATTTGATTTATTGTTCATTTTTACGGTACAATAATAAATATATACAAATACTCAAATCTCTCCCATAATTGGAACTGACTCTTGAACTAAAAAAAATACGCTTCATTGAGGAATCAAATTTCCAAAAATTATGCAACAACAACAACAAAGTGAAGATCGTTTTTTTGTGAATGAAGAGTCAAAACTGCTCAATTACCACGCTACTTCAATTATCACAAATTTACAACAAATAATGAGTTACCCACACATCACGCACAATTGTCATCATTATGGGTATTGATCTTACATATTACGAATTTGGCGCCTTTTGTTCAATTTATTGGATCATCAATTTAATAGTTATGGGATCAAAGAATTTTAAGTGCCGCGACCATTCAAGGCTGTTAAAAAATTTTCAGACATGATTTTTATCGATTTTTCTACTTAAATAGTAATACTTTAAAATTGTCAATTACTACTCGTGTTTTTGGCCTTTTTTACAAATGTATCCAATTAACTTAAAATAACTTCCAATTTCCGTTCAAACTCAACACATTGTGTCGTCGTCAAGATTAAAAAATATTTTTTCATCCAGTTTTACTCCTCAAAAAATTACTTGCAAATGTGATGTTATTAATAAATTGAGCAGCATGGAATTACTGTTATTATGCTAATTTGCAAATTGTATATACAATGAAACACGACGCACTTCAGTTCATGATTTCTTTTGATATATTCTTCCGTTTCGTGAGGATTTTAAATTGTTCGGTTAGTAACGGAGGGGTTTGGACTCTTATAATGACTCAATGGGGTCGAGAACAACTGGCAGGGTGCCATGCGTGCCACAGCACACTTCAACACGGGGCAACACCTGTACTGAAGTGTGTGGTGGCATGCAAGCTACCCTGACTCAGAAAATGCGCTAATTCTAGTCTAGAGCTTCCCAAATGGACTTTTTGACCTTAAATTCCATTTCAAAGCATTCCAACCCAAAACATCAACTCATACCATAGCTCCAACCACTTTTTGGGAGTCTCCAGTAATTTCATTCGCATGTTCATGATAAATTTCATGAGCAGCCGGTCAACACACGTTGCCTATTGTTCACAATAACACAAGAATCTACTCAAAAAACATTTTTTTCAATTCTTATTCTCATTGAAATGATGTTCTTATCGCATCGTTGAATTTTTTCAGCATGTACTCCTTCCTTCTGGCCTTGCTTGCATAAGCAACTTAATGACCATTAAGATAATACGCGAAATGGCTACTTACATGGTGAAAAGTGTATAGAGAGGTAAGTAAAGTAAGGCAACAAGTGGAGATTTATGCAATAAAGAAGAAGCATAAAGGAAGAATAAAAGTGCACGAATGATGTCATGCAAAGCAGTAATAAGTTATTGTTCTATTTTTTTATTTTAGCCGGTTGATGTAATAACTGTAATTGAACTTCACAAAATAATATTAAATTAATTTTTCATGACTTAAGAGATATGATCGGAATGAATGAGAAGGAAAGAAGTCAGGGATTTATGGTTCTTGACTTTTTGGGTTGTATATTTTAATTTAACATTCCTGATTGGAATTGTTATGAGGTATGGAAGATCGGATGATGGTTTTTTAAGGAATTTTATCAAAATTTTGAATTTTAGTGCTGAAAAAATGCAGTTGAATGCTTTGGACTTCGGTTAATAACCAGTATAGGACAGTACTGACCACAAGCTCTAATTTTCCATGATTTTAATGAATCTTCCAGACCTCAAGTAGCCAAAGAGGTAGATAAGATCAAAGGTAGCCTAATAATGCAATGATAGACAGCCTGTTTAGCTCACGATCTACTTCATGACCCATTAGTAGCCAGCAATTGTTTCTTCGCAAAATTCTACTCATAAAACCCATCAATTCATGATTACAAATCCTCTTTATCTCAATCCGACCGATCAATCTCGAAACATTTATCCAAGCTTCTTTCACTTATTCAATTAATTTTCATCCATTTAAACACTCTCGAGATGATTATAGACCAGTCATCGGCAATAACTTTTCAATCAATATTGAAAATATTCTTATTCAATTCCTATTCGCAACTATGCAATTAATCTCACTTCATATTTATGATTATGAACACAGAAAAGCTATTAAAATTGCAGTCATAATCAAGTTAAGTCTTGGAAAAATAGAACGATAAGTTTTTTAATTATTTTTAAGTATAGATGACCTCAGCGTTAGCTGGTAATGTGAAATGTATTAATCATCATTGCTTTCAATATTTCATTAATTTTAGTTATAGATTGTCGAAATATTAAACAAATAAGCTGTCAAAGAATTGAATGTTGTGGAGATCAGTGTTGGGCAAACTGTGTGCTGTGGCACATGAGCTTTATTTGAAATGTCATGAATCACATGTCGTATGTGGTCGTGACATGTCGTACGTCGTTTGATCGTGACTTACAACAAATGTGTGCCATGGCATAAAATAGGTTGTACAGCCCTGTCATAGTCAAATCCCATGAGTAGCTGATTAATTTAACAAAACGACAAAATCAATTTTTCATATGTGATGACTTAATACGTTAAATGTCCAAAATAGACAGCATGATGACACGTACAATTGTATGTCATTTTTCATATTTACCAGCTACTGATTTATCGTGTACAATGTTGATGCTAAAGACAATCAATGCCACTGTCAGTTAACATTGATACTGAAAAGTATATCCCACGCAACTCCTGTCATAGATATTCGCAAAGCATAATCAAGATTGATATAGAATAAAGTTCAATGAATTGTCGAAAAAAATTGTTCGTATTTTATAAATAAAATACGGGCAAAAAAGTATAAAATCGTGTGGCGATCACGTATGGTAACAGAGAAAAAGAAATTAAAAATTTAAATTTTTTTTCTTTCTTTTCTTTCTCGTGCTGACTCACTCAAGATTCTTTTTTATGTCTGTAAGATCCCCAGACGCGACGATGAAATCGTAGAGAAACATAACTTTTAATTAACACCATTAGTCGCTTTTTTTTTGTTTTCATTCTTTTGAGGTCGTGAGACGATTCTTCAATTTTTACTCTTCTTTACATTTCTCATGTAGTCGAACTGATGGTGATTATATTGGACATGAGTCTTAAGTAAAATTTAATGACTAGCGAATGTGTTTTGGCCTCTCCTTTTACTCACTGATCGCGCACCGGTTTTGCCGTTGATTGAATAAACATGGCAGATAATTTGCTAATTTTAATCTCATGCTAATTTCTATCTTTTCTTTTATTACAAATTGTGTGTGTGGCATGAAAAGCTGAGAAAATAAAAATTTTAATTACTAAATCGTTAATTTTCCTTCTTGATATTGAAAAATTCAATGGAAATTCAACATATGAGTAATGCTAAGCTGCTAGGGAATTTTTTAACTTTTGAGCATTTAATTCACTCCTTTCTTGTTATGATTAAATAATATGAAGCAAGTGTATACACTTCTCCTTAGTATTTGAAGGATTATGTTTCAAATTAAAATTGAGAATATTTTCTTAACTCAAAGTTTAAATGATGATGGCTTCCTGTCAAGTGTTTAACAGTTTATTTGATTTTTAATAAAATTATGTGATGAATATTTATTAAAATCACTCAACTTTTCATCCCATGGGGTTTAAAATTGTTCTGTGAAATGAAATTTTTGAAGGAGAATTTTTGGCGAAATTGACAAGGACTGTCAGCAGTTGAGAGCAAGTTGCTAATGTGATTTGCAAGCAGTGGCTAATTGATCGTTAATATTTCAGAATTTTGAAAGATTTTTATTGATTTTTGTTGAAAAATTGAATTTTAAAGTCATTTTTAAAGGGTATTTAATGGGTTTTTGACAAGCCACAAATTGCAAGAACAGGAAAGCTATCCCTGACAACACAAGGCAAAAAATGGCTGAAAACCCGGTTTCAGATCAGCATGACTTTGACCTCAAGCCAGATTCGATGAAATTCGGTCACAAGTCAGAGTCAAGTCGTCCTGGAACCGGATATTCGGTCATTTATACGCCGAGTAGCATGTTCCGAGTAGCAGAAAAGAATCAAAAATCCGACTCCAGAGCGACATGATTCTGACAATTCGGATTCAATTTAAATCCGGCACCAAGTCGGAGTCACGCTGTCCTGATTTCCGATTTAGGATTAACTAACCGACTTGTGCTATTCGGATATCAAATTTCTATTTTAATACAGACCAAACCTCTAAAAAACCCGCAAATAAACTCACTTCCGCTCCTTAAATTTATCATTTTATTATTTTCAAAATTTGCATAATTGAAAACAACATTTAAGATCTGTATCTGATACTTGAAATAAATAAACACTAAACAACTATCAACAAACATAAATCTTACAGTCTTAAGACTAAACAAACATGTAATCTCCTTAAAAATATGAACAAAATCATCCATATAAATTTAAAATTGTATCTCTTATCAATTTGTTATACACAAATCTATGTGAATTATTCAACAGATTTTATATTTCAAATTTGATTTATTTTCTTCCTCTTCGAGATCACAAGCTCAGTCAAAAAGAAGTCAAGATGAGTTAACAATATAAAATAAGCATAACAAAATAAATTTTTTTTAGTCGAGCAAATTTATGGCAAAATTTGTTAATTTTCTTCTCCTCGCTGCATGTGTTTCGCGGCTCAAGTGATATATGAGCTCGTCTTTCTTTTATTTTCTAGCTTATACAAAAAATTATCTCATGCAATAAAAACATGAGAAGTGTGAATCATTGTCGAGATAGCATCATCAATAAAAAATCTCAAAAAAAATCTAAAATGAGATCAGAAAGTATCTAAATTAAAGACGATGACTGCAAAAAGATCCTCAAAAAAAAATATTTAAATGAACAAGATTTTTTTGTTAACCCAAATCATCTATCCATCCATGCTGAGTGGGTCGAATTGTGTTCATATAAACAAGCTTAAAGAATTGTGTTTATAATAAAATAGAAATGCATGAAATATGATGACACTTTCCAATGAATTTGTTTTATTACGCTGCAATGCATAACTCGCTGAATAAACAAACAGCAGTGCCGAGCAGTAGAGTTGTAAGGAGGTTGTCAGTTTTTGACTCTGTGAGATGGTTTCTTATATATTATAGAGTAATAAAGAGTTTATGAGTTGCTCTTTGACTCAGAGAACTATTATGGAATGATATTTTTGTAACGGACTATCCACAGTGCATTATTGGTTGTGCAGTAGTTGGTTAGATACAAAAATGTATAACTTATACAAGACATTTTGCCATATAGTCGAGTAATCCCCGATGGCTCAGTGATAGGACATGTTAAGGGAAAAATCAGACGTAGGTTCGAGTTTCACTCGGGATCCGTCATTCGGAATTATATGTCTCCAAACTTTTCGAAACCGGCGTGATTTCGGTATGTTGCCAGATTTAATCCGAATCCGGTTGAAAAGACAGTGGTTCGTCCATCAAGCCGACCTAAAGACTGGATTTTTGATCAATTAACCGATTTTTAATATTTGGAAAGGTCGCAATTTACCATTAACACACAAAAACTTGACAAACTCCTAACAACTAATCTGTGCTACCCGGATTTATGTAGTAGCATCAACGACAGCAGTTAGAAAGCAAAAGATAAAAAAATATGTCATCATCCACCATATAGTGTTTCATCATAAAACATCAATTAAATACACTTAATTTAAATATATAAATAAATATTATTTCTCTGCATCCACAATCCATTTGAATCCATTAAAGTACTTATTGTTCACACACTTATCATCAACACTATTTCCATTGAATTCAATGAGTATGGATAAAAATAAAGAGATAGATGAATTTAATGGGGGATAAATAAATGAAAAAAATAAAATATCAATTGACTCATTCATTGATGATAAATTGAGCAGCATGAGTATCGATTCACGCCAACTCACGATTTCGCTTGCTTTTTTGTATTTTTTTGAAACTAAAATCATCAGTTTTAAGTGCTTACTTTTGGCTTACTTTAATTGATTGATTTGGAACATAATGGTTTGATGACCACGACTAAGTTAATTGAACTTGGTGCTTTATTTGGGACAAATAAGAAGTGCAAAATAATTTATTATTGAAAAGTGTCACTTTAATGTCAGTTTTTATGAGGAAATGGGTTGAATTTGAGTGAAATTGGAACGTTTTAATGTCTGGAGTAGTTTTGGGTTGAAGATTTTGATGATTTTTGGAGAATTTTGGTTTGATTTTCAGCACAGCCCATCAATCTTCTATTTAAGTAATGTCTGCAAATCATGCAGATCTTTAATTGAGTGTACTAATTGTATGTATCCGAACTGTGAGCCACAGCATAGTTGTGTACCCCTGAACCTTAATATCATGTGGTTTTCTCAAAAAGCCATCCAAATTTTCGCATTTTGACATCAAAATTTCCTCAAACTTAAAATTCCAACCACAACATACGCAACAGTCATCCTCAAAATTTCACAAAAGTTCCCATTGTTAAATATGCTAATGCACTAAATATGTACAAGAAATGTGATATATTTTATACCATCCATTGTAAAGAACATAATTGTTTTACAGCTATTCGGTCATTTCATCCATTAAATAAGTGCAATAAAAAGGCAATAAACATATTTTTTTCTTCTTAAATTGTATCAATGAATAGTAATGAGCAGCGTTGGCGTAAAGTGAAAAATATACAAAAAAAAGTTTTTTTACAACTTCATTATCGTTAAAAAATGGTCAATAAGAGAAGACTTAAATTACAAAATTGATGATATTTATGGATGTACAGCATAAATGCTTATGCGTGTGTGTCGCATCATCACATATATTGACCTTTTATCGTCATTCATCCATAGAAAGATCAATTCAAAAAGACAAAAACTACGACTTTTATCCATTATAAACCCATCAATCATTGTTGTTGTATCTGTTATTTTTTTATTCCATCAATAGAGCATTTTTATGGCAATTAATTTAACATAACAATACCAATTTACATATATAATATGTCTCTCATATGTTCAATCGATCTATTACCGATATCCATACAATAGATGATGGCAAACGAGATCTGGCTTTATTTTTGAGTGATTCAATCCTAATTTGTGTGTTTTTTTCAAAAAAATCGCAAAAAATGTATTTTTAGTCTCGGTTATAAATTTTATTTATTTTTATTTCTGAGAAATTGATGATGAGATTTCCTTTTGTTGTTTGTTGGATATCAGTCTTGTATCATGTTTTTAATTAGACAAGGGGTTCAGCCTCTGGGATTGGCTCATATAAAGAAGCTAATCTATGGCAGTTTTTTGTGGAATTTGATTTGCATTCTGTGTGGGTTAAACTGAAAGTTCAATTGACAGATGACACAAGAAATGAGAAATTGCTACTAAAATTGCAAGTTTAATGTCTTGAGCAATGATGAGACACCTTGCAAGTGATCCTCGACCGAAATTTCTCATGTCATACGGTTCATGCCATTTTCAAACATTTTTGGCAGCACTTTAGTGTGCTGCGGTACAAAGAGTGACCACCACTAGTACAAATGAAGCCTATGACGTCCTCTTCTACAGATAAATCTCAACAACTAAGCACTGAACCTCTTACATATCAAAATAAAACAAAATTTATCAAAACAATCAATCCATCCCCAAACACTAGCAAATAATGACTCATGTAAATCTATAAAAGAACTTTATGCCTCTTAAGATCACTTTTATGACCGTCTAGACCTCATGAAACATTTTTAATGTCATAGATTTCAACTCTGTTTTCAAATATTCCGCCACTTAAAGCTAACAAGGCAGATATTACAAAGTATATTTTAAGACTCTTATATCCCAAAATCAGCTTTATTCGCTCGTAAAAATTTGATCACTTATTGCCTCAATTTAAATATTTTTTTTCTGTGTTTGAAATAACATTAATTAGCTACATCAATATAATCACCACGCACAATGTGTGGCGCTCATTTAAAAGGGGGAATAACCTGAAATGCGGAGATGATCCATATTCGCTACACATATGATCACTATCAATATTCCTTAAAAATTAATGATAAATAACTGGTATTTGTCATAATATTAAACATTATCTTCAACGACATGCTGTTTAAAGTATAATATTGATGGTGATGTAAGTCACATAAATAATTGTAATGTAAATTATGACATTGATGATGATTAATTACAAATTTGATCTTGTTTATAATTATTCGTCATCATTTCTCTCATGTTGGCTTAAAATGTGAATCTGATCAGCAGAAATAAATGCAAAAACAGAACGGATGACATCAGAGGAAATTTTAAATGCATTAATCATGTTTTGTTTCGAATTTCAGGAAACATGTGATCATCTAATGTATGAATAAGTTGGATTGCTATTGCAGTTTTGGTTTTGAATGAGTGTCAAAAATGCCAACAAGCTTTTGGAAGGAAGCTGTCGATAGGGACAGTATTGCATTTAGTATTGGCAATTGGCAGGCGGATGAGCCAGCTTTAAGCATCATCTGAGGTAGGCCATGGATCTTAGTTGATCTATACGGCCAGCAAAGTCTCAGAAATTAAGCAATTCTCTCCAAAATTTACCGACTCTTCTCAAATCTAGTCTTAAATGTCAACAAGTTAAACCACCCACAATTTTAATTAATAATTCCTATATATAATCAGATCAATTTATTGTCAATCAAATCTAATAATTTTCAAAAGCTTTTTCACACCTTTGAATGTCATTCACCGAAACACCTATCCATAATCATCGAATTCTATTGATTATGCAATCCTTTTGTCTGTCGATCAAGAAGAATATACGAGAATCGAACACATTTTTTGAGATCATGAGAACCAATTTTGGTCATTTAAAATTATAGTGAGAAGAAAAAAAAAGTCGAAAAATATTTTAGCAGATACGAAACAAAAGAGCAATAAAAAGAGATTTGTGTGGTCACTAAAAAGTTATGGATTTTCGTGGGCAAAAAAAAACTCTAAAAAATTACAAATATCAAAATTAACGACAAAAATATGGACAGAAGAAGAATTCACGCATGATTCAATGTGAATATCATCATTTAGATTAGCACATAATTATAAAGTCTTAATGGCTGATTGATAGAATTATTCTCGTACGCAAAAATACACTAAATTTTTCAACAACTTCTGTTTTATCTTAAAACTTTTTTTAATGGCTACTTGAGAGTGTTCTTTTACTTAATATTGAGAATACTTGAAGCAGAGTTGGAGTCTTGGGGATATTTGAGGTGAATTATTGATTGTTGCTGTTTTGGGTTCAATTCTGGACAGTACATAGCCAAGGAGTAGCAGAAAATCCAACCCAAGATCGACTTAACTCTTGCCTGAGACCGGATTCTATTGAATTTGACTTGGGGCAAGAGCAATGCCCGAAAGGGGCAAGATTATGTAGATCGTGTGCCTTCCAGGAATGTATCAGGCAACTGAGTCATAAACAGCCGTTTTGTAACCGTTAATATAATTAATTGCGGTCAGACCGCCTCTATTGCGTCGCTTAGAGCATATAGTATGCAACTTAGACTCCAATACTTCCAACGACCTGATCATCAACATTCAATCCCCAACCCTGACATATCAATATCACTTCATATTGCTTAATATTCTCAAATTCTACACTTTCCAGATTAACTATCTCAACATATAAGTAACAGTAACAATTCACACAATATGTCTGAAAATATTTATAGACAAAACAGTCGTTGAACACGCGCATTAACTTAACATTTTCATTCTTACTAGATTTACACATAGTAACGAAGAAGAATGTGAGATAATTCATCATTTTAATAACAAAATATAGCATGACATAAATCATTTAAGTGGCTTGTGCTAGTGATATTGCTCTGTTATGGTAATCTTCTTAATGACATTAACTATTTTTTGTCTCCGTATCTCCTCATATCCTCATTATGGATAGAAAGATGTCGTTTTTTTGGATTTAATTAATTTTTATTTATATTAAAGGTAACCACAATTTAGCATTAAGGATGAATATAAAGAGATTCATCACGCTAGCAAAATTGTCATCAGTGATGTCAACTAAATACACAACAAATCATCCATCATACTTAATATTCATTGACTATTTAAAATAATCGATAATATTTTATATATAGCCACTCAAATATTGAACATAAGCATATAAGTGATTCTATAAGACTTCACACTATCTACTTAAATAATATACTTCTCGAAAGACAAATTAAAGAGGAATTGGATGGAACTAATAGTAAATTAATTTAGCTCTAGGTCACTAGGTTACCATACATATGTACGAACATACGCTTTAAGGATGACACTTGAAGTTATGTATTGAAATGGAAATTGAAACCTTGAATATTTGTAATTATTACTTAATGAAGAAGATATGTGATATTTACAGTGACATGACGAGGGATTTTGGATTGTTTCATTTTGTGGACTTTTTGTGATTTTGTGACTTTATGATCGATTTTGCGACATTTTGCTCTGAATTACATTAGACTTAGGCAGTGTTGTCCATGCTTTTTGTGCCATGGGACACCTTCGTGTAAAGCCACCGAAAATATACATGACATGCGACTCATGACATCACATACTAGTGTGCCGTGGCACACAATTTAAGCAACACTGGGCTAAGGCCAAGTTAAAGCCTTGCAAACACTCCTTTATACGTCTCTGAATATTTGAAAGTGATATTCACCCATATTGATGACATTTGAGAGTCAAGTCATCCTGAAACATCTTAGAATTCAAAAGTAATCAAATTCAATTATCAATACCAATTTTGATGAGTTATAAGGAAGAACATGTGCAATATGATGTAATAAGGTGTGTATTGGACCGTGATAAATCAAATTAATTTATTGTGTAATTATCTATCGATATCAATTTATGCAAGTTGAAGTTAAATTGTCAATTTTTGTCGAGGAGCTTTAAGTGTCGTTGGAATACTTTCAAGTCAGCACAATGGATTTTCAATGCAAAAGTCGAGTCAATTCAGCTCAATTTTATATGAAATTCAAGTCGACTTCGATTTTTGGCTCGAATTTTCCAATTTTTTATTGGTGAAAAACATTTCAACTTCATGATTTTGAATGAAGAAAATGAAAATTTGAACAAATTGAAAAAATTTGTCAAAAAATTAAAAAAAAAATTAAAACATTGGTAAATTTTTCAAAATCACCTACAATCTAACTACATTTCTCTCATCACACGCAATCACAAATAACAAAATTTCATTTAATAATAACAAAAAGAAACTCATCCACTTTGTAACATTCCACATGAAAATTAATACCGACAAGACCATGCTTTCATCAGTTTTTCAATGACTACCTTTCGCACATGCCCACTCACTTAAAATTGACTGTAAATTATGAATATAGTCATCACCGTATAGAATAGCCAGCAAAAAGAAATTCGCACAAAAAATAATAATATTCTCAACCAAAAAAAAATATGATTTCATTATTCTTAATGAGATTTCCGCAACCACTCCAAAAAAATTGTATCCATAAAGTGAGATCACAGTGTTGTTTTAACAACAATAATACACATTTAGAAATGTAGTAGCTGTGCTTAATGTCTAAATATTTTCATGTACAGAATGTCTATTTATATCATTTTTAATGAATAGTTTTTGTGGAGCATGTTAAACAAATAATGAAGAAAGGAACGAGAAGAATGAAAAGAAGTAAAATGAGAATCTCATTAATTCTGTATGTAACAAAAAGGAGAAGTAACAAAATATAAAGTATCCATAAACAAAGATTAATTTTTTTTTTTTTGAACAAGAACTTTTAATTTAATTCATTATCGGCCGAAAAGAAATTACGGAAGACACACATGCAAGGAGGTAATTGACGGCAAATTAAGGTAAACAACATTATCGTTGGAATGCAGAGTTGGTGATTTGAGGATGTAAATTTGAAGTCAGAATATATTACGGGTCGGCCAAGAACCTTTTCCGAGTGGACAAAAATATGTTAGAACTAGTCATCAATTTGACATTAACATGTCATTAACTTGTTGTAACGTATCTTTGTCCACTCGGGTTAAGAATCTGCAGTTTTGGACCAACACAAGATCATTGGTAGATTATCCAAAATTATTATCATTATTAGTTAGTTTCTAGTGTCGCCAGATTCAGAAAGTCTTAAGCTCATTCATCAATCATGAGTTCGAGTCTCGTAAGTGTAATTGATCGTATTTTGAAATTAAAGCTCCAAACCCGAGCGGCACAATGCGGGTAATCGCACTTTTGACCGTAAAAATTCATCGCCTCAATGTCGTCAGGTCAACATCGTACCTTACGTCGACCCAGCGATACCCTAGCGAACATATTGTGCTGTTAGGAGGCGAATTGTCTTCATTTGATGAATTCGCATTTAGCCGATGCAATAAAATAGTTTGATGGACTCAACTTTCATTTAAAACTGTAGTGACATCCAATTTCAAGTCAATTGTATCAAGTGACATCCAATGAAAATCAAAGATCTAAACATTAACTGACTTAGACATAAAAAGGTCCAAAAATTATTACTCTGCATGCCTAATTCACCAAATTTTTAATTAACTCCATCAACTCCAAATATAATTCAGTAGTTGTTCAATTTAAATAAGAATTATTAAGAGAAAAAAAAGATCTCTTTTTTTGTATTAGTCACAGGCTTTAACTGTCTGTCAGTCGTTTTACCAGTCGGTGGCAATCAAAATACTAGTCAGTAAAGAAAGAGGATTAAGACTTCATTTCTCACTGTACACATTCTCCCTTCATCAAAAAATCATATTTCTTTTCATGCTCTGTTATGGCCTGACGATGAAGAAGTGATGGAACAGTGGAGCAAGGGCAAGACACAGTAAAAGAACAAGAAATAAAAAATTTGATGAAAATTTATTGCCATTATACGGACATGCCATTAATACCCATTCTCATAATATAGATTCTATGATGTTACCCTCATTTTTATGGTTCGGTGCTTAGTTGGATGCTTCTTTTGTTCTTATTTTTTTTCTTTCAACAAGATTGTAAAGACAATGATTGCGGAATGTCAAAAAAGGAAGACGAAAAATAAAAAAAAAATTTAAATGAGTATCAAAAAGTTATGATTGGCATGAAGTAAATTTTTCTCTTAGTGAAGACGAACTTTAATTATTGCAGTTATCAATCTAGTTCCGCTGAATATTTTTTAACTCATCGTTCTTCATTGTGGGTCATAATTCCAATTTACTTGGTTGTTACAAAATTGTAAATGAAAATCATGTATGCAAATAAAATTAATTTTTATGGTAAAGATGGGCAGGGATGGGATGGGAGTTTGTGAAGCTTGGAGCTTGAGGTCAACTTGATTTTAAGAGGAAATATCAACTCAAATCAATGCGGCTCTATATGAAATTCGAATCATCTTTAAGTTTTGCTGTTGAATTAATGAAAATATCCAATTTTAAGCTAAATTGATAAGTTTGAAGCAGGTACAGTTCGTGGAAGTTCATATTAATCATTGGATTATAGCAAGGGGCCCTCAAGATTGTAATGAGAAAGACGTCATTCGGCATTGTCCGAGACTAGAGAGTTAGTGCAAGTTGAGGCAAATTGAGTCCTCAGTTGTTACTTTCTTACGTCAATGAAGTAGTTTATGACGTTTGCTTTGAATTTTATAACCCCATCTTCTAATCTCTTTCATTTTAAGTATATATACCTTAATATGACGATCAAAGAGCTCATGGAAGGAGGCTATTGGTAGAGATAGCATTGTATTGGTAATTGGGAGATGAAAAGCAGTGATAGGACAGCTTTAAACGCCATCTGTGTGAGGCCGTATATCACAATCGATCCGTATGGCCGCTTCCGGTGCATCTGGTAGACCGAATATTCTGCAGAATTCTGTAACACAATTCTGCAGATTTCTGCAACAAAATTCTGCAGATTTCTGCAACAAAATTCTGCAGAATTCTGTAGAATTATTCCACAGAATTCTGCAGAATTTTTGTGGTTAAAATAATATTTTGTTGCATGCATGTCGCGTGACATTCACCAGAATATTCTACAGAATTCTGCAGAATTTTATAGTATTCTGCAAAACTCATTCTGTAGTTCTGATTTAAACTTTACTTTCTTTTGTACGGATGCAAATATTATAGGATATTCGCACTATTCATAGTATTTAAAATACCTATTATCTTTTTTAATATTTTTAAGAAGACAGGTGGAATTTTAGGGTTCTATTGGTGAGGGATAATTTTATTTTAAAGGGTACCCACTTAAAAGATAAATAGCTTTTGTGTTTCCTTTAAACTTTATATTATACTAGAGTATCGGTAGCGCCCGTGGCAATCTTCAGAATTTTCATCTTCACATAGCTTTATGTGGCATAACATTACACCCCCATACCCCCTGATACCCCTCAGTTTTCGGCTACACAAAATGGCTTCACATGGCTTCCGTTCTTGTATCGGCAAAGGAATTGGGTGATTATAATATAGATGCTTCACAAGAGTCTGGTTCTCCGGAATTTTGTATAAAATTACAAAATTTTTAATTTCATACAAAATTTTTGATATAATAATGAAAATTTACTAAAAATCTATTCTTTAATCATGTGAAAAAAAAAATAAAATTTTTTGATATTTATTATAACTAAAATATAATATCAAATAAATATTTATATATCTTTATATATGAAAAATTGCCATCATTTTAATATGAAATAATATGTCTTGGTGGCGTAATGGTTATAGTTAATGTTATTGCAACATGAAAGTCATGGGTTCAAGTCTTGGCATGAGCGACCTTTTTTTTTTTGATAAAGTATGAAACTGATGAAAAGTTTCTGCAGAATTTTTACAGAAATCTGCAGAATTGTGTTACAGAAATCCTGCGTAAGTTCTGCAGAACTTCTGTCGACGTAAAAAATCACTCCCGTTTAAATCTGGACTACAGAATGAGTTTTTCAGAATTCTATAGAATTTTATAGAATTCTGTAGAATATTCTGATGAACGTCGCGCGACATGCATGCAACAAAATATTATTTTAACCACAAAAATTCTGGGGAATTCTGCAGAATTCTGTAACACAATTCTGTGGATTTCTACAGAATTCTGCAGAATTTTGTTGCAGAAATCTTCAGAATTGTGTTACAGAATTCTGCAGAATATTCGGTCTACGAAATGCACCGCACCCGTATGGCCAGCGAAGTAAGTATGAATTCCTAAATTTAACTCCAAGCATTTCCAAACTTAAATCATTCTTGACTAAACTGATGAAACACGATAGTATCGTAACAATACTGTACTTTATGTAAAAAATATCAAACATTTCCAGACTCTCCCAATAATTCTCATCTCTCCAACGTTCCCCCTCAACCCTGAGTAGTCCAATAACGATGAAGCCTTTTTTACATGCGGAGGAGGATGTACGACATGTACTTTTTTTGTTCTGTTTCAGATAATATTCAAGAAGAAATAACAAGAACGTGATTGAAATTTTAAAAGGAGAAAGTCAAGAATGAATTCTGTGGTGAAAGAACAAATTTTATTCACATTAAGTTCTTTATTCATGGCATATAAATTAGCCTCATGTAATTGCTCGTTGACCAAATTCATGCTTTTTGTGGGCGGATTGGTGAAAAGAATAAAAGAATCTTTTTTAAATGGTTAATGGACATAACCTTCAGTGTGTGGCTGCCAAAGAATAAAATTCTAGGTCATTAAAGTAATTAAAATTATATTTTTTTCTTAAAAAACAATCCAGAGTCATCACGGAATGTGATAAAAGAAAAATTTTGGCATTATTTTAAGTCTTTAACAAATCTGAACAAAAAGAGAGACGATATAAAAAAGTCTTTAAATAATAAGAAGCACTTAACTTCCCGTCCACTGTCAAATCTCATTCTTTATTTTCATCCTCACTCGATTCCCTTCTTTTTCATGGCGATGGAGACCGAAAAACATTTTCTTGTAAGCAATTTTTAAGCATCTGACGACATGAAAACTTTCATGACGGATTATGGACTTTAATGCTACTCAAAAAACCGAAAAAAATTCCATGCTTTTGTCTCGAATTTAGTGACTGGTATTATTATTTTTTGGTTCTTTTTCTGCTGCCACAAGGCGATGTACACATTCAAAATTCATAAATTTGTGGAATAGAACGAGATTTTTGTGGGATTAGATTTTTGAGTGATGTTTGATTAAGATGTGAAGATGCGGGGGGACTTATGAGACGAATCTAAATCGTGATAATCCTTACTTGTGTTATGTAATTTTATTTTTGATCAAATAATTTTAAATTTAGGCAGTGGGAAAAGCTTGAATTCTTTATGTGGTTTTGATTAGAGGTGGATTGCCGATAGGGGCTTGAATGTGTCAAAAAAAGTAAGAACTGTAATTATTTTGGTTAATTTATTGCGAGGAGGAATTGCAGAAGTTTCGATTTTGACGGGTTTTCTTAGACTGAGGTTAAAAATATGTCAAGGATGGTAACGAGATTGATTATGTAAACGAGATTTAGGATGAGAACAAGATTGACAATGAAAACCAGATCGACGATTTGAACAAGATCGAGAATGAGAACCAGATCGAAGATAAGAACGAGTCCGTGGATGGGGAAGAAATCGAGGATGAGAACGTGACCGGGACCGAAACCGAGAAAGATTCGATTGTTTAAGAGCAATTTAATGAAAATGTCTGAAATTTTCTTGAAGGTATCAGGTAAGGTTGCTTAATGTTTCGGTCATGACGAATTTTCTGAGACGAAATTGACCGAAACCGAATCGGAAACCGAGAGCAAGAAAGGAAATTCATTAAAGTCTCGATCTCGACAAACCCAAGACATTTCAGTCTCGAGAACTCTCAGTAATTTAGGGTCCAAAATTAGATACGATACGTAAATTAGACAAAAATTCTAAATTTAATTGCTGAACTGATTTCGATCAAGCTGCGAATCATTGAAATATTAATTCCAATTTTCCAAGTACACAGTTGAAGCTTCCAAGACTGTATTCATTTTCATTTCTCAAAACCAGCTTAAATATACAAAAAAAAAATTAGCAATAATTATAAATACTAATCCTCTTTCTGACCTCATTCAGTCAAAATTTACACTAAATATTTAACTTCCTTTATTTCTCACTAACGAAAACACTACAAAAATCTACAAAGTAACTTGCTTCAAAAAAGAAAGAAATTTGTTTTATATCGTTCAACAAAAAATTTATTCGCAATAGGGTAAATTATCATTTAAGTGTTCTATTTTTAGTCAGTTCCCATTTTTCAAGTGAAAAATTGGTGCAAACTTTATCAAAAAAATCAGAAAATTATTTTTTGTTTACAACAATATAATTAGCACATAAACAATATGACTTGACGCCTCTGGTTGATTTAACTTCATCTCAAACTTCTCGTTCTCAAATGCTGCATAAAAATCTAAGATTTTTTTAGTATTCATTCCATAATGCTCAGTCAACATCCATGAAGCTTCATTACATATTTATTAATAGGATTTATGTTCATAACTTGGCAATGCACAAGCGAATTTTCTGCCAGCACTTTTACTAATCATACAATTTTTATTCTGACTCTTCATTGAGTCGAACCACATGCATGAAAATATGTATGGCATGATAAAGCGTGTAAAGATGCAGAATTTTTTTTTATTTTTTATTAAATGAATAAGAACAAGGAACAAGAATATAAAAAAGTGAGGTCATTTTGCGGCAGATTTGAGTTAAAATTATTATTATGTCTCAGCTGTCCACTTTAAAAAATGTTAAGAGATATAAATGTGAGGTCATATTGTTATTGATGCAATAAAATTGGAGGTTTATGTCAAGTTTTAACAATACGAATAAAATTTAGATCTAACATCGATTAGGAAGTTTTGAATAACAGCATTTTAAGAATAAGAAGAAGGATTGTTGAGAATATTTGGTAGAATATGATACTTTTAGTAGCTATTAAGTATTGAATTTATTGGATTTGAATCTCTTTGGTTGTAAAATATTAGATATCTTTATGAAGTATCTTCATTTGTCATTTTTTTGAATTTATTTGTGAATTTGGCATCTAAATTTGGTTTGTAAATTATATGGCTGTCGCATGCCACCCAACGAAAGATAAAATGTCAATGTTTAGACAGAAACACAAGCTTGGTACACTACACATGCTTGGAATTCCGCAAGTATAAAGAGAAAACGTCCTGGAGCTCCAAAAGGTACATTGCACAGAACAGTGATAAAAGAGGGTCAGCTGAATATGATGATTAGTTCGTATTGATCCACTGTAACTCTGAGGGCGTTACTAAAGCGATTCTAGGATAAAAATCTGTTATATGCCAAAATAAATCAGGAATGCGCTGAGCCAGGATTCAGCTGAATGTGTATAAATAGAATTTGTACAAACTAGTTGACAGAGCCAGCAATAAAGTCAGATGGAGAACATTTTATTGCAACCTAAGCTCCACATAAGACCCTGGTTCCATTATGTAACCAAGTCCCCCAACATCCCCTCAAAAGCGCTTCTTCACACCCCTAAAAAAACTCACATCCAACATCACAACTTGTTCCTCTTATGAATTTCCAAAGCAGAGCAAAAAAAATCGTCTTTCTCATTTTTTTTTCTTAAGTCTGAAATCTAATGCCGCCGTGATTTATTTCTTAACGTTGTTTAGCTTTTATTTTTTTTATTCCTTCCATCTCCGATTCTTCATCATACATATTATCCATTTAACTAAGATTAGAGAGGCACATTCATTGTGCTTCGCATTTTTTGTCTTGTTTACATTAAATTGTGAACCGATTATTGAGGAACAACAAAAAAATAAGGCAGCAATGTTGGATAAACATGAAACATGAAAGGAATGGAGATGATAAATAAAAAGAATGACTTAATTGTGTATCAATTTCGAGCGATTGTACAGTAAAAGCGATAAATAAAGGAGCAAAAAAATTACGAAGCACAATTAGGAGCTTCCCTGTGGCGATAATTTTCAAATGAATAACATTACGACTAGAGTCAAATAAATTGCAGTCAACATTTAAATTATATTTCAAGTTTTTAATGCCTATAAGCTGATTAAGAAGTCAAAAGGGCCTATGAATTAGTTCAAGTTGTGAGTAAGCTTCAAGTTCTGTTAAATATGAGCACTTAAGAATGAAAATATGACCTACAAATGATGTAATTTTGTTCTCATAAGTCGTCATATCTGTAGTGTATTATGTCACATGTTAGGTTTTAAACAAAATATGAAAATCGATTCCAAATGTGAATTTTTTTATTATTTATTAGTTCTTTGTGGGTGACATAGAGGCAGTAGGAAATGAATGATGGAGATATAGCTAATAAATTCTAAGAATATGGAAAACGGCTGGACATGTGGCTCATACTGGCGAGTTACTAGAGATCGTTCAACAATGATTTGATGATCCTCATTGATCAATAAGATTAAACTCATCAGTTAACAGATTTGAACCCTATTGCAGCATTTAAACGCAATTTAAACCTATCATATGAACATTCACATTGTCTGTGAGGGTCAGATACTCAAAAAGAATAGAATACCAAAATCCACTTCCAAAAATTGATACTTAAATCCTCTTAAAACGCTCCCGAATAGCAAAAATCTGTTAATCAACCCAAACTTTGGTACAAGACCAACATGACTCTGATATGATTCCAAGTCCGAATCCGAATTCGGCACCAAATCAGCAGTACGCCTTTCCTGTTCGGAACTCCTATTTTCGCAGAATAAATCAGCAATAAATCTACAGATATTAATCAGCAATACTTTTATAAATCTTCTACTCTAGGAACATCGCTTTTAATACATGAAAAATAGTTTCTTGAGCAATAAATTCTAAGCATGCCAAATGATTAGTACGGTAGCTTTACAACAGGTTTCTAAAGCAAAGAGACTACCACTATGGAAACCATATGGTATATATTAAATCAATGTAGATAAATTTAAAGAGACTTGAGTCAGCGATGCGATAGATGATTACCGGTATCTCGATTACTGTCTAATTTAAAGTTTTGGATGATGTTAATCATGTGAGATGTGAAGGAAGATGTTGAACTTTATTGTAAAGAGTATCAAATTTCATTGATTAAGTAACGTGTACATATGGTGCGTCTGAGGCGGCATTTGTCAGACTCTTTTTGGATCTTTGAACAGATGCGATGTCAAAAATGATAAGAAAAGTGCATAGAAGTAATATTTTTAAATTAGCGACAAATTTACACAAGAATAATTTGCCTTATCGCTCAAATTTCAGTCATTTTACTTAGAAAATAAACAACAATCCCAAAACTTAAAACCATGCAAACAACATGCGATACGAATCGAATGTAAATTATCGATAAAAAATCGACATTTTGTCACACACAAAGTATCAACAGAAGAACGTGTTTTAGCACAACAATCTAATTCATTTTTTATTTAATCTTTTTTCCCGAATAGAAAAATAAAAAAAAAAATCATGAGGAGCAAAAAAAAGCAATAAAAATTCAAATTTATTTGTCATTTTAGAAAAATATTAATTAAAAGAAGCCCATAAAAAATGTGATTTATGTTTTGTGAAAAGGCGGTAGCATCTGAATTTTCGGGAAGTTAAGGATTATCTATAAAAATCAATGAAATTCATATTAGATTTTGTGATAATGACATCCTGGAGAAATTCTTCTTTGATGTTTGAGGTTTTTATTGAGATTGATAATGATTATTTTATGGAAATATTCTTAATTTTTAATTAATTTATGTGCTAGTTTGTTGTCAACAAAGAATTTAGAGTTTAAAATTAGAATGTTCGTGGACTAACTGTGTAGTTAAGCTTGGTGTTTCAGAAGATTGTGTCTTCTATAGTTTGATTAGATTATCTCACGATCCTATGACTCTTGAGCTTATGGACACACCATCGTTTGACATTATACCGAGAATCATGAGTAGAACTAATCCTGAATCGTAAAATCAGACTCAAGAGAAATTAAGCATGAAGTTAACATCAATTCAAAACCTAGTCGGACTTTCCGAGATTTGCTAAAATTAGAAGACATAACCAGCAACAGAGTCAAATGAAGAGCCTTTCAAATGAAGAGTCAAGTCAATTTTGGGCAATTCTACGGTGCGTGCTTTCCGGAAACATACTCATGTTCAATAATTAAGAAGTGTATTTTGGAATAGAACATAATATGACCGAAAAGTAGGTAAATATCTAGTAAGGAAATAACAACTAAGCATTTGACTTTCATTACAAAATTAAGCAATTTAAAGCAATATCAACCAAGTAACTCAATCATCAGAACAACCACAACATCAGTGCCATACCCCTTATTTTTCCAGAAATCTCTTACATCTTCACCAACTCTTATCTATTCTCTATAAAATCTTCCCATCTTTAATGTCCAACAATTGACATTTTTCCCATTGTCTTCCACCTCCATATAAATTTTCCTTATATTTATTTACATTCAATGATCGTTTACTCGTGACTCGACATAATTGTACATATATAATAAAATTGCATCTAATATTATTCTCATATTATGGATAAAATATTCATTATCACAGTAGGAGATTGAAATATAATTTATGAGAGTTGCATTCTATGCCAAAGATATTAAAAAGCATGTTGCACTAAAGAAACACATTTTTGCCGCTCGACAATTTTTTCAATCGATAACTATGGCTTCTAGTATGATGTAATGCTCATTCTCGTACAACTTTTTGATGTTCAATCGATATTTTTTTATTTTATTTTTTTTTCTTGCTTTGTATTTTGGAATGTGTGTCACAACTGATAAGAAATAAAAGAGACTAGTATCAATTGATAGCCAAAAAGTAATGAATCTTTAGTTAAGTTTGTAGTTGCTAATTTTTAAGGCTTATGTCATGCACAAAAGATAATAGTTTAAAACAAAAAGTGGGATTAATTTTTGTAGGTTAATATCTAATTGATCCAAAGGTCCCACAAACCTTTCATGATATAAATATAATTTTGTTATTTTTTTTTCCACGGTTTTGACTGATAACAATTGCTACAAACGGCCTTTCGGCTTTCTTCTTGTTCTTGTTGACTGTTTTTTTTTTTTGTTTTTGTGTATGTGGAAGGTAATTTTTTTCTCTCATTTATTTATCAATGTCTCATTTCCAAATATTCCTTTAATCTGCTTGTCATTATTTCCAATATATATTTTGTTCCATTCTGTTTTATTTTTTTGAAGTAATAGGCATGTATTTATTTGTACGGTAAGGTACGGAACGATAAGATAAGTTACAACAAAAAAAACTTTTTCTTCTTTTGCTCCAGTTTCTTGACTTTATATGAATTTATTTATAGGTAGTTATTGCTCATAAATGTTGGATTATTAAGTCATTTTCAAATTTTTAAAAGATTTTTCTTTGATTTGCTCAAATATTAATTTCAAATATCCACATTATGTTATAAATTAATCGAAATGATTTTCTCATTATTTTCGCCTTTTTGTTGGAGTTTGAATACTAAAATCCGATTATGTCACATAAATTTGGGGAACATATGGAAGTTAAGTGATGGTAAAAATGCTGTTTTCTGCAGAGATCGGATCCGACTTGAATTTTAAATGGAACAGTGTATTCTAGTCGTCTCGATTCAACATAGCAGTGATCAATGTCGACTTGAATTTTGACTGGAAAAGTCGACTCCGAACAAAAACTAAGCAGAACTCGAAGTCGACTTGGACTTTTTATGAAAAAGTTGACTCAATTCCATACAGCAAAGCTCGACTTAGGTTTTTATGGAAAAGACGACTCTAGTCGACTCAACTTAATACAAAATCGAAGCAGAACTCAAAGCCGACTTGTAAATTGTATGGAAAAGTCGACTAAAGATGACTCGACTCCATACAACATTCAAGTCGACTTCGAGCTCTGGTTTTTAGACCCCATCTCCCTGCCCTAGCGCATTGTATCAAAATCATGAACCAACTATCCCCCTTTACCCCCTAATCATTACTTAACCTCCAAACGATCCCCAAAAATCCATAAAATTTAATAGAGACCCATGTTTAGGAACACACATTATAGCCTGCTTATACATGTCATTAAATTAGCTTCGATTTATGAGATTTTGTTTTGGTTTTTTAAAAAACTCTTTTTTTTTATTATTTCAAAAATATTTTTATTATTGTAATGAATGAGATTATAACTCTATCAATTCGAGCAAACTACTATAAGAAAAAATTTCGAGAATTTTGTGAGGAAATATTTATGGAATGTTTATATATGCTGAATTATGGGCAATTTTTCTTAACGATCTTTTGCAAATCTCCAGAAATTCTTCTCTGCAATATAAACTTCCGGGATTTTAATTTTTCGAACAAATCTAAACATCTATAAATTGGATGGATTTAGTTCACATTATTTTCACACTCTCGATTTTTGCGGGAAGAATTTTAAATCTTTTGGTTATAAAAATAAATAATCATTAATCAATTGGAAATTGGGTTTGTTTATGAATATATTTCTTTTCTATTTTTGAATTTATTTCTATTTAATTTAGAGTTTCTAGCAATGACTAAGTGGAAAGAGCGTTGACCTTAAGTGCGAAAGGTTGTGAGTTCAATAATTGATCTAGTTTGAGTACACAAAAACGCATACACGATTCATTGCTAGAAGTAATGCTGAGTTTATTAGGTTTTTAATCAAGTGCATGTTTTGGGGTATTTAGTAGCAAATCTTTCGCAGATTATGAGTCAACAGATAAATACAAAACTGACGCTAAACGGTTAATCGATAAAACATTAAGCTATAGGCTATCGTGACTCTAAATAGGTGCCAGATCTGGTTTAAAGCACCATTTCAGATCCGGCCCCAGACACGGATCAAGCTGGTCTGATCGTTGACCGAATCCAGACCGGCTTGATCCTTGTATGGTGCTGAATTTAAGATCTTTTGAACAACTAGTGCTTTTCTGGACTAAAGGTAAATCACAGAGACAGAGTAGCATTTGGTATTAGTAATTGGCAAAGGACAGCCACTGGCAGAGTCAGTTTTGGACGTCAACTAAGACACACAATGAATCACAGCCGATCTAAACGACAGGAAAAGTATAGTAAGTAAGTTGAACCACAGGCACTATTCCTCATAATTTACTATATTCTTTGCTATACTCTAGTACCCAACGATCAAAAAGCTATAAATGAGCCTCACACAAACAGAGAATCTTAACTTATATTCGAATAAAAATAGCCTCTAAGCATCTACTTCGAACAACCGTTACAAAAACTGTCATTGCTATAAAAACATTCTTTAATTTATTCCTTCCCTGAATTAATTTCACCGCAAACAACTTTATTCCTCAATTATAAAATACAATGTGTTACCTTACATTAGTAAACATGAAACATTTGTTCTAATTTCTTCCATTTCAATGCCAAAAACGTCATAAATATGAGAATATGATTGAAAAATTAAGCGCAAGACCCAGACATTTCAACCTTAATTTCATACCTTGAATTCCTCTTCCTTTAGGTCAATTTTTCACGTACATTAAGAAAAATTTTTACATTTCAGCTTGTGCGAGATCAGATGAAAGATCGCCACGGATGTCCGCATAATTTTTCGTTCAAATTCGTTCGACTGACTGCCTATGGCGAAATTGTTGTGCACAATTTCATATTCAAATTTTTTGCAGTCTAATGTGAAAAAATTGCTTACAAAAATGAATCTTATAAGTCATAATCAAAACTCACGGTATGGGATATCCGTTGAATGATATTTTTCAAGATTTTAAGAATTTCTTTTTATTCTTGATATGAAAATTAATATTGAAAAAACATTTAATTAAAAGAATTTTTAAGAAAAGAGTGCTGATGAGTGAAACGAAGACTGGAAAAATAACAAAAAAATAACAAATTCATGAAAGAAATCTGCCCATGTGTCAACATCACATGCTCGAAAAACAAATTTTTGATTTCTGCTTTTTAATCGTGCATATTTTTTAATTGCAGACTTAAAACACACCAAAAAAAATTATGTAGAATTAAAAAAAAGAATGAATATTCGAGAAATGACTTGTGAATATGCATACATGTTCTGTTCTAAGAAAACTCATCACCGCTCATAAATCATAAAGAAATTAATCATATTTTTATTTTCTTTTAATCTTCTTTGTGGATGGAGATGCTAATTAATTAGCTTACCATGCAGTGGGTAAATTGCTTATTTATTGCGTTTTGAAAAATTATCTATTCCAGTTTTTGTGTGTGACGCGAAATTTTTATTATGGTCATAAACGGCTGTTGAACGGTATAAAAAAATAAGGAATTCAAGTGGGTGCTACATGATATTAAAAAATATTATTATCATTAGTTATATAATTTGAAGAGTTTAATGGCATTGAAAGTGCAAGTTGTGTGGATATTTTTTTTTTTTGGTCATTTATTGTTTGAGGATGTTGAATAACTTAATTTTAGAGATGATATTTGGGATATGACTTTAAAAGGAGACTTGTAGATGTTACATTTAATAGTCTTTGAGTGTGACTTTGCAGATGGCAAAATATCACGAAAGTGACCAAATAGCACATAAAATGAAACTGTCATTTAGGCTATATCTCTCTGTAGAGACAGCTTAACATTCGATTTTGTAAATTTGCAAGCAATAGTCAAGCTGGGTATTCTCGACATCATCTAAGAAAGACCATAGATCACACTTGATCTCTACAGCAAGCAAAATAAGTATATAATTGTAAACAGGTCTTCTCAAGACTCCCTAGTTCCCTAGTTCCAAGAAACTGTTTTTGATTAAGCCTAAATACAGTCTGATCAGCTACATTGCCATAGCAGATGCATTTCTATGGCTTGTTAATATTCATTTATCAACGTTATTTCCTAAAACAGTTCATTTTTGTACATATAATTAGTAATACATTTCATATTGGCTATTGATGATGTAGGATCAAAAATACAATTTTCCAAATTATTCAAGATTGCTAGGACATGACCCAAGTAGGCAACTTCACATAATTTCTAGTTAATAACTACAGACCTACGGTCGACTAATGACATTTTCTCAGAAACGTTCATAAAATATGATATTTGTCGGCAGTAGGTTTGCTGGAAATTATGTCAAGTTGTCCACTCCGGCCAGTATCGCTTTGTTCTCAATAACCTCAAAATGACACAATATTTTGCACCAAAAAAGCCAAACAAATCAACCCATCTCAATCCAATCCCAGACACACTTCATAAAATTCACAAATATCAACTCCAAAATAACTCCACAAAAAAATAACAATAATTAAATGCATTTATTTTTTTTCCTCACATATTTTCTAATCAACGCCTTTAAATTTGTTCTGCTTCGATTTGCAACAGCAAATTTCTCATTTCCTCAATGCAGCGTTAAAAATATCTAACGAGAAATAATGATGCAAAAAAAAGAGCGAAAAGAATTCTTTTCAGTGTTTCTTTTTGTCTCCTTTTTCCATTAAATATTTTTGCAGTCTCGCAGATGGTTTCACAATTTTTAGAATACCACGAGTTATAATGAAATTGTACATGTACATATTGTGCAAATACACTTTTTTATGCTTCTCATTTAAGAGCTTAAAAAAAGATGATGGAGAAACTCAAGTGTAGTATGATAATCAGTGGGTATGTGTAGATTCTAAGAGTTTGTGAGCGAAAAAGATCTCAAAAAAAAAAATAATTTAATGACTAAAAAGAAGAACAAATTTTAAAAGAAGTGATGAAGAACAAGAACTAAAGAAAAATTATACTCAAGATTAGAAGCAGTTAAGAGGTTTACCAAAAAAAAAGTTAATTTGATTCACATTTTTATCTTTTATACAAGTTTTTGTATGAAATTAACAAATTAATAAAAATGTATCAGAATGTATGCAGATGATAATAAAGAGAAACTTTGTATGCTACTTTTTAAACGAATTAATAAGCTGAACGATCGGCTTAAAGATCGAATGGCAATCGATATCATTCAGATGTTTAGCGTGTCTAATATGTGGTCATTTATTTTGTGAGTTCTGGACAGAGTTGGTGGTCGAAACTTCGGCAGATACTGAGCAGATTCATTAGATTTAATGGAAATTCAACTGATTGTCTTAATGGACAACTCGAAAGACTCTACAGCTCTAAGGCAAGGCCGCGCCAAGCTCGATCTATTCATGAGTCAGTTAGTGTCTGATTTCGTACTTTGAACAGCACTAGTTGGCTAATCGATCAAAAATCCGGTCTCAGTCTGAACAAGCATGACTCTGGCCAGTTGCTGGACCGTACCAGAGTCATTAATTGACCAAAAAATCTGGTCCTAGCCTGAACCCAGACCTGAATTATTCTGGTCAGTTGCTGATTCAGGTCAGTTGGATTTGGTCAGTCAGTTGGATTCTGGTGAGTCAGTTGTTTCGATTGCCTACCCATGCCAGAGTCATGCCGATCTGGAGCCAAATTTTGGATCAAGTAACCAACTATTCATTAACAGCTATTCATTAACTAGACATCCAGTCCAATAAAAACTTCAACAAGCTTTAAATTTGAATAAATTAAACTCCAAAATCCACCTGCTTTCTCATTTCCATTTCAAACTCCATAAATCATATCCAACATCCATCCAGAAGCCCCAATTATTTCAATTAAAGTTTTAAAAACTTTATTGCATCATAAACTACAAAACATGCATTCCCTACCAACAAATTCAATGTCAGAATTCTCAAATATTTCAGCAAAATACATAAAAAAAAAGATTCATACTTCCAACCGAAATCGAAACCGCAAGAATGTGAAGTTCTTTCAAAAACGAGAGCATCAAATTTCATATTTTTTTTTTGTGTCTGGATTTTGCACAGAAAAATTATTATTAATGAAATCAAACCCCTTTCATACCAAGACAAGCACATTATTTGGGACTAGTATGAATAGATTTTTGGAATGTAAGAGATATGACGCATTAGATATCAAAAAATTGGAACGGCAAATTCTTATCATTTTTAGACTTTGTAATTGCATTGATAAATTGCATAAAAGATTTTGATTGTTTATTAAGAATTTATTTCAACTTTTTTTTATCGCAGACTATTTTTAAGGCATGGCAAATTTTTGTTAAATTTCAAAATGTTTATTCTACAGCTCTTAGTTCTCTAAAATATTGTATGCATAATGATTGCATATGAGCAAACGAAAATAAAATCTCGAACTTTATCTTCATGTTGATTCCGTTAAATATTTTTTTCTGCATTGCTAATAATAGATATTGTTTGGATATTGTCTATTCATTTTTATGGTATTCGTGATTTTTTGAAAAGTTAGGTTTGTGAATTTCTGGGAGAAGCGGTTGTAAAAGAATTAAGTCATGTATATGGTAGAATTTTCTAGAACGTTGTCAATTATTGGTAAAAGACAGGGTTTGCAGGACTCCAATATGGAGAAGCCTACACTGAAGTGTAATGGTCAACTCGGATCATATATGGAAAAATCGACTTAAGACGATTTGACTCCATAGAAAATTTGAGTTGATTCAAGACAAGTCAACTCCATACAAAATTCTAGTCAACTTCGAGATCTGCCCATAAGTTTCCAAAAGAACATTCTCATTCCTTGTTAGATCGATTAAAACCAAAGAAAAATAATAATAAATTTCGATTTGCCTCCAGGCGCCATGAAATTTGCCCTTCAACACTTAATCAGAAAATGTATTTTTAATGAACGTCTTCAGAATTATAAAACAAGATGTTAAATATCTTATCAGATTCAAAAAATTTGACACAGTAAAAAAAATATATTCAAGCTAATGTTTTTCCTCGTGCAACCGGATAATCCGCTTTAAAAGACTCTTTTTTGTATAATATTCTAATTATCAATGGTCAATGATTTAAAAAAATTTATTATACACACATGCAAGATGAACACAAGATTGTGACATGTTCGAGTTTAGAGATAAATATGTTATGTTTAGCATAAGAGTTGACTTGTGGATTTTATATGAATTTTAAATTTTTTTGCAAAATTTGAATTGTTGCTAGCTAGATTAAAGCTTTTTAAATCAAAAAAGAAAACTTTGAAAAGTAATTTCCGAAGAAAAAATGTCAATAAATGTCCAAAAAAAAAATATAAAATCTCGTCAATCTTGACCATGGCTCAAGTTCGACCTTGAAAAGCTGTTAACATCATTACAACAAAAAACGATCGACCGACAAGAGTTTTTTTTTTTTGGAGATAAATTCTCAAAAAAGTAAAATCCACATTAGATGAATCATGTTTTTCAAGCCGCACCGCTGGAATCAACAAATTTGAGGAAAAATCAACAACACGTAAGAAATATTCATCTTCATGAAACTCAAATAAAAGAAAAAAAAAATTATTTTAAAGTGATGAAAAAATAAAGAAAAAAAAAATTGTGAGGTGTTCACATGTTGAGTTACTATATGGAATATTAAGCCATCTTAACATTAAACATTGTTGTGCGTTAAAAATAAACTGTGATCACATTTTTTTTTTTCCTATACAGTACGATATAGTCACGAAGTTTTTATTATTTTTTTCTCTTCTCTTGAGTTTTAAAGTTCTCTTTTTTTATTATCATTAAAAAAATTTATTGATTGCGTTTCGCATTATTTTTTTCTACTTCATCGTTAATTGATAAAAATATTGATTTGTGGCCTCTTTACCATCAAAAAAAACAATGCTTTTAAAAGTTGTGTGTGAGGAACAAGAAGTACTTTGTCGGTTCATTCAACTTGCGAAATCTGATCGACATTTTTTCTTTCGTTTTCTTTTTTATGATTCAAGAATTGATTGAAATATTAGAATTAAAATTGTGTGACCTAGTTTTGAGGGGATGGGTTGGAATATGATGTTAAGAGTGGTTTAAAGGAGTTTAAACATAAAAACTTTAATTGATGATGAATTAATGGAAAATTTGTTGAATTACTTTGTTGATAGAAATATCGAATTATTGTCCAAATCAAGCCCAAATGGATATAATTTTAAGTACAAATATTATTTATAATTCAGAATTTGCATCAGCAAATGAAGAATAAATTGGCAACACACTCTGGATTGTTAACTTGCACTTCACAATGTCAAATGTACAGCAGCTCAGGATACTTTCAAATAAGATCGTATCTACGAGTTTTGAAGCGAAAATTTTCTTTTTTGAGCATTTTTCTTCAAATTTGGTAAGGTTTTATAGACAATAATCTCAAAATTCATTCAAAATTTCCGAAATTTCTCACATTTTACGTACAATTAGCTTGAATTGTGAATTAGATTAATGTAAAATCAAGGATATTATGCATAACTTTCAAATCTAGGTTTCGAGTAAGTTGAGGCTCTCGTTTCAATGTTCTTTGGGCGTGAAATGATTATTTCAGACCCATTTAGACAATATTCCATCCTAAAGACATAATTGTAACTCTCTTCCTTATTAGTCCCATTAAACTTCCAATTCCTGACCCGTTTCTCAATCTAACTTCACCCAGTTTAATCCAACTTAAGAATACTAAACTAAATCACAATTTAACAACTTAAAAATTGTAGTTCCCACCCAATAATCTTAACTTCAATTAAAATTTCTCTTATAACAATTTAAATAAACTCTTTATCGTTGTCATAACCATAAATTTGGCAATATTCAATGCTGTAAACTTTAGTTTTATGTTTACCGGATGAACATAAAGATTGATTCCCGTACATAAAATTAAACAGCCCTATGGCAATATTGAAATTTACATTTTCAACAGCATTTCATGTAAATATAATAAAAACCTATTTAACCAGTAAATGTCAAAACAAAAATATCTCAAAACCTCATTCTAAACTTGGATGATCAAAACAGAGAGTTAAAGGTTGCGTGCTAAATGTATCCGGTCGTATTAATTTGGTTTTTATGGTCCTTCAGATTTTCCTTATGAGCAACGATTCAGGGGCAAAGTTAGATGATTATACTTGAAGGAGGGCCAGGGGAGGGGTCGTCTCGGAGGGGCCGGTGTCCCTCCTGACTACACCCCAGACGATTCCATTCTAATTTTCCTCTTTAATTCTCGTCCGAAAAACTCGATTTCTAATTTTAACTAAGCAGATTCCGATGCTAATTTTATGATTTTCATTATCACGCAAAAAAAAAATCAGTGTGCCTAAATGTTATGACAACACATGTCAAGAACTCAAAATTTATTAAGTTTCTCGATCATCACGACATAATCCCTTGATTTCATGAAAAGTTATTGACAAACAGCTGCTCATGACGACAACATTTCAACAAATATTGTTTGATAACGCATTCAAGTACTTTAGGGTCTTTAATGGACATATCAAAAATTGATCATAAACAGTTCATATGATAGCAGTAAAAAAAAATAATATTTTTATGAGCAGCCAACAAATTAACAACTTTTGATAATTGACGAAGCTCTTCTTCATTCCCCGAATGATAATTGTGTAGCATGATTTCATACAAAAAATATAAAAACTCTTTTTTTTTTTATCTTTCAATGTAGGCATTGAGGAACAAAAAAAAATTGACAGACGGCAGACGAAAATTAAGGGAACTAAAAAATAATTCACTGGGAAGACCACACATGCGAAAAAAAAAATATAAAAATTGAATTTTTTCACAGAAAATAAGAGATTTTTTCAATTTTTTGGTACTTACCTTCGACTCAACAGCACAGCATAATCCAATAATAAGGATAAGGGTGGATAAGGTGACGACAACCGTAATGCGGTTAGTGAATCCAAATCGCTGGGGACTTTTTGACCCCATGATTGATAAATTTTGATCTTTTTTCTTCTCGGAATTTTTTTCACTGAGAAAATTTTTTTCACTTTTTTCTTCTTGTCGAGGCCAATAAACTTCTGCTCTAATCTTTTTTAATTATATTATTTCTTTTTTTTTCTTCTCTTTTTCTCAACACACACAATTGGTGATAGACATAAACACTAGAATTAGAAAAAAGAAAAATAAATTTTTCCACTTTTCATTAAATTTTTTTTTCTTTCATTTTTAACACTGTTTTTGTCGTGATTTATTTTCAGTTTCTCTTTTTCTCCCCTTTTGGACATTAAAATTGTCTTGTTTTCGGTATTTTAAATAAATTAACACAAATTGTCGCCGCACGTGGAAAATTATTGAAAATTGAAAATGTAAGAAATTTAAATTAGACGACGTGCTAATGCGATAAATTAGGAGAGCTGTGAATTCTTTGATTCTTTAATTATTTGGTTAACTAAATAAATAGCTGGTAAAGCGATGGTTGTTATTGATTTGAGTGGAAGAGCCAGAGTTGGTGTTAGATGGTGGGTTAGGGTAGGATTTGGATTGGTTCTCATCCCAAATGGAATTTAAGTGTCGATCAACTTTTCAGATTTTTTAAAATTTTTCAAAACTTAGGTTTTTATAAAAATTCTTGAAATTTCAATCAAAAAAATTGAAATTTTTTAAAATTGCATTAAAAAAATTGAAATTTTTGAAAATTTGAAGAAAATTTGGAAATTTTGAAAATTTCATTAAAATTATTAAAATCTTGAAAATTTGGAATTTTTAAAAAAATCAAAAAATCTTTCAAAAACCTAAAATTTAATAATTTTCTCCACGAAAATTCATCCCAAATCTCCAACCAGTTAACTCAACTCTAATTCTTAATTTAGCAATGCAAACAAAATTTCCCCTGATTAGCTCAATTAAATTCCTTATCATTAAGACCTCGATAGTATCAATAACTCTTTCTTTATTTCTTTTTTTATTGAGAAAGACGACATTTTGACTACGTGAATATCAACACGCACAAAAATGTTTTGGCGAATCACCTGAACACATGTTTTATGGGGTGTCAGAAACTAGAAGTTTTCTGTTTGTGAAAGATAAAATTGGGAAGAAAATTCTTTGGTTGATTTTGTGGGAAGAAATGGGGAAAATTGTTGTTTTTGGTGGTGAAATTTGAAATTTGAACTATAAAAAATGGTAATTTTACTCTGAAAACCTTTGTCAATTTGAAAATTTATAGTTTTTTAAGAAAAATTTATAAAAACACCTCAAGAATTTTTATTTTTGCAGAAAAAATAATTCCAACAAATTTGAAATTTTTGAAAATTTTGCATTATTTTTGAAATTTGAAATTTTTCGACAATTTTCTCAAATCTAATTTACTTTAATTTGCAAAACAATCAAAATTTAAAATTTAAAATTTTTTAAAAAATCAATTTCCCAACTCTGACAAAACGCACAGAAAAGATTCTAAAATCCAAAAAAAATCTTCAAAACCTCAAAAAAATGTTAATTTTCAATTCCTCTACAAAATTTATTCAGTGATCCTCTCCGAAGCAACACTCAAGCCTAACTAATTTCGCAATACGTGACTTTTTATTGAAATGGTAATTTTTTCGCAAAAAAAAGATTCTATCAATTAAATCCTAGATCCAAAAAAAGAATTCACAATTGATGTTGACATGCTTGAAAGTTGAATTTATTGAAATTTGTTTTTTATCAATTTATGCTGTGTCGAATTCTAAAATTCAATATGTGAATAAATTCTAATAAAATTAAAATAGATATTGACAAAATATTGATAGATATTGCGAAAACATGCGAACTGATCATTAAGAATTTTTTTATTCATTCAAAGTCTCTGTTTTTTATTAGAAAATTTGCATCCGAAGGAATGTAGTTTGATGTCAAGCAATTTATTTCGTGCTAGAAAATTGAATTCAATTTATTTCGTCGATCTTGCTTTGCTTTGCGAATAAATAAATTAGAACATGATCCTTGAGAATTCTAGTTTTTTCGGATCTTAAAAATGTCAAAACTTCTTTAAAAAATTAAATTTTCCACTCAGATAAAAATTAATTTTCCATTAATCTAAGATAAAAAATTGAAACAAAAAACAGAATCGAGCACGTGAAAAATTCGATTAACGTTACACAGAAACAAAATACTAAGGAATTACGCTTATCGCATTTGTAAGTTTTTCAATTCCAGTCGATAAAGATATTATGATAAAAATAAATCATTATCCTCAACCTTCAATTCTTTTTTATTAGTTCCTTGTCACTTAACTCTCGAAATTTTCACATTTAAAAAATTTCGGAATTCACCAAAAATTGTTCAATTCCAAACTGATCGAAAATCCAAAAATTAAAAATTATTTTTCCAAAAAAAAAATTTATTCTTTTTTTTATCCACAAAAAAAACTGCGATACCGCAACGAAAAAACCCGTCCACGCGAGCCGAACGACGGGAGCACAATGAATGAATGAATATTTGAACTCCAAACGGGTTTCGAAAATGCAAGAAAAAAAAAGTTTTTTTTTTCTGTGTGTAAAAGAAAAATAAATTTTTTTTGAAGAAGAGGGTGAGGAACTAGTGATGATGAGTTTGTGGATCGCTTGATAAATGTGCAATTTTGTAGTAGTTTAAGTTTGTGAAAATTTGAATTAGAAATTTTGCAAAATCAATTATGAGTTTCAAATCAACTCTAGAATATTTTTAGAAATGGTTAAAAAAAACCTTAAATTTGGATATGAATTTTCAAATTATTAATTTTTTGATAATTGCTAAAATTTAAAGCTTTATAGTAGGGTCAGGTTTGGGATCAATACAAAGTTGACCAAGTCAAATTTATGAATCTGAATTTTAAAGAACTTTAAAGCTAGTTTAAGAACACAATTGAATATAATTTTCAAATCTAGGTTTCGAACAGATTTAGGCTCTAGTTTCGATCTTCAATTAGCTTAACGTGATACTTTTAGATCAATTCTGTTAATATTTTATGTGGAAGGTAGTCTTATAGCTCTCGTTCTGACTTTTTGTGCTTCATTTTAAATTCTTGTCTAGTTGGTTAATTCTAAATTTTCCAGAGTGGCAACTTTGTTAAACAAACATTAGCCGCGAATCGCCATAGCGCAGCTCTGGATCTCAAAAGATCTGAATAGCTAAAGGTTTTTATATGGTGTCAATCAATAAATGGTCATTTTAGACCTAATCTACACTAATTTTGAATTATTTGAATTTTTGTGAAATTAAAGCAATTAAATTAACATCAATTTTTTGATTTTCAACTACAGGTTTTAGACCCCTCCTTGGATCACTCACTAAATCTTAAGAAAAAATCAAGAAATTGGAGAAATTCAAAAATTCTAAATAAGTCAATTTTAAATCATCACAAAAATCTTTTTCAGGTTCTTTTCTATTCTATTCCCTTTAGCACATGATGTCATTAGCGAGCGACCTCATGAAATCATTTAGAACAAGACCGAAACTACCCGGGAAGTCGATCTCGGCAAGAGACCGACCCTGATTAAGATTCATATCCAAAACCATCCACTCAAGATTTCTTTTGGTTACCTTTTCAAGAAAACTAATTCCAAACTCATTTCAATCCATAAACCAAATCCAACTTACATCAGTCGTCAGCCCTACGACTCTTTTTTATATATAGAACAAAATTTTCTTGTTTATTCCTCTTCACCAAAATCTTCTCTTTCTCTCAGTTCTTATTGAAGAAGAAATCACAATCGCGATATTACAAGAAATCTCAAATACAATCAAGGCAAAACCTTTATTTTATGCAACGATCTTCTCTCACATTTCTCTCACAAATTCTCTTTCAAATTTATGAGAAATCATCATCTTTTTTTATTATTATCAGCGCACTATTCACATACAGTCGTACACATACATCCACAAATGGAAAAAATTAAACCATTTATTTATTTATACATAATTTTTATATATATTTTTTTGTTTACAATTCTCACATGCCGGTGCATTTAAATTTCAGGGAAAAGAGAAAGAGAGAGTTAGTGAGAGTAAAAAAATTAGCGGCGTAATGTCTTTTAACTCAATATTTGTGTGTCATGAATGCACGATTTGTTTATATGCTTGTAATTGTATCATTTTGTGTTAATTGCATTACGGGCTTTTTCACGTGATTTTTTTTTAGTTCCTTTTCGTACCCGACAAAAGGAATTAAATCTCATTCAGTCTATTCACTTGGAAAAGTTATTTTTAATCCTCTTTAACATAAAATTATTTTTAATCCACATTTTTTTGACGCTATTTTTGGTCACTACCGAAAAGAACGTCTTTTCGTCGCGATCGTTTAAGTTCAACTAATTGAAGAAATTTTCATTTTAACCATAAATAGAACAAAAACTTTTGATTCGTTGAGTGTAAAACGCAACCTTCTGACACTTCGGGCATGTTAAAGGACATGAAATTGCAACGAGTGTGCGCAGAATGTGATGATAGCACGTGGATTACTACGAATGTTGTTTGTTTTTCATACCAGAATCTTTTTACTTGCGTTTTGTTTTGTTTTTGTTTCTTCGAATGGAAAAGCGAGGATTTTTTTTTTCATATCTCGAAGGATAATTTATTGTGGGAAATTTTTTTATTTTTCCTTGCGACTCCGCCCTTTTTAAGGAAATTTTTTTTTTCTTTTTATTTGAGGATTTTCAATTGTTTTTATTTTTGAATTTTTTAAGTGTTTTGAAATTGAATTTTGATTGTTGGGATTTTAAAATTGAAGGTTTTAGAAAGATTTAATGATAATCTTTGGGAATTTGTAAAATATTGGGTTAAAAATTAATCAAATTCTATGAACAGTATCTAAGACATGCCATGTTCACCGAGGAAGATCAAGTAAATAATCTGAAGAATTTAAATTAATTAAAATAATTTTTAAATAACAAATGTGTAGAATTATTTAAAATCTTGTCTTAAATCGTTTGATTCTTATATATTTAGAGTTTACTGTTAATAAATCCATATCAGCACTTGGCTTGTAACCAAAGAAATCCAGCAAAAACTTAGAGTGTTTGTCAACAGCTGCTACAGGAGAATTCTTCGAATTTGGTGGAATGGGAATCCAGAAGACTGGCCATCAAATAGCGTTTTATTGAAAAGAGCTGCATAAGAGGACAATAATCGTGAGATCATCATGCGAAAGTATGGCTGGATAGGTCATACACTTCGGAAGCGCAACGCATTAGAAAATGTCAACGCTGGAGAAGAAACACAAGTTACAGCCCTAGGATGGAATCCACAAGGGAAAAGACGTCCTGGAGCTCCAAAAGCAACATGGCGTAGGACGGTTTTAAAAGAATGTCAGTTAGATGCAAAAACGGAGAATTTGTACAAACTTTTTGATAAGGCCAGCAACAGAGTCAGATGGAAAGCCTTTTGTAGAAACCTAGGCTCCACATCGGAGCATGGTTCCAGTAAGTAAGTAAGTATCAGCAGTATAGTAAAAGTTGAAAAATTAATTAATTTTCTAAACCTTTTTAAATTTTATTTAGAATCGCAACGCAGGAATTGGTAAAATTTGCAATAAATTATGACAAAATTTTGCAAAATCTGTCTAGAAATTGAAATTTTCCAATGTTTTGTAATTGTGACTGGATGTAAATGCAGTTAGGAACTCCTTGTATGAAAAGGGGATGTCATCTATGTACAATAAATATTATTCAAATCTCAAACGAACGTTTTAATAAAGTGTAAGCTCAAGCCTATTTAGATGAATAAGTTCAAATTTAACTAAATTCGATTGAAACTTAATTGCCTTTAAGAATGAAGATTACAGAACGAAAATAAATCCACGACTCAACGCAGTCTGGTTGACAACATCTCAAAAAGGAAGAGATCTGGAATAAACTTCAAATAAATTCAGCTTACCTTGTAGCCTATATCTGAAATTTCATCGTCGATAAACTTTTCTTCCCAATTCTTCTAATTCCCTTATTATTCTAATTTATTTGAGCTCGTCTTTCATTCACAACTTCATTAATTTGATTACTATTTTCATGCTGAATATTCATTGGACCTGTTCCTGCATCTGTTATTCTTGAACTCCCGAGACATTCGCCGTCTTTATAAAGAACAGCATACTGGCCAGGTGTGATTGATCTTAATGGTTCGTCTAGTTTAATAAGCAGCTTGTCACCTTTGTCATTTGCTTTGTAGATTGTGCAGTTGACTTTGGGCTTTGTGTGCTGGAATCTGAATTCACATTTGAGGATGTTCTGGTTGCTGAATGGATTCTCTCGGATCCAGAATGGATGTTCTGTGTAGAATATGTCACTCCATAGAAGATGATGATCTGTGCCTGGTGCTGCATAAATCTGGAAGAATAATGTGAATTTTAAGATTTTATCCCTAATTTACAGCAGAAAACTTACAATTCTTGTCACTGGATCTTTCTTATACACAAAATATCCTTTCAATCCCCACAGTCTCGTTCTCTGTCCTAATGTCCAATGATGAATTCCTCGATGTTCTCCAATCACTTTTCCTGTGTCAATATCTACAAATTGTCCTGGCTTATCGTCAATAAATTCAGCTATGAATGACTGAAATGTCCTTTTGCCGACGAAACAAAGTCCTGTTGACTCAATCTTCTTGGCAATGTTCTTAAGTCCAATTTGACTAGCAATTTCCTTAACTTGACTTTTTGTCAAGGTTCCAACAGGGAACATGCACTTCTTTAAGGCTTGTTGCGGCACTTGTGATAAGAAGAATGTCTGATCCTTGAATGTATCGATAGCTTCTAGTAATTTGACATTTTTGTGTCCATCATATTGCTCAAGGAAGCTTCCAAATGATGATCTTGCATAATGGCCGGTAGCAATTGCATCACATCCAAATTTGTCAATAGCTGCTTTGTAGAATAAATCAAACTTAATTATTCTATTGCATAAAACGTCTGGATTTGGTGTGATTCCTTCCTCGTATTCTCTGATGAAATTTCTGTGTGAAAAGTCAATGAAAACTTGATCAGATCCAGTAAAATTCACAAAACTTACGTGAAAATGTCATTCCAATATTCTTTCACAAAATTCACTTCCTTTAATGGAATTTTCAGTCTGTCAGCTACGAACTGTGCATCCTCAAGCTCTCTGTCACTAGAACAATATCCTCTTTCATCACGATCATCCCAATTCTTCATCTAAAATTTAATTTAATCAAAGTAAACAATGTTTTGCACAATTTTTTCTACTTACATATATTCCACAAACATCAAAGCCTTTTTGCTTCAACAAATAGGCGGAAACAGCACTGTCGACACCACCGCTTAATCCAAGAGCGACTCTTCTGAAGATCATCGTGTAGTTCTCATTTAATTAAATAAAATTGTTTTGAACGAGTAAAAATAAGACTTCGGTGTGTGATTGTGTATTTGAATTTTAAATGACCGTTTGGATGTTTTGAGAATGAAGATAGTCGGTGATTTGAAAATGATTCAGCCTGGAGGGAGCTATTCTTAGGATCATCTTGAGAAGCTTGAGAATTCACGGATTTTGTATAACGTCCATAATGTTCTGTAAGTTTAACTCGCGCACTTTTAAATAGAGGATTTTAAATTTTCAAAAATCGTTGGACTTTGTGGGTACGCAGCTAATTCAGTTTAAATTTTAGATTGTCGTTAAAGCTGAGAGCAAGTATGGAGATTCTGAAAAGGCTTAATGAACTTCATGTTACTGTAATTCATCAATATCAATTCGATACTAATGTCAATTACAAGCAGTTCGAATTTTGAAAAATGACCCGTTGCTCAAATTGTGGTGAGCAATGCCATCTCGTGGTGAGTTTTTGAAACTACTTTTGAATATATTTTAACCGTTAGCAAATTTTGAATTTTTGAAAGTCAGTTATTGATTGATATTGTTGTAAATTTGTTAAAATGATTGACTTGAGAGGTTTTAAATGGGTTGTTGACTGTCAAAATCAGTCAAAAGATGGATTAATTATAGCCGTTGATGGTTTATCCTAAAATATTCCTAGTATTAATGTGAATATTCGAGAAATTGTTGATTGAAATTTGTATTTTGTGATTTTTCATGGTTTTTCATCAACTTTCAAGGCTTTTAAACACAATACTCAAGTATCTTATAATCATGGCTATGTAATAACTCAAAATAAGTCAGTAACTTGTCCATTAGAGCACTAACTTCCCAATAAAATGCAAATAAACTTTCATGACACCCTTTTGTGCCACATTCATCAATTCTGCATGATTTACCTCCACAAATACCTCAACACGTTCACAGCAATGATTTCTTAATCAAAAAGAAGTCCTTTATATTGTGTAAATCCTATGAAAAACTAGTTCAAGTTGTAAAAACGTGAATTTTATTCGAAAAAATTTTTCCAATTAAAATCTGCAACTAAAAATTTATTTTAATCCTTGAATTAAAAAGGATTCAAGAACAAAAGCAGCTTCTTTTTTGTTAAGATACAAAGTAACCGCATTCACGTTTTCATCCACAACCACATGTCCATGTGTCACAATGAATTGACTTTATGGCTTTGGCCACGTGAAGCTGTTTGTCCATTTACTTGCGTCAATCTCGAATGTTCCTTATTGTCCATGAAGATATGTCCTCAATTAATCCATCACATACAGATGAATCTAGAATTACCAATTATTTAATTCAATTATCAATATCCACTGCTGAGAAAATTATCAATTAAAATTTGTCATTTCCACTTGTTGCTTGAATGTGTCAATCAGCAATTTTATGCTTCTTTTTATGCATAACAAAAGAAAATTACTTTTTTTTTTGCGAATGCTGTGATTTTATTGTTCCATGTGGTTCATATTGTGTTTACGTAATGTAATGCTGGACCATAATTGAGCTATCTCTGAGAAAACAATTGCGTAAACAAATGAATTGGATGGAAATTAATTAAAAATTTATCGTGCGTATGTCTGAAAAATATTATAAAATTATTATTTGCGTAGTTATGGTCAGTTGTGGCTTTAATAATTATTTTTTAAATATTTAAAATTCGCCATGAAAATGGACCGAAAACGGCCAACATGGTGTCATTAGGGCAACTTCACTTAATTACTTACTGGAGCCATGCTCCGATGTGGAACCTAGATAACTAAATTAGGTTTTTCATTTGATTCTATTGCTGGCCTCATCATAAAGTTTACACAAATTATCCGTTTTTGTATCTAACTGACATTCTCTTAGAATCATCCTACGACATGTTGCCAGACAATTCGGGTTCCGATGATGTAGCGATACCCTATAGATCAGGTTGTATCCTACGACATTGTCACTTTTTCAGCAAATACTTTGTTACATAAACAATTCCCGAAACCCAAAAAATGAGAGTTTTGGAACTAAAATATTGAACTACCTCAAAAAGACATACGGTGTGGAAAAGCTGGTGTAACTGTCGTGGAGTCAGATTCATTAAACTCCTCAATTTGCACTACGTGTTCGTTAAGGAACCGCTACATCCGTATTAATGGTGAGACTCAAAGTTGCTCTGATGGCACTGTGACGACTGATTTAAACCCATTTTTGTGACTATTATTGTCATTCGTAGCACTGTGCTTCTCGAGCACAGCCCCGCCAGCCTGGTGTCTACAGGTTCCTTTCTTAGCCCCGTTTGCCTTTCGGATCAATTTATTTTATATTGATTCCACACAAAAAATCAATAAAACTTAAATCATTTATCTTAATGTAAATTGATTTTTTTAAAAATTATGATATTAATTGAATTCAAAGAACAAAAAAAAAGTCAAGAGTCTTCATTCTCAAGCAACCACTTGTTGACTTTTCATTTTCTCAATTATTGTAAAGAATAATAAATGATTTCCATTGAGTCTATTATTCTATTTTTCCTATTTATTCATCTTTTTTTTTCAATTCATTATGTTCAATTAATACAGTGAATTGAGGCTCTTTGGTATATAATTCAGGGTTTGGACACTCATACTCAAACTCAGCATTTAGATATTCTTGACAATCAATACTAATCAATACTTACTTACTTACTAGAACAAGTCTCCGACTTGGAACCTAGGTTGCTACAAAAGGCCTTCCATATCACTCTGTTGCTGGCTGTATCACAAAGCTTGCCATCAAACTAGCATTCCTTCATTACCGTCCTACGCCATGATAGGTCTTGGAGCACCTGGACGCCTTTTTCCTTGTGGAATTTGACAATCAATAGTCATGACTTTACTGAATAGACAGAAACTATCTGGAAGATTGCAGGTCATTTGGATCGATTGTGTTCCATGGCCTCCCTCTGATGGGACCTTAAGCTGATTCTAAAGTTGAATTTTGTCTGTTATTTCCAATATCACTAACTCGATTGACAGCTTCTATGCATGAGTTCCTTAGCTGTCCACGTGATCAATTGCTTCTAATAACCTAGCCTAGAATTGGCAAGACTCCAATCTAGCGCTTCTCGATTGCGGAATCCAAAAGTTCTGCCAACTCCGGCCCTGCTCATCGAGTTTGAATCCATCGTTCGACTCGTCCTTGATACAGCCTCTTTTTATATATCTGATACAGATCTGTGTTACAGCCTACACGCATACGCCTAATCATCCTGATCTCCTTCCCTTTTAGTCCCAAAGATAATGCTTTAATACTACATTAATAAGCTAGGATGTAAATTAGTTTAAAAATTCATGAGGAATTTCCAAAATATTTATTTCTCGTGGAATTTCTAATTGGCCTTTTTGTCACAAAATAAAATTCACAGGCTGTGGTATTTCTTCTTGAATTTAAAGATTCCATTTCATCTCCATGATTCGTAAAAAAAGGTTTCAAAAGATGAAACCGCAACCAACAAAATATTGAGACACAAAAAATATTTTAGAAACAATTTCGAGATAAAGCATTGACCTTCGATAATAAATGCTCAAATGTCCTTGATAACCGGAAGTGATACTTTCATTTGAATATTTAGTAACAAATTGATTGTGATTCTGCATAAAATTTTCAAATGAAGAGCTGTAAAAAGCTATAAAAAGCTTAAGCTGAAGAGCGATTAATCCTTGCGAAAGGGTGCTGTAAAGGACTGCAAAATATTGATTTCTAGTTGATTCTTTTGAATCTATTTTTTGAATTTATTTTGAAAAGCCTTTGTAATAGAATATTTCAATGCTTAGCTTGTGATTTTAGAGACTATTAATACTTGTTGACATGCTAAATTATGCTTGATAATATCGAAGATGACTAAACGACTAAAAAATACTTAAAGATTCGACTGGAACTCATCATTTCATTTCATTTCAATCCCTAGTGGACTAAAATATGTCAGAACTTGACTTCAACTGGACTATAACTGGTTAAAGGTTATTTTCCTCCATTCGGGAATGTGAAAATTGTTTAAAGATCGAACACACTTCTTTGTATCAATATTTTCGACTAAGACATTACTGTTTGAAGTCAAGCTAACACAAAGAAAAGTCTGTACAATGTGTTTCATGTAATCAAAATTCAAAAATTGACCTTTTTCCTCCTCAGAGGCCAATTATTCAGCAAATATGAATATGACTTGGCAATCCCTTAATCTTTTGATTTCATTGATGATTAAAAGAATATTTAGATGCTTCTTTTTGAGGCAATAAGGTAAGTTTTTTTATGAAAAATGTTAACAACAACTGAACGTATTCCTGTTATATATTATCTCAACTATCCCACCACAAATAGTTTTTAAATTTAATGAATCCGTTAAAATTCAAATTGTCAATTTCCATTAGATTTCTTAATAAGTTCTATCTATGTTTCTTTCGTAAAGTAATCTGGTAGCTATTTTTCCAATTTGTTCCTTCTATAACTTCATGTTCCTGACCCGTTTCTAAAATCCAACATTTCCCAGAGTTCCAACTTCGTCAAACATTGAGCCTTTATCTCAAACATTAAGCAGTCAACGTATCTAAACTTTTGGAAATGGCTGTGATTCGAACCGATGACTTTCGAGTAACCACATCAAATTTGATCCAAGTGCTTTACTGATTACTCCACAATGTCACTTATCTAACTGTTGTAGTTAATGACAAGCATAGCTCAAGGTCTTCATTGTATTGAGTCGAGTTTACTTTTCTATACAAAATTCGAGTAAACTTCGAACCTTAATGTTCACTTGTCATTGTCGTCCAGTTATGTCTAGTTTTAACATATTTCTATCCGTTTGAATCCACTTGGGAAAAAGTCAAAGTAACATTATTTAAGCCAATGATAAACCAAAAAAATCCATTGAACATCATGGCCCCACAAAATAATCCTATGATTTATGTGATGAGTAAATAAGATCAAAAAAAATATTTCCAAATGCTCATTAAATCATCAAAAATTCCAAATGAGTTATAAACAAAGCAAAAAAAAAATCAAAGATAAACAATGACAAGTTCAAACGGAACTGAAAATGAAAAACTTTTATTTTTATGTTTTTCCATCAATTTGTAAATATTTATCCTGAAACATTTTCACAATTTGGTTGCTGTTGATTTGAGATGTGAAAGTTCAGCACTTCAATGCCAAAGACACGTGTTGATGCTTAATAATCATAAACAATATTTCCATAGAACATGCGCCTTGTTTATTCCTCTCATTCAATGTCACAGATTCTCTCTCAGTTTTGTGTCTACATCATCGAGACTAGTCATTGTCAGTACAGAATAGCAGCTGTGAGCAACACGTATGTCCAATGTCAAAAGTTTTTTCTTAGTTGTTCTGTGCTTTTATGTCCTTTTCATTGTCAACATGTCATTTAACTTCTTGTGAACAACATTTGATGGAACCAAATGTTTATTTTTATCAATTAGTAACAAATTTGGGTCTGTCCGATTCCAAGAAATCATTTATTTTGTACAAAGGAAATCAGTCGATATCACAGCAGGTCTATTTATAGGATTGATTGATATGACATTGAGTCTTTGAAGTAGACGATGATACTTTTTTATGGTGTGCATTGACTTATGAGATCAAAGGAAGGCATTTGAGTAGAGATTGATGTCAAATTGAGTTTGCCAAAGTGTGATAAGAACTGATTGAAATTTGTATGAAATGTTATACTTCACAAGTGTCAGCAGAAAAAAAAATCTATGCAAATTTTAATCGGTTTTTTAGTAAAGTTTGTCCAAAATTGCAAACTTGTTGTCAAAAAACGTAGATAAACGACACCAAGTCATAGTTACGCCATTCTAGGGTCAGATTTTTGATCAATCAATCGATTTATGCTATTCGGACTAGATTAATATGTCAATATACAACATTTAAAAGTCTCCAAATCTATCCCTGATAAATATCCGATTCAGGTTAGCTTTCATACCATAACTGACAAATAAATCGCTTTTAGGTACCGTAATGGTATTTCTCGTAGTATAAGACCGAATCTGGCCTCAGATCAGAGTGTCAACGTCCTCGAATCGAGTTTATTGCCATTTCTATGCCTATTGCTTTTAAGGTTATCCGAACAAGTTGAAAATTTTGTTTTCGAATGAGTTTGCCCCAAATAACGTCTCCCTGACTATATCCATTGATTAAAAGATGTAAAACATTTGTTGATGGACATCACTTGCTAACGACTCACATAAGTTGCTTTAGAATTGCTTTAGAAATCATGTGTATACATATGAATTGAAATGTTGTAATGCGGATTAAGTTAGATAGTTCTTATGAGTCTTAATCATTGAGCTGTCCTTGAATATACTTTGTATTTTTTCTTAGTAAATCCTGTTTTAACGAAGCAGTTTGTAATGGACTGTAATAATGATTGGTGTATGTTTCGGTATTAAAAGGATTAAACTTGTGGTAGAATTCTAGAAATAGGAATTAAGTAAAGATCTTAGAATTTACTGGAAACTGGAAGTTCAAACTATGACCTAATGGGCGAAGAGGATGGTTACGTAATTCCATCATGGTAATGTCTCTAACAGGCAAATAGCTTGCTATTATGGTACAGATTCTTGATAATTTGTATGGTTCTGTACAAAAACCATATAAATTATCAAGAATTTGTACGGTTTTTGCCTGGCACAATCACCTGTTATGCAACTCCTGCTACATACCTTCATAGGAATTACCTGAACCATTTAAATTACCTGAACGTCATAACACAAACTATCCCAAATATTTACACACGATAAAATGGCAAATATTCAATATTTAAGGTACACCATCAACTTAATGTAAAACTTTCCGAGCATGTTGAAGATGCTTGATTTTTCCATAAAGTCCTACCGTAATGTTTATTTTTGGCATATGTTCTGCATTTGACATCGCCCAAATAAATTCACTCGTCATTTAAACTTCCTTTTTGCCACAAAATTTTCATCGTCTCTTGATTTTTTTTCTACGAAAAAGTTTGAATCACGATTTTCGCTTTTGTGACTTCCTTCTGGTAAATTTTTGAATGTGTTAAAGCTTCGATATGCGAGACTTTAGAAGTTTACTTAAAAATGCCAGCCTTATCATCGTTGACAGTATAGGATGTAAGAAGTCTTCCTGTAAATAAATAGAAAGTCTATCCACACGTCTTGCATGTATCGTAATCTATTCCATTGACAACACTCAATAAAAAAGTTTGTTTTCGAATTCATCGTCCTTGAAGTTGGTTAAAGAATTTTTCTATTGGGGTTGTTTGGAAATGACGTCTGTTTTGGAATGGAACTTAAGTTTCTTGATATGATTGCTTTAAAGGTTGATTTTGAGAGACGAAAACTTAACGAATGAATAAAAAGTTGAATATTTCTATTACAATTTAGCTCTTTTTTATGTGAATGTAGCTCAATAAGCTCATTTGTTTAAGTTTTAATCCTTTTTAAATTGTTGTCATTGTGTTGTTCAAATCAGAGTTGCAAAACATGCATTTGTCGAGTCCCTATTAAAATAACGAATTTTAAAAATTCGAAACTTCATTTTTACGAAGCTTCATTTTTTCAACCATATCATTTTTTCGAAAAATTCTTCATATAATCTCTTATAATTTTCAAATTTTAAAAAACCGTTAATTTTTTCAAGCATTTTAATTTTCTTAAACATATATTTTACTGCTAAGTTTTCTACTTATATTGAAGAACTATGCTAATTTAATTGTTTTTAATGTGAATAAACAGTTTTATTGTAGAAAACATTAGAAACTTGATGTATAAATGCTTGAAAAAAAATCAACGGTTTTTAAAAATTTGAAAATTATAAGAGATTTGCATGAAGAATTTTTCGAAAAATGATACGGTTGAAAAAATGAAGTGTTCGTAAAAATGAAGTTTCGAATTTTTAAAATTCGTTATTTTAATAGGGACTCGCATTTGTCATGTGTAAAATCATGTGAATTTGAATTTCAAAAATACGTTTTAATTCAAATTAAATATTTCCGTTAAATATAAAGATTCAAAATCAATCAATAAAAGGAACTTAGTTAGAATAATGTTTCGCGTCTTTACAATATGCAGAGCTTGCAAGTGGTTCGGATCCCACTATAAACTGCAGGTCTAAAGGGTGTGGTACAACAAATTTAACAAATTGTACAAATTAGGCGACAGACGCAGCAACAGAATCAAATGGAAAGCATTTTATTGTAGTCTAGCTTTCACATAGGAGCATAGTTACAGTAAGTAACGAGTTTTTGGCAATTGTTTCTCCGAACAACAGCATGGAGTGTAGACATAGATGAAGTTATTGATGACAAACTAGTTTGATGTGTAGAATTGTTATAGTAACACTGCTCTAATCTACTTGCTTTGTCAACCAGAACAGCAAAAGTCGGTAAATCATTCCAAAATCCGCCATAAAGCCTACGTAACTCTGGCATAGTACTGGATTTAAATCGAATCAAAATTACGTCAGCCTGAGGTCGGATTTTTGATCGATCAATCGATTAGAGCATTTCAGGCTATGCCTTTAAAAATTTCACATTTCTCAATCTTTTGAACATACCAGGCACAACACCCCATTTTGACATTTAAACACAGACTATTTACAAAAGAACAAGAACAAAATGTGCAAATTATTTCAATACATTGAGCGTTAAGAGAAAAAAGGAAGAAAAAAAGTTCCCGCAGAGGTAGGAAAAATGACAATTTTTTCAAGCTATAAAATTTATTGTCCCATTTGTGGTGAAAATTTTTTTTAGTGAAAAGAGATTAGGGATGGGAATTTCATGAACAATTCTTTCAATAGGATAAAATTCATTGTTTTTTGCGATGCAAATGATTTCCGGCATTTTATGGATTTTTCAGCAAAACTAAGCACAATGACAAGTTTTGTTCTATAGCAAAAAGTTTGTGCCTGGAATTCCTCACCATAATCAAAAATCAGATTTGAAATTGGTTGAGGCATTGCTGAGAAAACCGTAAAATTCGCTTTCTGTAAGCAAGCAAACAAACAAACAAACAAGCAAACAAACAAGTTAATCAGCAAGAAATCTCAATAACGAGACATCGTGAGACTTCTGGTTTTTTGCTATCGATCCGTGCTGATCTATAGAAGAGCTGATTAGATTTTGGGGATGGCAGGAACAGCCGTTACTTCTAAAAAAGCAAAAAACTTCCGTTTTCAGTACAAAATTTCAAAATCAATGTTTTCTATGATTTTTTGAAACTTTGAAAATTGTATGAAAATTATCAAACATGTGCCAAGCGAAGCTTGCCTACTCGCTGGAGCCTGATTCCTCAACATTAGCCAAGCGAAGCTTGCCTACCCGCTGGAGCTTGATCCCTCAAACATTTGCCAAGCTTGGCCTACCCGCTGGAGCTTGATTCCTCAAACATTTGCCAAGCAAAGCTTGGCCTGCCCGCTGGAGCTTGATTCCTCAAACATTTGCCAAGCGAAGCTTTACCGGCTGGAGCCTGATCCTTCAAACATTTGCCAAGCGAAGCTTGGCCTACCCTCTGGAGCTCGATTCCTCAAACATTTGGTCAAGTCGAAGCTTGGCCTACCCGCTGGAGCTTGATTCCTCACATTTGCCATGTTGCCTTCTGGAGCTTGATCCTCAAACATTTGCCAAGCGAAGCTTGGCCTACCCGAGCCTGATCCCTCAAACATTTGCCAAGTCGAAGCTTGGCCTACCCGCTGGAGCTTGATTCCTCAAACATTTGCCAAGCTTGGCCTACCCGCTGGAGCTTGATCCTTCAAACATGTGTCAAGCGAAGCTCGGCCTACCCCTTGGAGCTTGATCCCTCAAACATTTGCCAAGCTACGTTGGCCTACCCGCGAGACTTTTTATGGTACGGTGTGAATGTATCCGCATTGGGTTTCTACCCGATACACTAGTTTTGGATGCAAATGATTTCCGGCATTTTATGGGATTTAAAATAGTCTGATGTTATTCCCGAAATTTTACAATAACAAAAACCTGAATTTCGAGAACTATTAATTTCTAGGGCTTTTTCATTGATTTCGTTGGCTTTTCCTGAAACAAGGGGTGAAGGAGGGGGTTATTTGTGATTTTGTAATAGTTTTAACAATGGGATATTGAAATCAAGAAGAATGTGTGTGTTGATATTGCCTTTTTCTGCGTAACATGCCCGGAAGGCACGTGGAAATGGCATGTAAATTGATTCTAGTCTAGCATAACAGCCTGAAGCCGGGTTTCATGCCCACCTTGTTCCAAAGGATTAGCCACAGAATTTAATAAGGCGGCTTTTATGTTGTTTTCTATGTCCCAAAGCTCGAAGTGTGTCGACTTCGAGCACTGCTTTGTACAAGTTAATTTCAGAGAATGATTGGTTGTCAACCTTACCATCCCCAGTCTGATTGTGACACTTCAGGCAAGGTGATTTGGATAGTCTTTAATTCTATCCTTTAATGTATCCTTACATTGACAACGTACCTAGCCACAATTTGTCTGTCGCGAATCACTAGGAACGTTAGAAGGTAGTCCGATGCTCTAACTACATAACCATTGCCGCTTTTTCACTGCTTTAGGAGAGACTAGGAGAAGGTTTGGTCAGCTTCGGAATCAGACTTCAGTTTCCCCAATTCTTTTTTTAGGGGAATGAGGGAAAAATTGGGTAACTGAATGCACTTCTGCCATGTGCTTTTCTGGGATAATGAGTGAACAATTTCCTTTACAAAAGACAGATTTGTCTCAGAATTAAATCATCTTAGAATAAAATTGTCATGCAGCCAACATCAAAGCAAAGTTACTTTTAAACGGCACGTGAGACTCTCTTAAGCAGCTTTCAGGGGATTTCCACCCAAAATATTACAAAATACAAGCATGCTGCCTGCTGAACTCTTTTCATAAAAAAGCTTCAGAATATTTATGAATAATTCATTCTTATGTCTAGCAAAATGCACATTTGTGTGGATTATGCACCACTGACCTGATATGTGGCTAGCTCACTGATTAATTAAAATTCAAATACTTCAAAATCAACAGCTCCAGCTTCAAAATGGGCAATTTATCCACTTTAAAACCTCAAAAGCTTGTCATGTACTTTATACCTGATTGTTGCATCGTGAATGGACTTTAATCATACAAAAAAAGTCTATCCATCTAGCTTTTTAACAGACATAATGCACACATCATCAATTTCAACGCAGCATAACTCACTCGTAGTTATCCATTCCTTGTATGCTGTATGCTGTATATTTATTTAAGTTTCAACTTTCAACGGATAGAAATGCGAGCATTTTTCTACATAAATGAAAAAGTTTCTTCTTCTTTCACAATAGGACATAAATCTGAAAAACTTTCGTTATTTATGGAATGTGAATAAAAAGTATGTACTATGATAAAAATAATAAGTAGGTATGAACAATCTCGTGAATCGTGAATTTTGAGTTAATTTGTAGAGTAAATTTTCATGTTGTTGTTAATTTGGATTATTTCTTGTTTACTGGCTAGATATTCTTAACTGACTCTCGAAATATTTTGAGAAATTCTTGAGTATACTTAAGATTCGATGTCACCCGGGTAGGACAAATTAGTCATTTGACGTCGCCAAGTTGCAGCATTAACGACAGAGTGTGATGACGTCCTGACGGCCAGATAACTGTTCATGGAGAAGAAGGTGGGGGTCAAACCTATCCCTCCTTCCTTTCTTTGAATACCCCTCTGTGGAGAAAAATTTACGACAATACGTGAAGATTGCTTGACTACCAGAGACGTGCTAAGGGATGAGAATGCTAGGTCAAACCTATCCCTCCCTCTTCGAATACTCCCTGGAGAGCACAATTGGCGACAAGATGTGAGGGTGCCTTGATGGTCAGGGGCATATTGCACTAATCCCTCTTCTCCTTTTTGGAGATTTTCATATTTGCTCTTCTCGCTATGCTCTCGTTTGGTCTCTTAGCGATTGTTTTAAGCATACTGGACCAACACACCCTGTATTAACCAGAGGCTCTTATGACTCCGCCTCACTATGTGGCTTGGATTGACGATCTACACCGCAAAATCATCAAAAAGGGAGGTTAGTACTGCATATGTCTCGTATTTGCACATCTTAAAAAGACCCTTATTTTCTATGGTTATTCGAACTGACCCCTTCCCTCCTAAGACTCCTGCTGGCTAAGCTCCTGCTGTCTACCAACCTGCTTACCAATTTATTGTGCAACTACTCATTTTTTCCTCCAAAAAACTGAAATTTTCCCACTCTCTACAGTTCGGGTTATCTACCGTAATCATAATGAAGTGCTGCTACTTAGAACTTTTTAACCGAGCATCTTGCTTCAAGTCTACCTGACTGAAAATAACTTGAATTATTTAAACTTTGTATTTTTAAAGTGTTTGTCTTTAAGATTAACTTTTTGTCTTTCGGCATTTTAAGGCTTTTCTCAAGCTCTTTCTTAACTCTTTTTTCTGAGAATTAATTTTCACAATCGTGGATTATCTTATCAAAAATTCAAAAAAGCACCCCTTAAATTATTTTTGGAAGATGCCGCAAAAATTGCTAGGAAGTCTTATGCTATGCGTGTGCTGCATATTAATGAATTTTGGAATTGTTGGTAAATGACATTGAATATTTGAAGATGATGAGATTAAGAGGGAATGGGGAGGGGGTATGCAAATGGAAAATGACACTGCAATTGGTGTGTTAATGGAAGTGCTATATGAAGACATTATGGCAGTGGTGGACAACCTGCGTGCCGTGGTACATTAGTGTCAAAATGTAAAAATGTGTTCATGAATCGTATGCCGTGTGCGGTTTCAGTCGAACCTTACCAACAAGGGGTGCCGCGACACACAGGTTGCCCACCACTGCATTACGTGATAAAATCGACTTTTTTTTGGATCCATTATTTTCAGACAATTTTAAAATAATATAAGAAATTTTCCCTTGAATGAATAATAAATTCAGTCTAAACGATAAATAAATGTCATGAAAATTACACATGTATGACTTTATTTTTGTTACATAAACAGAGAAAATTTACATTTTCCGCGGTACTTGCATTCAATAAACATGAATCAAAGGCATCAGACATGCCTCGACAAATTCAATTTATGGTTTCTTATTCATCCGGTGTAATCGTCTCACTTCCATATGGGAGTTCAATAAGTTATTATTATTAATTTTGAAAATTTATGGATACATTATTGGAAAATTGAATTATGAGGATGACTGAACATTTCTTATCTTGGTCATTAATTTTGGAGTTATTGCTTAATTTTATGGTTTTAATGACAGTTGACTTTTTGGGGGTATCTGAGATATTTTGTCACAAAATAATGAATTTGGTTATGATTTATGAGAATTGTGGCAGGAATTTCTGTTAAACACTAGATCTATGTAAGACTATAGGAAAGCCGTAAGAAAGAATGAGGAAAGGGATCGCATTTATTTACTTAATTTCAAGGGCTCTCTTAGTTGGCGCTTGAAACTGGCTCTATTATTGGCTAAACCTTGCAAATTACCAATTTAAGGGGGTTTGCCCCCAAAAGCCCTCCTTCTCTTACGTGGCTATGCCCCAGGTAGGGAGTTGAGGTTCATGTCTCGAATAACCCAAGCAAATCGAGGAATTTCGCGCAAGGTGGCATTATGTTAATGATGATGTTTTCTAATTGATTTACTATGAATCGTAGAGCTCTGATAAAGTCTAACAGGTTCTCAAACGTCGAAGACAGGTTCAATTTGTCAAGAACCAGGATAGGAATGTTTGGGCACATCGTTAACCTTTACTTTCCAAAACCATATCTGTTCCATACTTCTTCAAAGCGTGACCGAATTAACCTCACTTCCTTCTATATTTCAGCGTTACTATACGTCCCTAATCCTTAATGTCAGACTTTGCTGGCCATACAGATCAGCCATGATCCATGGCATTTCTCATTTGACGTCTAAAACTGGCTCTATCACTAGCTTTCCTTTGCCAATTGCCAATACCAAGTGCTAAACTGTCTTTATCATCAGCTTCCTTCCAAGAATTCTTTGGCCTCCTTCATGCTCTTTTGCCATCCTAATATCAGACACTAAAGCAAAAATCGCACCATTTTCCAATCCTATTCACAGAATTCTTCTCTATTAAATTGAAAAGACGTTAATACCTCAAGCATTTAGCCTAAAAATATCACATATTGAATCCACAACCATTGCTAAAAATTTTACTCTACAACTGATGCCTTATAACTTCCACACACATATTCGTCAACAACTCAATAAAAAGCTTTATATAAATAAGAAAATACTTCTATGTACACATAAATTATTGGCTGTGTTGCTGATAATAAAGGAAAATTTTCCATATCAATATAAATTGTGACACAAAAGCCACATTTTCAATACCGGATCGTAACTTTTTGTTGTTGTTGTATATACGACAATCCACGCGTAATTGCAATTCAAAGGAAAAGGAACTGTCGTAAAAAAGAGAGATTTAGAGCATTTTGGTGTTAATTTGGTTTATATGAAGACATTTGGATGGAACATGATGTGTAAGTACAGACGATGTACGCCCACAAAGTTCATAGACACATTAAAATGTACGGCACTTAATGTCAGTTGAAATAATAGTAAAATATTAAGGTTATTGGATGTCCTTCGGAATGTTCATAAAATATGTTATATATGATTCTATAAATAGCTATCGGAACTGCTGCGTGAATTACTTCTTCAACTTTTTTATACTTATAACATATGTGATTGATTATCGATGAATAGAAAGCTGCTTCATGGCAACTATATAATAAATTTTTAATCCTTTTTTATATAACATTTTTTTTTGACAATAATGATTTTTTCTTTGAATTTAAGAGTAGCATGTGTTTTTATAAGATATGTTGAGTTTTGTGAATATTTTGTAATATTGAAGGATTTTGTGAAACGTTTTTGGAGTAGGTTGACATTTGCTAGCTATTCAATTCATAGTATAGTAATGTCAATATGCAGAATTATATACAATTCTGGTTTTATCAATCTAGCGTTCCAAATTTTTCAAGATTGATTAATAGTAAAGCTATCCCAGTGTAGCTATCAGAGGGTCTATTGACGCTCTGTGAAGTAAAAATTATATAAAACATTTGTTTTTTGATGATAAAATAGTAAGTGTTGTGTGATTAGGAAGCAATATGCTTTTGCTGACTAACGAGAAGCTGATTTGAGAAAATATATCGGACCTGAAGTAAAAACTAAGCTGTCTTTCATTTGTGCGATTGATTTTTATAGTGTTTAGCGTGAAGCTCCTCATTAGCTACACACTGTCGAAGTAGCTCCTCGACATAAGCTAGCTACTCGCGGTACTGAGCGTTCTCTTTCCGAGTTGTATCAACCCTTAACTTGTATGAACTTAAGCTGCAAGATGGTAGCCTAAAAGATTAACCATAAAAAGATTAGAACCTTAGAATTTCAATAGTTTCACTGAGTTTGAATTCTGTTTCGTATTGAAGCAGAGTGTAATCTGGAAATCTAGCCATTTATAAAAAATCTGCAAGTGAGAAAGAAACGTTTCTTTGACCTAGTGGTTAGACTAAACCGGATAGCTGCAACTCTCTCATTTAAGATGACGTGGGTTCGATTCCAACCGTAGCCGATCTCTTAATCATTTCATAGAATGTTGTCCATATGACAAATGGTTCGCACAGTTTTTGAGACTGGTCAGACTCTAACTAAGCTAGCTTAAGCCATCACAAGCTTGGTATTTCTACTTGATGATAATGACTACAAATAAAGCATTTTGAAACAAAAAAGCAGAAAATTAAAAGAAAAATCTTTAAAATTGTTACTGTCAAGCCCAAAAATCCAACCTGTATTCTAAGTTCATTCAATCGTTCCAAATTCCAACAAGCGTAGATGCTGGTCTTATCATTCATTTCGTTAAGAAAACACAGCAAAATAATAAAATGACATCAGTCTATTGAGTCAAGTAACAGAATATTCAAAATAATGCGAATAAATTATTTCGCATTGCTTAACAAATTTTTCAATTTAATTGAATAAATCATATCAATTATCATAAGCAAATTGTATCAATGTGTGTAGGAGTGAGTCATAAAAGCCATGAATTGCTATGAAACTCAATATTTTAAATACATAATGCAGATTCAATTTATTGAATAAAAAAAAGCGCTCATGAAAATTCTATACAAATTAATTATTATATAATTTATATTTATTGGAATAGAAAAAAAATTAAGATATTCGAAATATCTTTTTTCTACGGTCTATAAACCTTAGCAATTAGAGATGATTTAAGTATGAAGTTTCATAGACATAGACTTTTTATAATTATTACGATGTTGAGTTTGACCAATATGAATTTAGATTGGATTAGATAGTAAATTATAATGGGGATGGTTTGCTTGAAGGTCATCAATTTTATGATCCAGTGGTGGTCAACATTTGTGCCGCGACACACTACTATACCTGCAAAAATGCCATGAACCACATATTATGTGCAGTTTCAGCCTAGGCTAATCATAAATGTGTACCACGACACACAGCTTGCTCACCACTGTACTAATCCTTACAAAACTCATTAACATTCCAAATCACATTTCCTATTTCACGTTTCTCTTTTAATAATAATTTGAAAGGTACTTGTATGACAAAGGAAACCCTTTAAGCTATTTTTAAATTTGTGTCAATATTTAGATATCCTTGTTGATTGAGCAACGCTACTTATTGCTTTGAGATTTGTTATTGTTTTTAAATTCTTAATGCGTCGTTATTTTGACAATTAAAGGGAACGTTTGGAAATTATGTAACGCTTAAACGTGGAGAGCAATCTTTTGATTTTCGCGGCAAAACTTGGTCGTAAGCCTTGATCGAAAAAGCATAGCGCATTTGGTTCATGGTATTTCCAAGAATTTTTAGCGGTACTTGGACATCACACAGGTTGTCCATCATGAAAGATTTTGTTATAAAGCGTTACGGTAAAGAGTAGAGTCCAACTGAGACTCTAAAAAAATGCTATTTATTAAGTTACGTAATTTCCAAACTTTCTCCAATACGATTCAGTTCTATGTAAATATCAGAAGGCACATAGCGTAGTATAGGTGAAACATTCGGTGCTATTTCCTAGTGATGATTCTTGACTGTGGTAAAATCCAAAGTCACACTGAACGGAGCTTTATCTTTTCACGCTTTATTCCTGGATAATCTAAATTTAAGATTTAAATGTGTAATCCAGTGGTGAGCAACATTCTACTTTTCGTAGTGGGAAGCTTCAAACAAAATCGCACACGTCATGCGGTTTTTGGCATTTTCAAAGAAATTTGGCGGTAAACTACTGTCTTATGGCACACATATTGCTCGCCACTGATATAATCGCTTGAGATATGCATGACATGCATCTTGACACTCACAGGATGCCTCACTATTAAAAGAGTAATGTTTTTCATCTCAGAAAAGAATAAATACAGTGACTTTAGCAAGACTTTAGTATTCAGAATTGCCAGAAAATTTCCAAGAATAAAACCAGCTTCAGACATTCTTAATACGCAAAAATGAGCCTTCGTGTTCACTGTAGCTAGACATACGGTCGACCCCGGTCAACTAATAGCAGCTTGTTCAATCAGAAGAAATTAAAGCTTTGATGACTTTGATCCTCTCCAAAAATCAATAATTTGTTCATCCTTACATGATTTTATTGTAAGGCTATTCATATAGACTTGAATGAATCTTCTATGATGGCCTTAAAGCTACTCTAGTGGCAATAAAATTTCTTCTTAAAAATCTGAAACAAATAAATATTTTTTCTGACCCTTAAAAAATTATTTACAAATTTTATTTGATTCCAAAATAGAAACAAAAAGTTGTAAATAATCTGGTTATACTCCCAACTTCTGTCTAAGTATAAGTCTTAAATTATTACTTGTTGCTGAAAATAATCTCAAAATATTTACTAAAAAAGAGAAATAAATAAAATTAAAATATGATGAATGGTTTCCAAAACACATAAATATTTTGTCGGATCCTAGTAAGTAATTACACAAAAAAATAAAGTTTTTTTGCTGAAAGCATAAAGAAGTTTACACAAATATGAAATTTTCTTGGCAACAGCTCAAAAGTGCAATGTAATAAATTAGATGTTTCATTGAAATATGAAAGCTTGATGGCTGTGGTGAAGGCTGAGGCACTTTGTTACTATTTGATGTGAGTTTTTGTGTAGCAGAACTGGAAGTAGACTCAAATTTTATATGGAATCGAGTCGATTTTTTCATACAAAATTCCAGTCGACTTCTTCTTCTTACTAAATTGAATTCAGGATGATTGATATACTTAACTGACGATTCACGTCCGTTCTATCAATATTCTATTCGTAAGGTAATCTTGGAGTAGTTTGCAGTAGTTTGGAGCACTCATTCCTATTCTACCTGTTACACTTCAATATCCTGACCCGATGCATAATCCAAAGTTGCCCAAAGCTCCAATTCTAGTGGTGTGCAATCTGGATGCCAACCATTGATCTAAACTTCCGAAAAATTCAAATTTTGAAATGACTGGATTCTAACTGACGACCCTTACAGCAATTTTGAGACCTGAACCATGCATACAGAGATGGTTTAGTCGATTATTGCATGCCAAACTTCATTTGACTTCAAACTATGCCTCTGGTTATGCTTCCAACTATTTAAGCTGTAATATACATCTTCATACCCTAATAAATTGCCAGCTTTTCCTTAACATGACATTAAATTCTGATAACATAATCCATTAAATTTTAAAATATTTGCATCCTCAATTGACATAACCTGAAATTTTTATGTAAATTAATTAGCTAAATTCATAGTCTTATTTATTAAAATATCTTTATAACTTGAATTGAATAATTATAAGCTTCTGATTCAACTCGCAAAAATACTCAGAAGTTGACATCTTCAATATCAATTAAAATAGATTAAATTTTTTTCAATAGAACTGCTTATGTATCAAAATATGCATCCTGGAAGTTCATAGAGCAATTCTAATACTGTGGAAATGTTTTTCAAACAACACAAATCGGCAAATGTCATTTTTTGATGTAAAAATGAGCCGAAATCAGTCGTCATGTAGGCGACAGTGCAAACTTACCTTTTAGCTGGTTGACTCTTTGCTTTAGAGTCTACCCCGGAAAGCAGATGGTGTAGAAATGGACGTAATCTGATTCCAGATAAGCGTGACGCTAGTCCACAGACGAAATTCGATGAAATATAGCCTCAGGACAGAGTCAAGTCGGCTGGGGAGTTGAAAATGTTGTCGATTGGAATCGGTGACTGGTAAAAATAGGAATAGCATGATTAAAGGCGACATCTGAGGGAGGCCATGGATCACAGTTGATCTGTACGGCCATCGAAGTAAGTAAGCATGATTACAACCTGCTGGATTAACACCGGTGGATTCCAGGATTAACAATGACGATCGATGATGATCCAATGCAAAATAATACGCAAATAAGACTAGATTTTCGGTCATTTCTACGCCGTATGCCTTTCGAGTACTTTATATTGTATGCCCTCCAGGTACACTGTGCTGCTCGGGTTTGTTACATTACTAAATTCAATCTCAAGCTTTTAAATGCATTGAAATGTTTCACGAGAAAATTTTAATAGTACCTAAACGACGTGCTTTCCTCCACTTTGTTTTTTGGCAAACAAAAATGAACAACAATTTTCAATTTCCACAAAAAAGTTTTTCTTTATTTTTCATTTTACAGAATTGACACATTTCCGTTTGGTTTTCATACTTTCAGCACATTTTGCGTTAAAAATTTTGTAAATTAAAAAATAATATTTTTGTAAAATGTCGAATGAAATGAAAAGTTTGGCGATAATAGTAACAAGGTTGAAGTTTTTGATGAAAATAAATTGTTAATTAGTCGATTTTAGCATGTGCTGAGTATTTATTGGGTTCAATAACTTGTCATAGTGACTGAATTTAGATGTCAAGTCCAATTATTGTTATTTAAATTGTTTAAAGTTGGCTGTGTCATAAAAATGGATTGAAATGAACCTTCATGTAGCCATTACTTCACCCTTAACTCCTAAAATTCCAGGGGAGGGGAGGTTTGACCCTCAGACCCCTCGCGTAGCCATCAGAGCACACTCACGTCGTACTCCACCTTCTACCCCCAAATTCCACAAAAAGCAATAAGGAATTGAGAAATTTAGTCCAAAACAGTGGAAAGAGGAAGGTTGACCGTCAGACCCTTCCCCCTGCGTACCTGTCAGAGCACCCTAACGTCTTACTGTAAACTCGGTGTCCTAGCGACTTCATTCTACTGCTCATGTATGCTATAAAAGTTAAAGCATGGCGAATTGAAAAAGCATGTTCAAAAAATGGGAGAAGATAAGATGCTGACCACCCAGGACATCCTCCAGCGTACCCGTCATGCCACTCTCACGTCTCACTGTCAATGCTACACTCTGCTTCCCTCATTGCACCACTCGGGTATATTCTATAAAATTAAAAGCATACTATCATGAATCTACAAGTGCCTCAAGCTTATAAATCCGTTACGTTGATCAACACAGCACAACGGAAATGTTTTCCGCACGACTTTTAACGACATTAAGCCTTCAGCTGTTGAAAAAAAAATTTTTTTAATTTCAAAAAACTGAACATAAAAGTTTAATTTTAATATAGTTTTGTGCTGTAAACTATCTAAAGGAAGTTTGCTGTGTGTGTGCTTTTATGAGCAGCACAGATAATGCAAATCTGCAGCTTTAAAGTTTTGGTAAATGATATTAATGTGTGGATAAAGTTTTGTGTTAAATTTACTATTCATGAAGTAATTGATGCGGTTTAAATGATGTTCTTGGTCTGTCATTTGTTAAATGTCTATTTGCATTGAAAGTGTTGGAATGGAATTCCTAAAATGGTCTGTCAACGGTAGATCATTGGGAGTGCGGTAGGTAAAAACAATACATAGACTGTTTACCTTAAATATGCTACTTTGTCACATAGTCGATTAACCCCCGACGGCTCAGCAGTAGGAGGATTTGACCGGAATTCGTAGGACGTGGGTTCGAATCCCACTTGAGATCCGTTATTCGGAATTGTACTCTTTCTGGTAGATCAGTGGTGGACAACCTTTTATTTCTCGCGGTACGCCTTGATGGTTAGTAGCCTCGATCAAAATCCGCATATGGAATACGGTTCATGACATTTTCAGCTTCTTGCGTTCCACAGCATATATATTGCATTTGGGCAAATGGTAGCAAGTGATAGAACTGGTTTTTAGCGACATCTGAGTATGCCTATCTCGGGACAGTCCCGTCCCAGTCCCGAAAATCTTCCGAGACCAGAATTTCAAGAAAGCATACATCTTCTGGAGGTCACGGATCACAACTGATCTGTACGGTCAGCGAAGTAAGTAAGTGCTCCGCGACACACAGGTTGCCTTTTACTGAATTAGATTGACAGAAAGTATCGAAACGTGTGTTAATTTAACCCATTTTCCTTGAATTTAGGCTTCATTTTCGATTTCATTTGAAGTTTAAAATTGTATTTTTTGATTTTTAATTAAATTTTTAAATTTCTATTTAAATTTGCAATTTTTTAAGACTTGTGCAAAATCTCATTATAACTGATTCTCATCCGTTTAAGATGCGAATTGAAGCTTTTCCTGGAAATTTATAATTGGATTTTTTTCGTGCTTGTTAATGAAATTTTAGGAATGTCTTGGAATTGTGCAGTTGATAAATTTGAAGACCGATAGCTTTTTGGGTGATATTTACGACTGTAACTGATAATTAGCAAATTAATGTCCAGTTGATGACCAATTCTAACACTTTTTTATCCACTCGGACTAACTTCTTATACCATTTCCAGAACAAATATCCCAATATTCTTCCAAGATTCTATAGAAAAATATTAATAATAAATCGAATAAAATGCCAACTGAAGTTGATTCAAACAGAAATACAGTCCTCATCATTACGTAAATGTACATGAATTATGAAATTTATGGTAAACAGTCGTTGATGTAGCTGACAGCAGAAATGTTTTTTCAGACTTCTTTGTTTCAAAACAATGAAAACATAATAATTGTATTCCTTTAGGGGGAACGTTTGGATTGTATGGAGCGATAAAAATGGGTTTTTTAGATCCTCCTCCTCTTTCCACCCCTTATTTTGACGATCTGTGGTGAACTCATGAACCAAAATGTGCAATCCGTAACAAAAACGACAACGATTTCCTCCGCCCTAATATTTACGTAATTTCTGAACATACCCCAAGCCTTTAAGCGTTCATGACTATTTACAAATTTACAAACTTTTCAAAAACATACAGAATTTGCTATCAAAAGATATCAAACCACAGTTTTTCTACATTTTAATTCAGTATTTAAATTGACTGTGAAATTTTTATATTTTGAAAATTCTTAATTATTTACTATATGATATGTTCTCGATGTCTGGTCTTCTTGCAGCTTTACATATAAGATACTAATTCCAGAAACATTCCCAAGCTCCACATTGCGGTATTTTAGACCGTAAATTGATTATAAAGTTTTTTGTTTAGAATTATTTTCATTTCAAGACATATTTAATCGACTTTAGTACACTAAGGCCGTCTTCGACGTCTGTGTTCAGTTAAATATCCTTCAAATTAAACGTTATAACTAGTTGATGTTCAGTTGATGCCTGGTTCTAACGTATTTTTGATCCATTCGGGAAAGATATCTAAGATTTAAAGTTTTCAAAAGTTTGTCAGCTCAAACTTGACTACTTTGTCAAAATTCAAAAATGTCTCAAATTATAATTGTTATTAATGTACAATTTCAGGTTCACAGTCTCTAAAGCTGAGATTCAAGCCCAAAATTTAAGGACTATATTGACTGAACTTCGTGTTTGAATAATTTAAATCATTCACAAACTATTTTTAAGTTTGATTTCTAAATAACTCTTTGTCAAAATTCAATTAAATGCCTCTGATGAAGTGACCTTTGTAACTTGTAAAAGTAAAAATTTAAACGTTCCTACTAAGAAATAAATAACTCAATTAATGTCAATACAAATTGAAATCTTTATTCTTTGAAGATCAAAAACAAACTAAACATTTCTATTCAGAAGACCAACAACCCCAAGCTTGGGTTGTTGTATGGGCACTTGAACCAAGTGGACATATAAATGTTATAATAAGTTAATGTCCAGTTGATGACTATTTTTAACGATTTTCTGTCCACTCTGGAACTAAAACAAGGGGGAAAACAAGGGGAAATTTGAATTCAAAATATCCGTTAACACTTTTCTCTTGCTTACTTACTTCGCTGGCCGTACAGATCAATTGTGATTCATGGCCTACCTCAGAGGACGCTTAAAACTGGCTCTTTCGCATGGTCTATCTGCCAATTATCAATACCAAATGCAATGCTGTCTCTATCGACATTTTTCTCAGCAACCACAAATTACAAACCCTAACAGACAACGACCATGCTTTCATCTCACAGGAATACCACATTGGTACCTAAAGTCGGTCTCTTTGCCTGTTAGAAAAATGATGTCACCTTGCTATTTTAATTATCTTAGCAATTTCTAGAATAATATTCTCATTTCCTTTTAATCACCAAACAATAAAACATTCATAGCTATGCATAGCTATCTCCTTAATCCTAATCCTTTTAAATGAAATCCTTCAACCACAATATCCTTGCTAATTTGCACACAAAACTTTTTTGTCTAAACAAGCACAAAATTATTAATGGATTGTAAATTTCAAGCTGACATCTCTCCTTGTTTATGGAATACCATAGCAAATAATTCACAAAATCTTAACGACTAATTAAATCTGCCAAAAGCAAAAAATTTTGTAATTTACTATTTTGTCATTGTTTGAATTTAATTACACGGTAGGATGAAAATTTTATATTTTAATTGCATAAACTGTTCAAACATAAAATTTCCACCAGCAGTGCTGACATAATTTTTTTTGAATAATAAATGTCAGTTTTTCGTAATCATAAATAGAGTGTGGGGTTGGAAGTATTAAAAACTTTTTTTTCTATATACACGTTGGTTGCCGGCACATGCAACGTGATAACATGAGTTCCATTCGTCACATTTTTGCTCTGCTTAATACGAACGTAGTTTGCCCCATCCTTCATCTCAAATTGTTGCACAATATTTTATATTATTTTTAATAGGAAAAAATATTTGTGTGGCTTGCTTTTTACAAACAGACGCAAAAGAAGCTTCTTATTTTCTTCCATATAAAAACCACATTTTTTACGGTAAAAGTTCATACACGTGACTTTATCAGATTCGCTTTACGTAATACAATTGTAACTATCAATCTCTTAGCTCAGCAAATAATACGTTATTGAGTAGGTGTGGAAGTGATATGATCACTTTCAATGACTTGGAGTTGTGGTGAAGTTGAAATGTCAGATGAACTTAGATTCTGGAAAAAGAACTTCATGTAGAGACATGCATGATTTTGCATATAGTTGGCAGGTTGTGGTGTCTGAGATGAGTGTTGGCTGAGTGCAGTCTGGGATATCGAGATATATATAGGTGAATTTGTCAGAGCGAGAATAAGGGATTGTTAGGCAACAGATCGGGCACATAAGTCGTTCTTTTGTGAGTACATGGGCTCGATTCCTACTGAAGACTAAATTATCAATCATTAAATCCCGAGATTGAAAACACCAGTCCCAAATATTTGCCGCGCTTCGCTAGTATGCTAAGAACCGATTGCCGTGTGCGGTGTTGGTCGTTGCTTTCCACGAAAGTGTGTCTTGACACAAAATAGTTTGGACAACACTGGCATATAGAGTGTTGTTGAGCTATAAGACTTACTTTAGCTAAACAAAATGTTGGATTTGTGCTTTCGTCCAATACAACGATTAGAGCTTGTAACAAGCACTGGACATAAAAAGAAAGCTTAAGTGTTTTTGCAACTAGTTGCAACTCCTGATAGCTCAGTGGTAGGAGCATACGACCCAATATTATAAGACACGAGTTCAAGTCCTACTCGGGTTGAGGAAAAATGAACTTTTTCTGTCTAGAACCTTAGAAAAAGTAAGGTTTCGAACATAAGGTATTAGAGTCCACGCCCTACTCAACCGCCAACTTGACATCTTAAATAAGAATTATCTTAAAATAACACATCATTAATCAGCTTTAAAATGTCACTAGACATCAAAAGATCAAATTCCAATAAAAAATTACTCAACAAAATCCATTAAATATTCTCAAAAAATCATTTAAATCTCTTACTTCATTAGATCAAATCAATATATGATGAGTTTTATAAATATCAATAAAAATTTTTAATATAATCCACGTGTCATCCACATCAGTCATAATAACATTTTGAATCTTGATGTAGAATAAGCACACATGCATAAGGTGGTTTTATGGAATATAATTTATACTTTCAAATTATTATTTAAATTCTTCATTTCTAATATTTTTCTTACGTCCTTATTCTTGAATTTTGATGAATAATATCTGTTGAATTTTGTGCAGGAGTTGAAAAGCCTTTTTTAGTATTTGTTCAATTTTCCTTGATATTTATTCTAGTCTACTTTAATAATTAAATTGTAAAATATGCTTGAAGGAATATGCTTGAAGGAATATTCCAGACAATAGGATATAATATTGTCAATGGATGTGTGTGTGTGTTGCCATGGGAGTATTCAGGAAAAAGAGTAGGGGGAGTCAACAGACTTTTCTTCTATTGAACAAAATTCTTCAATTTGTGGTAGTATTTTCCGAGTGTGCTCCGGATGTGCCCCAAGTGTTCCTTGAGTGTGACCCGAATGTTCTCTGGGTGTGCTCCAGGTAATACTTGAGTGTGCTCCGAGTGTACCTTCGGGTCTGCTCCGAGTGTACTACGGGTCTGCCTAAAGTGTACTTCGGGTCTGCCTAAAGTGTACCTCGGGTCTGCTCCGAGATTACTTCGGGTCTGGCCCGAGTGTACTTCGGGTCTGGCCCGAGTGAGCCTCGGGTCTGCTCCGAGTGTACCTTCGGGTCTGCTCCGAGTGTACTACGGGTCTGGCCCGAGTGTACTTCGGGTCTGCTCCGAGTGTACTTCGGGTCTGCTTCGAGTGTACTTCGGGTCTGCTCCGAGTGTACTTCGGGTCTGCTCCGAGTGTACTTCGGGTCTGGCCCGAGTGTACTTCGGGTCTGGCCCGAGTGTACTTCGGGTCTGGCCCGAGTGTACTTCGGGTCTGGCCCGAGTGTACTTCGGGTCTGGCCCGAGTGTACTTCGGGTCTGGCCCGAGTGAGCCTCGTATCTGCTCCGAGTGTACTTCTGATGTGCCTTAAGGTATGTCTTAAGTGAGCCTTGGGTATCCCTTTTGTGTGCATCGGGTGTGTCTCAGCTAAGCCTCGGATATACCTCCTAAATACGTCTCTACGCAGTACTCATGAATTTTCTTCTAATTTTCTTCCTTTTAATTTGAAATAATATTGAACAATTTGATCAAATCTATATCATCCTTAAGGCACTTTTGTAATTAACCTCAAAAAAATAAGTAATTTGTAAAAGTTTCTATAAAAATTCTTCAACTATATCTCATCTAAACTTATTAATGTGAAACATTTCCTGCTCGTGTAGTCTTCCCATCAATTCCATGTAGTTTCTAGAATAAAATCAACAGTACAACAAAAATGCTGAGTGGACAAGACACATTTCATTGTTTAATTCAAAAGCTCTCGAATAAAGTCAATGGATACTCAACGGAATCATGATGCTTCATAATAAAAGAAGTATAAAATAAAAATGGAGAGAAAAAAAGCTTTCAAAAAGGTCGATACTTTTTGTTGAACAAGGCACTTCCTTGCAATATTATCTGGCATTATTATGCGTGTATTTACTATGTTCTTGTGGAAAGGACATGAAAAAAAAAGAAATTTTACCACTTAAGATGTGGATGAGTAGATTGACTGTGATTTTCTGATGATTATGATGATGTATATTGAAAAGCTGATTGTAAATATGATAAAAAAGTTGTTATTAAAATTTGAGCATCTTGTAACGGACCGTACTTGAAGGAATTAAGCAAACAAAAGGAAGGAATCAAGGGATGGGATTTGCTTGGTTGTTTGGAAATATGATTTAGGGTAAAATGATTGATCAGCAAAGCTGTCTATTTAGAACCCCTTTCCCATTATCCACGCGCTTTGGAATAAAATCAAGCGCTCAGTAACAAAATTGGCAGAAGTTATCAAAAGATAGAGTTATCTACAGAAGTTCTTTAAACGCGGAAATTGACCCCCGTGCGCCCCAGCCAAGGAAGTAAGTAAGTGACAAAATTGTAGTCCAAACCCTACCATTCTAAATATTGTGCAAATACCTGACATAGCCAATACACTTTATTAGATTAACTGAATGAGGCTTTAAATCTCAAGCAATTTTGTTCAATTCTTATTGCATCACGACAAACCTTGGTGGTAAGACACAGTGGAAACCACAAAAGGAATGCAATTTATGGCTTATCTAACATAAATCGGCAACAAAATAGTGTAACTTGGGACACCTTTGAGCTTCCATACACAGTTCGGACAACACTGCTATAGTTTGAATCATTGATGTGTAATACTATCTCTAAGAATGTCAATTTATTAATATGCTAATCAAGTACTGATTTCTGCGATAAAATTGCACCAAAGTCGTTCGATAAGATCAATTACTCTTGTATATTTGGTTTTGCAACCTAAGATTTGTGAGTCGAATTTGTTCAGTGGCGTAGTGGTTTAGTTCTTTGAAACTTAATTATTAAACAACCGACCCAGCGATCATGGGTTCGAAACTCGACATAGAATATTTATCACATGTCCTTTTTCGAATCAAATGTCCAAAAAATGCGGCTTACCGCCTTCGTTTGTAGCGTCCTACAAGCAAATAAAGGTTATCACATTATACAATCGTCGCCTGCTATTGCAGTTAGAAGAACAAACCCACAAAACTTCTTAGAAGAGTGGAAAGACATATTTATCAGCCTAAGACTTAGTAAATAAATCACATTGAGATAGTCATGTGTCACATGGAAATCCAATCTATTTAAAGTGTAGGAAGTAATTTGTGACCAACTTAAAAACATTTCCTTAACTTAGAGCGGCCATCTGCTTTTTTTTGCCAGGACGCTGCTGTACTTTTCTACCAACATAAGACTTAAAATACTCCAAAAGAGTCTCAAAAGTGCCAAACTTAGAAGTGTCCAGATTTTTTGCGAAAATCCTCTGGACACCCTAACTTAACTCCTAGACATCTGATTCCATTTTATAGATCCTTATTCAAAACTAAAACCTCATTTAAAATGTGTCCTGCAGAATCCATAAGAAACAATATTATAATTAACCTAACCTTGACTCACATTCAATTCAACAAAAGGAAACACAAGGCACGCAATAAAGAAAATTTTCCTCCTTATCAAGCCAACCATTACCATTATTATCATTGTTATCCTTTTTCTTCATATTTTACCTACCATCTTTTAGTGCTTCGAAAATTTTATTCATGTACTCGAATATTCATATACCTAAGAATAATAATAGCAATGAATATCAAAATGGACAAGAGTTTCTCATTCTTTTATAATCATTCCATATTCTCTCGACTGTAACTAACAGCAGCAACAATTTTTTTTTTGGATGATTATTCTTCATGTTTTTGTTGGAGTCTCCTTTTTTTGTGAAATGTGGAATTTGTAAGAAAAATAACATTTATGTTGACTTTTTTCTATGCTGACTACTGCAGGCGATAATGAATTCCGATTTTCAATGTTAATGAAAATTCATTCTTTTTTTTAAAAAAACGTGCATCGTTGGAAGTTTTACGCTATGAGATTGAGAATGTGAATGTGCACTTGAAAATTTAAATTAAATTTTTATCTTCAACACTTTTGGATTGTGTGTCTTGAAGTTGTGTAAAAATGTTAAAGCTATCTTTGAAATGGTTCCAGATGGCTCAATAGTGTGACATTGAACTTTTGTGGCATAAAGTCTTGGGTTCGATTCCCCGAAGCAGTTTCTTCTCACTCTCCTCTCTCTCCTCTCTCTCCTCTCTCTTTCTCTCCTCTCTCTTTCTCTCCTCTCTCTCCTCTCTCTCTCTCTCTCTCTCTCTCTCTCTCTCTCTCTCTCTCTCTCTCTCTCTCTCTCTCTCTCTCTCTCTCTCTCCCTCTCCCTCTCTCTCTCTCTCTCTCTCTCTCTCTCTCTCCCATCTCTCTCCTCTCTCTCCTCTCTCTCTTCTCTTATGCGCACGATGCTGTGTCATTCGGTAAAGGCAATGAATTACTCATGATCTGTTCACAGACAATCCCTGCCTTAAAATACAGACCAGGCTACTTAGCTACCCACCTTATATTGTCCTCCTGCACCGGCAATGTACTGCTCCAAGATGCATCCCCACCATGTGTATATCAAACAACATCATTTTCATCTGAAAAGCTAGGCACTTAATGCAATATAATTTATCTTAAGGTACATCAGGAAGAGATTCTCATTGCATGACTAAGATGTCAGTAAAAGACAATATAAAAAAAACATTATGTGCAAATATCAAGAATATTCTGCAATCATTTCTTCCCTAATAGAGTAAATATTTGTACAAAGTCAACAAGCTTTTAAATTTCCTTCTCAGTAGCTTTCAACCACTAATCTCAGATGTTTACGTTCAACATATTGTTTTCTATGCTCTATTAACTTTTGAAATATCACTAACTTGCATGAACTTTCAAGGTATAATGCATATTAAGGGTTCTCGAGACTGAGACTATGACTTCCGAGATTTGAAAGAATTCCTTCGGTGTCTCATTGTCACTGTGTATCTGTGTCTCTGTGTCTCAGTGTTCCAGTGTCTCAGTATCTTAGTGTATCAGTGTATCAGTGTATCAGTGTCTCAATGTCTCAGTGTCTCAGAGTCTTAGTGTATCAGTGTCTCAGTGTCTCAATGTCTCAGTGTCTTAGCGTCTCTGTGTCTTTTTTTGTGTCTCTGTGTCTCTGTGTCTCTGTGTCTCAGTGTCTCAGTGTCTTAGTGTATCAGAGTCTCAATGTCTCAGTGTCTTAGCGTCTCTATGTCTCTTTTGTTACGTCTCTGTGTCTCTGTGTCTCTGTGTCTCTGTGTCTCTGTGTCTCTGTGTCTCTGTGTCTCTGTGTCTCAGTGTCTCTATGTCTTTGTGTCTGATTGCCTCAGTGTCTCTGTTTCAATCTCAGTCTTAGTCTTAGTCTCAGTCTCGGTCCTCGGTCTTCGGGAAACCCTATAACACACTACTTACATGATGCATATCCATGACTAATTCAAGTATCTCATGGACAGTAAAACTTCAAATTGCAATCATGAGCGACCACACAAAATGCATATCTAAAGTGCCGACAATTTGCTATATTCGTATTGCCATTCATCAGAATGTTATCGCAAGGTAAGGGATTTTCCAATTATAAATAGTCTTGATACCAAAAATAGTCATTAAGCACATTTTCATGAAATTTTAGATTAGATAAGTTTGTGAAATATTTTTTTTATTTTGATCCAGAGCGAAAAATTCATTTGCAGAAGTAGTTTAAGGTGTTGCTTGATTTCTTGAGAATGGTGGCTGATTGTTAGTCCTCAACATGTATGAGCCTCTCAAGTTTGTTGCTGAATTCGACCGTCCCATATTAGCAATCGTATTACTATTACACAATCCCGATATAAATGCTGACCATGAATCACAATACAATGATGGGAAAATTGGACTTATGGAACGTACAGACTCAGCCCAATATGTCATTGCCATCTCATAATTACATTGTGCCCTTGCACCAGGCAACGTTTGTGTACACATCGGTTGATTAGTTCCGCCATTAACAAAGAAATGAACATGACCGCGTGAATCATGATCGCCAAGTGACGTTCCATCTGTATGAATTGTTTCGACCCATTGTGCATCAGCAGGGGATAATCGACCGATTTGAATGACACTAATTGCTCCCATACTCTGTGGATCTAATCCTGTCAATCGACCAACGACATGACGTCGGTTTGAATTGTCTTGGACGGTTCTTGATGTTCGGGCGAGAATTTGTGCTCCAAGTCCACCGCCGATGAGGTTGATGAGTGCTGAGTTGTAGCCGAATTCACAGAAGTTGATTAGAGATTGGGCAATTGCTGAGGCAAGGGTGATGGCGTTCTGGGGATGGAATTTGTATTAATTTTGATGATTTTTGATTGATTGCACACTCTTGACCTAGATGCCAAGCACATCTAGATCACATTTCAGTCTGACCCACATTGCTCAACAAACTGGAATCATTAGATCAATTTTCAATCAAATACTTACTCCAGTAGACACAACATTATTATCCTGATACCAGATAACAATAAAATTAGCACGTTGCATTGATGCATAGGATGTAACAATGTCATGAACTTGTGGTGTAACTAAACTTTCGCCATTGCTATAGTGATAAAATACAGTTTCTCTCGTACGAACAAAGTTTGGATGGCTAAGAACTTGTGGAAGTGTATTCGTATTGTATTCAAGGAAGGATATCCCACTGTAAAATTTACAATTTTTTCATTTAATCTTAAAACTTTTTTTTGAACTTTAAATTTAATTTTTCACTTTTTTATTTTGGTGCTCTTGAACTACTTACTCGGTGTAGTAACGGAATATGATACGTGAATCACAATTTGCAACAGCAATAAGAGCTGAAATAAAGACTAAAAACTTTAACAACATCTTGAGTCAAAAATTGCACAAAAAATGGTTCGAGAAATTTATCAAGTTCTTTATTTTATATATTTTTACTTTTATCGTATGATTATTACATTAATTCAATCGCTTTGATAAGAAAGTAAGTCCATTAAAGTCATGCTGATTAGATAGAATGTGTGAGAAAAAAAAAAATGAGAAATATCATTGAGGTGAACTTCATGCAAGTGTTGAATGTAAAAAAAGAATGTGAAGCGTGAAATTGCAAAAGGAACTAGAAGGGTTATTGTTGGAAGCTGGGGCGGGGACCATTACATACTTAGGGAATATTAGAAAATTCCGTAACGGGGAAACTGGCTTTTTCAGATTCCATTTTTACCACCGTAACGTTTTGTAACAAAATCATGATCCAAAATTTTAGAACTGCAATAAAATTGTATAACCAACCCAGTTCCGACTCCTTGGACCTTAAAGGTTACATAATTTTCGAACGTCCCATTACTTCGCTGTTGATACAGATCATTTGTGACCTTTTGAACTCCCAAAGATGATGTCTGAAATTGCCTCTATTGCTGGCTTCTACTTCCCAATTTCCGATTCGAATGGCGATGCAATAAGTCCGTTCACTTATTGAGTAACGCAAAAAATCCACTCTTGAAACTATTCCCACCCTCTCCATAACAAAATCTCAACCTTCACCCCCTAAAAGCGTTACGATATAAATTAACAACGGCTATCTCGATCGACAGCTTGTTTTTGCATGTTTTTCGAACATTCTCGTTCTTTGGCCGCCTATACAATCTCTGGCCGTCCAAAAAGTGAGAAGGCGCGAAACTCTATCCAATTCAAAACCTTCTGCCAGGCAATATTCTAATTTTAATAAATTTGAATTTTAAATCGAATTCTAAAATAAATAATGACTTAAGAAAATTCTATCCAATGGTTTATTATGACATTAAGAATGTTGATTTTTAATTATAAGGTTATCTATAAAATCAGATAAAATGTTATTTTGATTTTTACTTTTTAAAGGGCATGTACGATAGATTGGCAACTGAAATACTTTAAATGTTAATTCTTCTATCAAAATTTGGTACAAAAATAATCAAACATTTGATCACATCGACTTGACCTTTTCTAATGTTTTAATTTGTAATCCTTTTTGGAATCTGTAAATAAATAGGTTAAAACTCAATTGAGCTATTAATTTTAAAATGTTCATTTAGACTAAGAAGAGTATTTAGACTAATTAAGTGACATGAACTTAAAAAAGCATTGGAATTTGAAAGACAAATTGAAAACTGTAAAATCCTAACTGAACAACCCTAATTAGGTAGTTAATGTGAAGATCATTTGCTAAAAATCACGTACAAATGGATATGCAATATTGTCCAAATATTGTTGTCGGGCTCGAAAATTTATCGGAACTGGAATTTCGAGAAAGCATACAAATGGGATACATACCTTAAGAGCAGCTGCGACTTGCTGCATTAATCTATCAAAAAATTCTCAATTCAATGATTATTGTTCGAAACTTTACAATTTTGAAGGTTCTAGAGAAAATTCTACGTTTCCTCCTCAACAAAGCTCGAGTGGGACTCGAACCCACGCAATACCATTTCCGGTCGCATACCCCTACCACTGAGCTACCGACGATTGTTCGAATATGTGGGTCAATTCCAACATATTTGCATTAAATCAATAACAATTTAAATTACCCGGAAGGAAAATATATTTCCAATACATTCACACTTAATTCATCCATAATATCCTGCAAAAAGAAAACAATAAATGTCTCAAAATATCACAAGTCACAAAAGTTGTGACGACATCATTTTAAATATAAACATCTAAACATCCGTCTTTTTATGCTCCATTCATCTATTGTGATTCGTTCCTTTCAATTGATTTAAGAACAATAATTGGCCTCTGTCGCATATACGTGGGATTTGAGTAACAATTGAGTTTTTATGTACTTCAATTCACAACATGAAGATGGATTTTGGCCACATCAAATTAACAGTACTTAAAGTTTATTAAAGAAAAAGTAGAAAATAGACCAATTTGAATAAGAATACGAGAAGTATGTCCATTATCCGCTTAAAATTGGATATTTTTTCTCTTTCTTTAACCACCACCCACGAGCTCTTGTTACTAGAAGACATTGAGAAAAAATTGTTGCAAACTTTCTTTGATGCTGGTGCATTGAAGCGTATTTTGCATCCGTAGAATGCTTCTTATCTTGATCTTGATTAACCTTTTGTTGCTGTATTTGAATGTCAATTGTAATTGATGGTCTAACCGATCTGGCATGGCTCTGGCATGGCTCTGGCATGGCTCTGGCATGGCTCTGGCATGGCTCTGGCATGGCTCTGGCATGGCTCTGGCATGGCTCTGGCATGGCTCTGGCATGGCTCTGGCATGGCTCTGGCATGGCTCTGGCATGGCTCTGGCATGGCTCTGGCATGGCTCTGGCATGGCTCTGGCATGGCTCTGGCATGGCTCTGGCATGGCTCTGGCATGGCTCTGGCATGACTCTGGCATGGCTCTGGCATGGCTCTGGCATGGCTCTGGCATGGCTCTGGCATGGCTCTGGCATGGCTCTGGCATGGATCTGGCATGGCTCTGGCATGGCTCTGGCATGGCTCTGGCATGGCACTGGCATGGCTCTGGCATGGCTCTGGTTGGCTCTGGCATGGCTCTGGCATGGCTCTGGCAAAGCTCTGGCATGGCTCTGGCATGGCTCTGGCATGGCTCTGGCATGAATGGCTCTGGCATGACTCTGGAATGGCTCTGGCAAAGCTCTGGCATGGCTCTGGCATGGCTCTGGCATGGCTCTGGCATGGATCTGGCATGGCTCTGGCATGGCTCTGGCATGGCTCTGGCATGGCACTGGCATGGCTCTGGCATGGCTCTGGTTGGCTCTGGCATGGCTCTGGCATGGCTCTGGCATTGCTTTGGCATGATATTGCAAAAGAAGATACTAAATGGCCATAATGACCACAATAAAGCCTCTTTAGGTCATAACATCAACAAACTACGCTAAATATACAACAGAACAAGAAGCATCCACATCTATATGTAAATGACACACGAAAAGAAGTTTACCAACTTGAAGCTAAATCCATTGTATTAAATACATATTCAATGGGATGTAAAAGAATATGGTTCAAGGATATTTCGTTGATTTGCATAGAAAAAGCAGTTGGAATTAATATCAAGAGCATCATCAAAGTGAATATGTGTATGCTGATGCAACAGGATGCTCATGCTCTTACGATTGAAAATTCCTTTACGATTAAATCCGTTCAATGTATTGTTACAGTACAAATCCGTTTCCTAGATATTTGTAATCCTTTCATGTGCGCTTTTGTGTATCGCTCGAAATCTGATGAAAATTCTTCTCGTTCAAAAGAGAGTTTTCGAGGAATCGAAGAATATAAAGATATTGAGGAATTAAAATGATTCCGAGAAGTCGACATTTAATGTTAAGTTTCAGTTGGAAGCGTTCATTGATTACGTTGTAGAATAGCTAGGATTCATCCAAAATTACAGGCCTTCAACCTTAGGACTGGCGAGGACTAATAATTCTAAGATCTCGGGTAAGATTATCCAAGTGCAGAAGTAGGAAGAGTAACCTGAGGCTGGGGTAGAGGTTACCCTAGAACTGCGATATGAAGGTTATCCTAGAGCAGATGTAAGGTTACCTTAGGTCTCGAGTAGAAGAGGTTATCTTAAAACTCGGATAGGAGGCTTACGATAAGACTTGGAAAGGAGGCGTTACCGTAGAGATCGGGTAAAGAGCTACAACTCTAGGGCTGTTGTAGAAGGATTACCTCTGAAAATACTGTAGGAAGGTTGTCCTAGAGCTGAAGCAGGAGGATTACCATAGGGCTCAGTCAGGAGTATTACCTTAGGCCTGGAGTAGGAGGTTGCCCTAGGATAGTACTTATCTATCCAAGTAAGGTATCAATAATAAGTTAAGAAAACGGATCCAAAAATGCGGTTCTTGGCATTCTTCTTCTTCTTCCACCCCCTCCCAAAACGTAATACATGAACAGTCCCTAAGTTAGCTCAACATATGTATTTTAAGACTTCAAATATTCTTCATTCCTTCACGTTTGATTTTAAAGAATTTTCGAAGATCAAAAATAAATTTAATTTTTTTTATAAAAATATCTCACTTAAACCTTCATGATTGTTGATGCTGAAATCTTGACACACATTGTACGACTTCCTAGAATTAAATTTATTTTGAGTATTTCATTTCCTAATAATAAATTTATAATCTTCTTTTAAGGTGGGAGTTCAAAATTAATTCTTTGAAAAAAATGGAAAGTATGGCTTCAATGTTTTATTATTGGCATTTTGCGTGTGGCAGCTTCTTTGCTATAATTCCCTTAGTTGTGAACAATTTTTTTTTATTGAATTGAAGATTTTTCATTATAATTTTAGTATCGAGTTGAAATTATTTTTTGAATATTTGAATCTTGGAAGTAGATTGATGTTGAGTTCTATTTAATTATAAGGCCCAGAATATGTTCATAATGTCGTCATTCTTACTTGATAGAATTGAGAGAACGCTTCAAATTCAAGCTCTCTACGATGTCTGATTAATGAGTATTTGAGCCTTAACAAGTTAGCTAGTCAGTCAGTCAGTCAGTCAACCAGCCATCCAGCCATTCAGTCAATCAATCAGTCAGTCAATCAGCCAGCCAGTCAGTCAGACAATCAGCCAATCAATTTGTCAGCCAGTCAGCCAGTTAGTTAATAAGCCAGTGAATCAGCAAGTCAGTCAGCCAATCAGTCAGTCAGTCGATCAGCCACCCTGTTGACCAACCAGCCAGCCGACTAGTCAATCAGTCAGCCATTCAATTAGCCACCCAGTCAGCCAATCAGTCGGTCAGCTAGCAAGTCAGTTAGCCAGCCAGCCGATTATCCAGCCTTCCAGTTAGCCAGCCAGACAATTAGTGAACCAGTCAGTCCGACAGTCAGTTAGTCAGCAAGCAAGCCAGTCAGCCAGATAGCCAATCAGTCAGCCCTACAAAGTAGAAATAAGTTCAAAATTGCGCTAAAAGAGATCTTCATGCTATAATAGACAATGTTTCCGCTTTACGGATCTCTATTATGATGAAAGAACATCATCTTAAAACAGGAACATTCTTTGGACAAAATGTTTCTTATAGCTTCAAGGTCCACAGAGGATAGAAATGGTTATAGGCCATTCATTCTGAGTAAAATTACACATCAAATCAAATTGAAATTGATTTATAAGCTCTTTCCCTAAGGAAGCCTTACTGAACCATACTTCAATGGAGTTACTCGACAAAACTTACCATCAAAATTTTCTACAGATGAAATTCAAGACAAATCATTTTATTTCTTGCATATTTTCATCATTCAACTGTTATAGGCTTTTCATCTGTCTCTGTTGCTGACTCTGTCACACAGTTTCTTGATGAACAATCCACTTGCATTGCAGATTCTCACATAATATCTTATTTGTCATAAGATTTCAATTTTACATAATTTAACATGCATTGTGCATTGCTAATTCACATATTCAAACAAGACGTCATAGATTTCTAGCTCATATGTAATCATATCTGAGTACTTTTGACATTCTACGCAATCATTTTAATTTATATTCCACAAAAATATATTTCATGCATCCATTAAAATATTTTCTCATTCCTTTTTACGTTCATCGCATAATAATAAAGATGTAGAAGAATGAAAAATTACTGTACTTGACTTGCCACTTAAAGTTGTTAAATTCACTTCTGATTTATTGAAAAATGTTCAAGATACTTTCAATTTCCATTTGAGTGCTGTACATAAAGCTGAAAAAAATAAATGTAATAAGTTTTGGGGGTCATCGATTGTGAATTGGGGATTGAAAGCATTTTTTTGGATGGTGAAATTGACAGGCTTGGTGACAGTTGGGGGAGATGATGCAATGGAGTGGATATAAATTTATACCGAGCAGCACAATATTGCCTCTATGGAGCCGCTACATCCTGGAAAGAGCCTGTTGATATAGACAGTACAGCATAGAACTTGGTATTGTCAATTGGCAAAGGGTAGCCAGCGAAAGAGCCAGTTTTAGACGTCAACTGAAAAAGGCTATGGATCACAGATGATCTGTACAGCGAATTAAGTAAATAAAGAGCTGCTACTCTAGTGCGTTGGGAACAAGACGTGGGGATGCCCTGACAGTTAACCGAGGAGATTGATTTTGACTTATTTTTAGGTCATAAATTGAAGTTTGTTGGAAGGCGTTTACTTATTACGCAACGGTCTTAGGAAAGAAGGGCTAAAATTTGCTATGTCGCCATGGAGATTGCGATACGGAGGGGGTTGGGGGTCAAAAACCCAAATTTTTGGGCCTAAGAGCTATCTAGATTAGCCCAAAATACAATATAAAATACGGTACCTAATTCCTAGGGTGCCGATATGCCACAGCGTTGAAATCCCGACATGTGGATGCCCAGACAGCTACTTGACGACTGATTTCGATCCATTTTTATGACGAAATACAAAATTAGCTGAGCATTCAATTTCCATTCAAAAAAATCAAAATCAATAAATCACCTCAATGCACTTTTGTGGCTATAAACAAAGTCACTAAGCATCACAAGCACCGTGACTACCAGAAAAGGCCAACTTTTCAATTTGATTGCTTTTTTTTTTATTCATTCAGCAACCAATTTAATTTTTTTCCATGTGCTGTGTACACACAATGGAAATGGAATAAAAGTATCCGAACCATTACCTAATTGAGATAAATAATGAGGATTTTTGAGTGCTGTTGTGAAGATGTACACAACCTAGAATAAAATTCAATTTTTCGATGCCGAGGATAATCGTAAATTGCTATTTTTGAACGATTATTTCCTGTACAAAACAGATCCAAATACTTGTAGAAAACTTTAGCAATTTGAACTTTGTTAAATCGTTCGATTTATTAAGCTGTATTTACCTGAGGGATGGAATATTGAAAAGTTATTCTCTGAATTTGTCGATTTACTTTAAATGGATGGTCTGAAGTGAACTTTTGTAAGATAACAGTCTGATGTTGCGGAATGTTCATGGTGAGTGCCTGCATTCGACGAAATTGTTAGAATTTATGTCTTGACTGAATTTATCGAAAATTTCATTTTTGAGTATCTGTCCTCTGTGTCATGACTAATTTAGTACATTAAGAATACTAAATTAGTACACTAAGGATACTAAATTAGTACACTGAGAATACTAAATTAGTACACTAAGTTTACTAAATTAGTACACTAAGTATACTAAATTAGTATACTAAGTATACTAAATTAGTACACTAAGTATACTAAATTAGTACACTAAGGATACTAAATTAGTACACTAAGCATACTAAATTAGTACTCTAAGTACATTAAATTAGTACATTAAGGATACTAAATTAGTACATTAAGGATACTAAATTAGTACACTAAGTATACTAAAATAGTCCACTAAGGATACTAAATTAGTAAACTAAGGATACTAAATTAGTACACCAAATATACTAAATTAGTACACTAAGTATACTAAATTAGTACACTAAGTTAACTAATTTAGTACAATTAGTTTACTAAATTAGTATACAAAATATACTAAATTAGTAGACCAGTTATACTAAATTAGTATATTAAGGACACTTAATTAGTAGACCATGTATACTAAATTAGTACATTTAGCTTACAAATGATGCCAAACTCTTTAATTCCCGCAACATGTAGATTATTTCCAGGATAGCTTCTCTAAGCTCACATCTCCATAATTCATTTATTTTACTTTTTAATTCGAATTAATTTCCATCATAAACACTCGAACCATATGCTGGAAATTTATGTTTAGCCAAAAATCATTTCATCCATTAAAAAAGATCAAAAAAGAATATTTTTTAATTAACTTTATGGACTTACTGTAAGATTGAGTAATCTGTGGAAGTTTACAAAAGAACAGAAATATCCAGACTTTTTTTTTGAGAATTGAAAAATCTTTTTGATTAAATATCACAAATAAAATTTTTTTCGCTTTTTTTATTCACCATAAATAATTTTTTTTTTTCTCCATTTTTTTTATGATACAATAAATAACATTCAAACATTTTTCGGCAAAAATTGTATCTCGATTTTTTATTATAGATAAACAATGAATTAATTTAATTTGATTTCATGTAAATATTTTTGATGAATTTTTTATTGGTAAAAAGTTAGGGGTCGTGCACTTGTTACGTAAATGCTCTTAATAGCTCTTTAGGGGTGTGGGCGGGCTCTTAAGAGCTTTTTGGGGTGTGAACGGGCTCTTAAGAGCTCTTTGGGGGTGTGGATGGGCTCCTAAGACCTCTTTGAGTGTGAACGGGCTCTTAGGAGCTCTTCTGGGGTGTAGACGGGCTCTTAAGAGCTCTAAGAATGTTTAGATTTTGTCCACGCCTCAATCAAGTTTCAAAAGAGCTGAGAATGTCAAAATGTCAATTTTCTCCATGTTACGTAACAACTTAACGACCCCTTAATAGGAAACAAAATTAATTAAATTTTGATTTTAAAAGCTTTCAAATTTACAACGTTTTTTGGCAATTTATTTGACTAAATTTCATTAATTATGAACTTTTTTTCAATTATTTAAATAAGAATCTTCACGACCAGCGTAAAGGGATGAATTAAAGTAAAACCATTGAATTTAATTCGCTGGAATTATTGGCTAGACGTGAATTTTTAAGCTTTTTGATTCATTTTTTGATACTTAACTCAATATACCTGGAAAGAAATGATCAAAAATCTGGCCCAAAACTAGTATGATCAGCATGGCTCTAGGCCTCATTAAGGCCTCAGGATACCATGTTTTTGATTTCAGGTCAGCATGACTCTTGTCCCAGGCTAGTATAACTCAGACCACAGGTCAGCATGACTATGGTCCCAGTGTAGCATGACTTTAGCTCCAGGCAAGAATGGCGCTTACCCCAGGCTAGCATGAATCTGGCTCCAGGTCAGTATGGCTCTTGCCCCAGTTTAGTATGGCTCTTGCCTCAGGCCAACATGACTCTGACCCTAGGCAAGAATGACTCTTGTCCCAGATCAGCATAACTCTGACTTCAGGTCATATTCCAGGAAATCCAACCTCAGGTCAGCATCAAGTTGACCTGGTCAGTGGTCGGATTTGCAGCCATTTCTACGCCATGTGCTTTTCAGGATAACAAATTTTAGACTTTCCCCTTAAATTAAGATGGTCAAAAATGAAGCTATTTATGTATTCAGAATAGCACATATTATTTGTTAATCGATCCGAAATAATACTCCAGGCCGAAGTGACTCTTGCATGGTGCCAGATTTGGTTTGTGATGGATTCAATCGCTTCGGATCCGTCTTAATTCAGACTAAATACGGCTCTAATTCAGAGTCACGTCATCCTAAGGCAGAATTTTCAATCAGCTAATCGACTTGTATTACTCAGGACACCTGAGTCCCTAAAATTCACCACACCATAAATCAAAACATTTGCTTCCACATTCAGCTTTAAAATTCAAGTCTTAAAATCCAATAATTCAAGTGAAAAAAGTCCCTAAGTGAATTGACATGTAGCTGTAGCTTGTGAAATTTTTGTCTCATAAATAATTGATGACTTTTGAGCATCTTGCAATAAATCTTAAAATCCATAGGTAGAAAAAAGAAATTATATAAAAAACTCACCCATGTCACTCATATTTATAAGAAAAAGTAAGAATGAAAATCTTTTTTAAAGCACATGAGGACTTTTTCATACAAAATACTGGAAGTTTTGTGCCTTTTTCCTATTTTTATTTACATGATTTTGAATTAAATTAAATTAAATGAATTTTTTTCTTCTTATGATTCAAATTAATTCCTAAAGCATACCCATTTTAATTATACGGCACAGTAAGCTTTATGTGGAAATGATTTTGAGGTTTATTGAGATATGAGTGACCTTGAGCTACAGTAACAAAATGATTTAGAATTTAAATGGGACATTAGACAAATGATGTTTGAAATGGTGACAATTTAAGCAACTAAATTACATTAATTTATCATTTTGTCAGGGATTTTGCTTAAAATGGTAGTCATAGGATGGTGGAGGGTTTCAGGAATCAGTGATGAGCAACCTTTTATTCAAAGATCGAAGCCGACTCAAATGTTGGATGTAGTCAAGTTGACTTTTCAATACAAAATCCGCTTTTATTTTTCACGGAATTCTTAGTGGTAAGTCTCGGCTCAAAATGCACACGATATACGGTTCCTGACATTTCCAAAAACTTTTAGTGAAAAATTAGTATTTCGCGACACAAAGGTTGGTAGCGCAGGATTAATTTTTGTGGAATATTGATACATTAAAAAAATGGGAAAATGGTTTTATGTAGGGTTAGACCATTGCATGAAAGTATGCGCATACTATTTGCATGTATGTTATGCAAGTTCTAGAACGCAATTTTAATGAAATTTGCACGAAATTGTTGTGCCCTACTTTCATGTATATTACTAAACGCATCCAAGAGGTTTTTTGGGGTCAATAATCTCCCTCCACCCTCACTTTTTGGAAAAAGATATCTTCAAATTTCTAGTGTTTTTCGAGACAAAAAACTAAGTCATCATTAATGAACAAACAACATAATTGATCCCATTTTAATTTAGAAAAATTTGGTCAAATTATTTTTTAAGAAGTTCATAATTTTTGAAGCAGAATTCAAAGTTGACTTGTGTCTGGACTCTAGTTTTGAAGAATCGGGTTGTCAAATCAGAGACTATGGATCACAGTTGATCTGTACGGCCAGCGAAGTAAGAAGTAAGTGGTCAAATCAGGTCAAACCGACTTTAGATGACTTTTCCTTACAAATGTTAGTCCGGATAGTATCCAGGATCAGGCACTCCGAAGTAAAATCCTATAATTTTGAAGTTTCTGGACTTTGAATGACATTTTGTACGAAAAAGCCAACAATATGACATGGAGAAAATGACCGACTTGATGTCGATCTGCTGCCTTATAACCTCTCCTCGAGCTTTCCTAACAAGTCAGCTTCAAGTTCTGCCTTCGACTGAGACCAGCTCAATTCTAAAAATTTCACTAAATTTCATCAATTTTTTTCACACATAATCCTAAATAATTTTCCAAAAATTCATAATTTCAATTCTATAATACAATTTGTCAATTCATATTTAATATCAACATTCTCAGAGCATATAGCTCAAATTAAATAACTTCCTAGGTACATGAGATAACACACAAATGTTAAAAATGACAGAAATTTCTTTTCATCATGAAGATTCTAATTTATACAAAAAAAAATATAATTTTTTTGAAGACGTCACAGAGTTAATTTTTCGATCTTATTCTTCAAGTATCTACAAAAAAGTCACAACAAGTTATGGCAAAAAAAGAGAAGAAAATAAAAAAAGTTTATGACTAATCTACATTTAAATTGATCCATCTTTCTTATATTAACAATGATCTTATCATCACTAAAATGGCATTTTTTGTTCCTTATTTTTCTATAGACCTTTATTGTTACAATTATGAGAGGTATAAAGCACCAGCCATCATCTGCATTTTTTTTTTTCAATCAATATCTCAATTTCTTCATCACTTTTTCTAATGTCATCTTGTAATTTATGGAAAGTTTCTCATCTACCTTGGATTAAGGGGTCGTTTGGATGTTATGTGATGCATGGGGAATTACGTAATGCTTATGGGAGGAGGAGGGAGGAGGGAGAAGAACGCGAAGTTCAAATGAAGGTGTTTAAAGTTTTGTTCAAATTCTGGTTCATTATTTTGTTACTTAGCGTTACGGTGAGTGTGGGTGGGAGTAGTTGGGAGTAGGGAGGAGTAAGTAGGAGTAATGAGGAGTAGGTGGGAGTAAGGAGGAGAAGGTAGGGGTAGGTAGGGTTAAGTAGGAGTAGTTAAGGGTAGATAGGCGTAGATAAGGGTAGATAGGAGTAGGTAGGGGTAGGTAGGAGTTGATAGCGGTAAGTAGAGGTAAGTACAGGTAGATAGGAGTATGTAGCAGTAGGTAAAGAATTGTAAGAGTGTGGAGGAGTAGGTAGGGTTAGGTAGGAACAGTTTAGGGTAAGTAAGAAAAGGTAAGGTGAAGCTACGGGTAAGTAATATTAGGTAGGATTTGGGTAGGGGTAGCTAACGGTAAGTAGGAGAAGGTAGAAGTAGGTAGGAGTAGGTAAGGGGTAGGTTAAGGCAGGAAAAGTTAGATAAAGATAGGTAGGATTAGATTAGGGTCAGAAAAAGCTATTCTTAGCGTTACGTATTATTATATTATATCCTTATATTTATCATTTTTAGATCCTTTTTCCTTTCTATGCAATAAAATTGATATGAAATTTTCAATAAAAAAAATTGAACAAATCCTTACAAAATAAGGTAATCTGAAGAATCAAGGGAAATCAGAGAAATCATATCGAGATCAATAGCATCTTAGTACGCACCGTAACATCTAAACGACCCCTTACCCGGAAGACACATTGAGTAAAAATTGCCGAAAATCCAATAGTGACTCTGAATTCACAACAGATTCAATGAAATCCAGCATCAGACCAGAATCAAGTTAGCCTGGCGACGGATTTTCGACCATTCCCCCATCATGTGCTTTCCGGGTCATTTCTTAAAAAATTGGAGGCAATCTTCCTCTTGGGAACAAACAATTCTTAATCTACAGATAATTTACAAAAGAACGTGACTTCTTTGAGTTCATTCCAATCAGGATTAAGGAAAGGAAAATGAATAATCAACTTCATAATCTTGAAAAAGCTTGTGGAACTGCTGATTAAAAAATTTCAATATTTCATAACAGCAAAACAAATTTTGTATTGTATGGACGGTGGTGTATCCATGCATTTTAATAATTTATTATGGACTACTTCCTTCCGTTAGTATTTTGTAACAAAAATGACTTGGATTTACTTTTATCAATAAAGAGACATCCGATTTTGGAATGGCAATGACTTTAGGGTTTTTAAAATCTAGAAGAGGGTCTTAATAGGTCAGCTAAAGCAATTTAAAGTTGTCTACTTAACCAAATACTAGATTTGCTGAGATGAAGACAGTGCCAAGCTCTAGACAGTGCCAAGCTCTAGACAGTGCCAAGTTAGACAGCACCAAGTTCAAGACAGTGCCAAGCTCTAGACAGTGCCAAGCTAAAGGGTACCAAGTTAGACAGTGCCGATTTAGACAGAGCTTAGGCAGTGACCCGCTGTACATTGCCTAGACAAAGGCATAATACAGCTAGACATCATTCCAAAGGAACCAATTAGACTACTCTGCTTGTAAATTGTCATTTTTAATCAGCAGTTCCACATTCTTCACTAAACATAATGATTTGAATTTTTGAGCAATTATCAAATAAACAATAAATCTTCTTTGTACCTATTTTTTCTTGCTATGTATCTTCCACATTACGACACTTCCATTTTGAACTTTTTTTAATAACAAAAATATGAAAAATATTTCTTTAAAATTATTTTATTATTTTCTCAAAAATATGTATTTGACCTCTCATATATATAGTTTCTAATCTTATTGATTTATAAATTAATTAAATTCCTCTTATACATCTACTGAAGGTACATTACCTGACAATTCACGTTTTCAATTTACTACTGAAAAAATTATCGACAAATTAAAAAAAAAAAAGTCAAAACGTGTGCGGAATTTGCTGTCGACGACTTTATGTGTGTTGATTGAAAAAGGAAGGTTTAATGGAAGCAATTATTTATGGAAACTGAAACGGAGATGCTGGGAATGAGTTCAATGGTTTGAGTGTCTATAAGTCCAGATTAGACCTCGTTCTCATCGACTAATCCCGAACAGCATAATGAGTTCGCTTTGCTTTGGTACTTGGTATTAGCCGCGAGACGTTAAGTTGCCCTGACCACGTCATTAAGGCTGATTTCGACCTAATTTTTCCTGAATATCTATATCCCAATTTTTAATCTTCGCATCTATAGCAGTGGTGGACAATCTGACACTAGTGTGTCACTAAAAATGTCTGTCCACCACATCCTCTATACCAATGCTGCTCAAACTATGATATATGACAAAATACAACCTGGTTATTGCCCTAAATTTAAGTATGTAGCATCTAATTTGTTTTTTTAGAACTAAGTTCGAACCCAGAAGCTTCATGATTATTGCAACGACTACTTAACTATAATCAGACATAGATCTTGAAGTCGAGTAAGCTCATCGCACTCCAGAGCTGCCCACATGAGCTTACATCAGCTTACTAAACTTCAATCTCTATCTATGAATAAGTAAGAACATTAAAAATGCAACCTAAATCTCTTTATAACCAAAAGCATCAAAGCATATGTGTAAAACAATGCATAAACTATGCATTTCAATCAAAAGACACAATCTCAGATTACCATACAATGTAGCATCTCATATTCCGCGACCTCATTATTTAACCTTTATTCCCGATCCGCGTGGGGGTGTGTCAACAGTCTCATAAAGTAGCATTATGTCATTATAATTTACAGTGGTGTGGAACCTTTTGTTTTTCATGGGATATGTTGATGGTAAGCAAACCTTAACTAAAGATGAAATGGCATAAGTGGCCCAAATGGTAGAGCGTTGACCTTACGTGCCAAAGGTCCCCAAGGTCATGTCTAATTTTCTAAGCTCTTTTTCCATTTTCAGCGTTCTAGTTACGAAGTTCGGTTCGTGTGTTGGGTGCAGTATTGAGGTCTTTGGCATATAAAGTGTCTCCACTGCTAGATAAACAAGGATATACCAGTATTTGGATGACTTTCCTTACGAAATCCTGCATCCGACAGGTCTATTGCTAAGTAAATTGCAGGATACATCAGGTTTTATGACGTACTCGTGTCAATGCAATGTGCAGAGCTTGCAAGTGGTTCAGATCCCACTGTAAACTGTAGGTCTAAAGGGTATGGTACAATAGATTTAAATAGCAGTGCCTCAAGTTCATTAGGCTGGGCCGTTCAAGCATAATATTATAAACCTTTACTGAAGCCGAACATGACGCACGGTTCATGGAATTTCTATTTGTGTGTCGTGGCACACAGGTTTCTCACCACTAGGAACGTAGCCAGGGGGCCATTGGAGACACAGGCTCCTCCTCCGAGAGTTGGAAAACCGTTTATTTTGTAAATTTTTTTTAAATTTTTTAAAAATTCAAAAAATAACGGTCGGCCCTAGTAAAGTTTTCTGACAACGCCTCTGCCCACCCCTGGTTCTAGCAAGAAAAATGACATAAAATTACACAAAATCTGTTGTAATTTCCTCTTAACGTACACACGCTTTGACTTTCCATTCTTTACAAAAATATAACAAAAAAAAACTTAAAATTGAATTAAAAAAAATGTTTTTACGACAAAAGTTAAGCTTCTTTCATGCTCACGTTAATCGATTTTTTGGCAATAATAAAAAAAAATTGTTATTTTTGTGTTAAAGCTGCAATTTTTCTTTTACTCTACGGAATCTCTCATCTTATAAAAAAGATTAAAGTTTTGACTTTAATCACATCGATGCAATTTATCAATTTATTTTTCACTATAAATCACACATTTGTTCTGAAATTAGAGGAAAAGAGGATGAAAAAGAGAGAAAAAAGAAGAATTTTTTTTATGAGTCAAGCAAAAAATGAGATTTTTTTATTATTATCATCCATTTACAATGGCATAAGTTGACACACATATGTCCATTGACATGTTGGATAACATTTTAAGGAAGAAAAAAAAATATGTCAATTAATGAAAATGATTTAAAAGCAAAATAAATGAAGAATATTGTGTGAAAAGTGTCATTATGAGTTCGGGATGCTTTAAAGTGAAGTTTAAGCTTGTTGTATGTTCATAGCATTAAAGGTCGTATGGTTATTGCTAATTTTCTTAGTTGGCAATAAAGGAGAATCAACATTGGCTGGTAATGATAAATTAAAATCACGTCATTCCTTAAAAATAATAAGGTCCAAAAATTTCTGGATAGTATGGGAAACTGGGATCGGTTTTTAGAGTAGCCCGTCCCAGAAGACTACATCGATTTTTAGTTTGAAGATATGATACCTTAGGGTTCGCTTGAAAACGATCTAAAAAAATGATCTAAAATTGATTGAAATGGAAAAGATTCCCATATGGAATAGACTATGATTAGTCTACCCTATGTCTAGTTATAAATTTGACAATTTGTAGAGATGCCATGTTTTAAACTAGACTTACGGTCGGATAATGGAGCATTAAGAAATTACGTTACAGTAAAAATAGCAATTTGAGACTCCCTATCCCAGTGGAAAGCAAAATCATGCACCTTAACATGTACTCCGCAACAAAATAGTGATCCCTGACCCTCACTAAGCATTAGATAATTTTTGAACGTTCCCTAATTGCAACTCGCTGCAACCGAGATCAGTAATTTGCTAAACTTACTATCTTAAATTGATTTATTCTACCATTCCTTGTTTAATGTCCAATCTTTTCACTTAATGACTGAAAAACGTTGGTATGTACTTACAAATCCAGGGAAAGTTGACCCACCCCCCATTCCAAAATATTATCTAAGTCTCTGATTGACAGGACTTTGGATGCTCTGACTCTTTCTCGATTCCTGTCAACTCTTAACTAACCCCTTCTTAAAACCCTTAAATTTTTTGATGAAGATCGTAAATTTAAGGAACCTTCAATAGGTTAATTCCAGAGTTCGGTCAAGAACCAACTAAACTGCATTTTCTGAATTTAAGATGCACAAGCCAGCAATTTAGGACTGTACTTTTCAGCTCGTCCAAGGCTGCAGTCCTGCAATTTTCGGACGAACCTTAATAAATTCAGAATTCCTTCCTGCATATGCAATTCTAATCTCAATATTTAATTTATAAATGAAAATAATTAAAAACTCATTGTCAACTTTTAATTTATCAACAACAAAAAATTTAATCAAATCATTACACAATTAACAAAGTTGTTTCTCCTTTATCATCATCGCTACGAAGAACTCAATTAAAATTCAAACATTCAAAGCACATTAGAGACTCATTTTTTCTCTTCTGTAGTATTTCAAGTTGCCTGCTATACTCTAACAAAATTAAAATTTCTCTCTTTTAATGTTTCAAACAAAAACAATAATTAAGTCATCTTCCGTGCATAAAATGGAAGTTCTATTTCTATTCTATGAGTGCACTGTACCTTTTTTGTTTTGGGGTTCTTACAAGAATTGTGTCAAAAAAAAAATGTTTCATGTCTGATTTGTTAAAAGCATTTAATAAATTGTATGCAATCTATTCTACTTACTCTTTAAAAAATTGATAAAGCCAATGCGAAAGTGCAAAAGAAAAATCAAAGTGCAAAATTTTAGTTTTGTCACAAAATGTCTTTTTTTTTACAAAATATTCTTTTTTTGGGGTTTCAAAATTCAAATTTTTTCAAAAAAACCACTCAAAAAATTGCTTAATTTTTCCAGCAAAATACATTCAAAAATCACAATCAGAAGTATTAAAATTTTAACAAAATTTATGCCACAAAACACAAAATTAAATTTTTTTTGAAATTAAAAATTTATCAAACAAAAATTAAATTGAATTTTAGTACAGTGAAAATAACACACATAAAACAATCACCGCAAAAATGTTTGTGATGAAGTTGAATGGAATGCAAAATATGGAAATGGAAATTTTATGGAAATTATCCATCTAAATGCTCCACAAGTAGATCCCGAGCGGTGAATGATTAATATTTGCTTTTTTATCAGGGGCGTCTGCTTAATTTTAGTGAGGGGCGGGTTCATCTCTTTCTTCCCTTTTCCATGACACGACACAGACTCCCATGACCTGACATAGACTCCCATGACAACAATAATCTATATTTGATACTAAATTCAATTTTCAAGGATCATTAAAAATCGATCAAGGATCTGATAGAGTGACAAGATAGCTTGGTGTATTCAATCATTTTGGTCTCATTAAACCCAGAATTTAGGGTTCACTGCCAAAAAGATGTCAAATATCATAAAAATATTAAACAAAAGTTAGTTTTTCCCCCTTAGCTTAGAGACTGCATTGGGGATGTCAAAACTCTCCCTTGCTAGAATTTTCGTGAAAAATTCAAATTACGTAAAGACGTGATTGCACCATGATGGGTGTTTTAGACCAAATTTCACAGCGAAAATTGTAATTTGCCACTCTTTGGGTCAATATTACCAGAATTCTAATGTGAAAGCACCATCACTATAGTGAAAAAAAGGTAAGTCCAAACTAAAATAAACTGCACAGAGTCCGGACTCTAGTAAATGATGCGCCATTTTTGGCCGGATTCTTGGTAGCATAGCTCGAAGTCTCTTCGAAGTATGTATGGAAAAGTCGACTCGACTCAACACAAAATGAAATTGACTTCGAGCTCTGCTTTTGGAGGTATATGAATTACTCCTTTAGTACCCTAAATTACATTTCAAGCCACTATTCATTATTAATCATTTTTTCACAAATTTGAAGACATTTTCTTACGATAAGCCACCAGCTTATAACTTAAATTCAGGGTAAGAGTTGTTCAACATTCACCAGTGTACCGCTCGGGATTGAACATCATAATTTATGTGAAAACTATGGAAACTTCCATAATAATTATGCGAAAAAAAAAGTTTCAGAAACAAATTTTCAACTCACCTGGTGTAAAAAAGAGACATTAAAACGTAAAGACATAGTATTTAACATAAAATGTGCAAAAGATAAGAAATACATAGTTTTAAAAATATGAGAAATAAAAGCGTTTGGGAGATTTTTTTGGATGTTATGTAATGGTTAGAGTTGATATTCTAGAAATTATGCAGTTTTGGAGTTGAAATTGATTGATCCAGAACCTGGTTAGCGTGAGTCAAATCTGAAGTCGGACTTTATTCAATCTAGACATAAGTCAGAGTCACGGTATCTTGGAGTTGGATTATATAGCAATTTAACGCCATGTGCTTTCCAAAAATCAGATCTAAATACGTAGTAACATAAAATGACTGAATTCCCAAGTGGCAATAGCAAAAATTCAAATTGATGCTACAGCAGCACGACATATTTGCTAAGGCATCGCTACGTCATCGTAACAACGATAAGACGCGAAATTGTCTTGCATGACATTGTAACAGCTGACTTGGACCAATTTTTACGACAAAAATGCTAAATTCAGCGGAACTACAGTTCGATTCAGAATTTAATATGGATGAATTAACATCAGTCGACTCAACTGCATATAATAATTGACTCAACTTCTAGTTCTTCTAAATTGTATTCATTTAGCCTTTATGTTTTAACAATTTAGTAGCTAATGCTATTCTGAATGAGAAATTCAGTCAAAATGACTGATTTACAATTTTGGTTTACGTCACCAAGCACACTTATGAGACCTATAAACAGTCCAAAAGTCAAAATTGACGTTCAGTGCCCTGTTAGCACCGTAATGACTGTTTCTGGCCCATTTAAACTGTGAAAAATCAAATTTTCCCTAACATGCAACTCATAGCACTTAGACATACATTACATAACACCCAAATAAATCCCCACAATTAGGATTGATCAAAAGCAACAATCATCAAGTAATTTACAAAAATAATTTTATGACATAAAATAGAAAGACATCAAACTAATATTATTAATTCATCATCAAGTTTTTGTAAAATTACATTTTCTCATTATTTTCGCTCAATCCGTTATCAATTTGACCATCGATGATCTTGTTTTCTACTTTAATTGAATTGCCACTAATGAAGTAAAGTACGCTGGAAGGACAGAAAAGAAGAAAAAAAAGTAGAAATTAAAAGACGGCAAAGAAAAGTGAAAGTTTTTGGTGAAAAAAGTGAAAATGTAAAGCCATGGAAATTGGAAAATGTAAAGCACGGAGAAAAATGATATAAACACACATGAACATTAAGAGTATGAATGAATAAAAAAATAGAAAACAAGATTTTCAAGTCTTTTTTGAGGTTTTTCATCTCTTCTTTATACTGAATTTTTTTTTTCTCTCGTCTTGATTCATAACAACGACAACAACATTGATGAGACTTTTGAGAACGAAAATGAAAATTTTTTTTTATTTGTGCGCGATTAAGCATAAATGATGAAATTAAGGAAGAAATTCCATTTTAATTTACACATGCGGATTTTGAATTTAGTGACATTTAAAATGTATTTTTGGGAGGAATTTTGATTCAAAGGTTTTGAAAAAAATTTGGAGATAGGATAAGAGGTTGAGTTTGGAGCTAACAATCTACACAAAATTCTGGAGGACAATGATTTAAAACAGTGGTGGGTAACCTGTGTGCTGCGACACACTAGTGTTTTGAAAATATCATGAACTGTGTGGCTTCAGTCTAGGCTTATCACTAATGAGTGCCGAGAAAAATAAAAGGTTGCCCACCACTGGTCTAAAATCTCATTTTTCTCATGGACAATTTCATCAAATTTTCTTGAACATGCCTCAGTTTATTAGCAACATAGCAAATGCATTTGGTGCTAGAGTCTTAACCAAAAATACAATCATTTACAAGATTTTACCGAATTTTTCAATTTTCTCAGGTTCGAAACTTGAAGCACCCATCTATCATTTGCTATGCCACATATGGAGATACACACATGTCTATAAAGAAGCGTAGAGCTAAATCGTAGTTGATGTACTATAGTCGAATATAATAGGCTGTTATAAATAGTCGAATATAGTAAACAGTTTTAGTCGACTAAAGCTAACTATAATAGTCGAAAATAGAATATCGTTGAAGTCGACTATTGTCAATTATTAAAGTCGAACGTAGTAGATCCTTACAGTCAAGTTTACTCTACTTTAAAGTCGATAGTCATAGTTGTTAGTTATTGCCAACTATAGTCAAATGCAGTAGATCTTATCAACTTTGTAGTCGACTATAGTCAACTATCATAGTCGTATGTGATAGATCGGTATAGTCGAACAAAGTTGATCGTTATACTCGACTCTAGTCAATTATTGTAGTCAAATATAGTCGATCGTTTAAAATTTTTCAATCGAGTTTAGTCAATCGAGTTACAATCAGAGACTGTTATGGTCGATTAGTCAACTAGTCTAGTCGAATATAGTAGATTGTTATAATCGGCTACAGTCGACTGTTATAGACGATATAGTAGATCGTTATAGTCGAGCATAGTCATGACTAGTTGATCAACTGTCAAAGCTGATTTTAGGAGACTTTAACAGTCATAATCGACCAGTTTTATTGAACTAGCTATAGTCAAATATAGTAAACTGTCAAAATCGACTATAGTCAGGCTTTGAGTCGACTCTATTCGACTATTTGCCCCAACTACTAATTAACAAGAACAACAAAACTAAACTCATAATGTAACTGTAACGAAATAATAAAAACATTTTTCTGTGTGAACAAATAAAAAAAATTTATTTAACATCGAATGAATAAAATTTATCTAGAATAAATTCAACAATTGTGTAATAAAAATAGAGACTGTACTTAAGTATGTATGTATAAACATTCAAAATGACACATCACACTAATGAACTGTATATTATGAAGGAAATCCTGTTAACATCTAAATGTCTGTATAATTAATTATATACATAAAACAAAAGCTAATGAAATATGTTACAATATACAGAATTGATTTTTATATTTTTTGCGCACTTTTTTTCTTGGTTTTGATTTTTGATCAAATTTCATTTTGTTTTTTTTTTTTTGATTATTCTTATATTGTGTGTTAGTATTTATATTTTATTATAAATTTTATTGTGTAGTTGACATGGATATGGACAAAATTAATCGGAAATATCAAACACAACTGACTCTGGTTGTTCCACTGGCATCTGATTGATTTGCTTTGGCGAAAAGAATAGTCTTATCCAATTACTTCGCATTCGTTGCGTGCCTTGCGACTGTTTGTTTGGTCTGTAATTTAATTTTTGGGGTTTTTTTAGAGTTGGTGTTTAATTTGTTTTGATTTGTTGAATTTATAAATTATAGAAAAAAAAGATTTAAAAAATTAAATTAATTAAATTGAACTAGAAAACTAAAAACTAATTTTAAAGAATTCTGTGCAACAACTATGCAAGCTTAAAATTATAGACAAATTAAAAATTATATTCAAGTAGACAGGGGTGAAGCCAAGGTGAAGCAAGAAAAGGATTGAAAAAGGTTAGACATTTCGTAACATATTAAAAAATAAATTGAAATTTTGTGTCCAATTTGATGTGAACAAAAGGATATTTAAGATTGATTTTAGAAAAATTAGAATTTTGAATTTTAAGTAAAAATTCCAATCTTCAAATTTAATTAAATTTAAATTTTACCTTTTCTGTGTTAAGAATTTGTATTCTAGACAAATTTATACGGTTTTTAAAATAATTTGAAAAAATGCAATTTCTCTACAAAAACTTATGTTGTAGAACTTGAAATGAATTTGCAAAACTTTACAAATTTTTGAATTTTTAAAATTTTTGAACTTCAAAATTTTTCATTTTTTTTTTTTAAGTTTCAAATATTTTTGAATTTTTTCTTTGAAATTTTGATTTTCTTATTGTATTAAAATAAAGCTTTGAATTTTCAAAATTTCGAAATTGTGAAATTTTGAATTGTCAGATTATTGAATATTTTTGATTTTTTAACTTTCAATGTTTAAAAAAAAATAGTTTTTATATTTTTTTAAATTTTAAATATTTTTAAAATTTGTATTTTTAAAATTTTTAGATTTTTAAATTTTGTGAAATTTTAAAATTTCAAAACTTCATAATTTCAAAAGTTTTAAATTTTAAATTTTTAATCTTTTAAACTTTCAAATTTTAAATGTTACGATAGTGCCTGATTCTTAATTTTAGACCTTAATTCAAACAATTTCATGGAACAACCCCTGCCTATCTACACCTAAAAAAATCTCAATCGATCTAATTTTCAACCAACAATCTTTTAAATTAAAACAATTTTTCAATTTTTTAATTGAATAATTTCAGATCATAAAAATTTCTCATGCGGTACATTTACCCATAAAAGTTTATTTTTCAAAGTAGGAAATAATGAAAATTCCTTAGCTTTAACTTTTTCCTACAAAAAAAAAAACTTTTTTTTTCACTCAACAAAAGCAATAAATAAATAAGAAGAACCACTTCTCAAGGCATATTTATGGATATTTTTATAGAATATTTTTAATAATCTTTAAAGCCTGTGTTTACAGCCTTGCGGGATTTATATGATTTTTTTTTTGAAGCCGAATAAAGTTTATTACAAAAGCATAAATGCAGTCTGCTTCCGTTTACAAAAATCATAAATCTAAATTTGAAATCTTGTGCATATATTTGCAAACTGGATATTCTGGATATTATTAAAAAAGGAAGCTGTTTTATTAATACTTAATATGATATGTTTAGAATATGAAATTAAATTTCGACCAACACTACAAAAACTATTGTGGAATAATAAATTTTGCAAACTTCTAACTATCCTAAAATTTAGAGAAAAAAAAGGTTTGATTTATGCAGGAGATTAAAAATTTACAACTCTAAATTGCATGAATATGCATAAACTGATTTAAATCAACGAGAAAATTTTAAATTTCAAATTTTATGGAATATGTTTATGTTTTGTAAAATAGATTGAATTTAGTCCGGTAGCAATTTTGAATTAATTTTGTAGTTTTAATTTTTGAAGTTGGCTCTTTTGAAATTGATTTGAGTAAATTTAAATGAAGTGAATTTGAGAATGAATTTGAATTTGAATTTTTTCCAATTTTTGACTGAAGTCGACACGAATTTTGTATGGAAAACTCAACTAAAAAAAAAAAACCTTTAGCTATTCAGATCTTTAAGATCCAGAGCTGCGCTAAGGCGATTCGCGGCTAATGATTGTTTAACTCAAGTCGACTCAAATCCAATTTTAATTTCGAGTTGATTTTAAGCCACGGTCAAACACTATTGTAAATATTTTGAATTTTTGCAATTTTTACATTTTATTTCAAATTAAAAATTGAATTTTCTTCAATACTTTTAAGCAAAATTTGAAATAACTTTAACATCTGATCAATTTTGGAGATATAATCTCACAAAAATTCAATTTCAATTCAAATCGACAGTAAATCAACTCAAAAACTCATCAAATTGACTTGAACTAGTTCAAAGTCAGTTTGAAAACTGAGCTGACTTAAATTTTCGAATTCTAAATTTCAAAAATTCCAAAGTTATCATGAAACTTGCAAAAAATTTATTTATAAAATTTCGAGTAATACATTTTAATCGCAAAATCGACATTACGTCGGTGTGGTGATTAAGAATTATCGTGACTAAGTCTCGGCTTTGATGAATTTTTGAGATCAAGACCGAGATCGAAACTGAGATTGAAATCAGAATTACAAGAGAATTCTTCAATGTCTCGGTCTCAAGATTTTCCGAAGTCTTGGAATCGTTCTCGAGAATCTTAATTTGAAAGAAAATTTAGTAAACCTTTTGACATAAATATTCTTAATTTTCTATTGATTGATCATTTACAAATCTCAGTCCATCCCCTTTTGCAAACAATAAATACCAATCTATAAAAGTTAATAATGCAAAATTAAATTTCAAAGAAATTAAAAGAATTTAGTTCAAACACAAAACTTGAATGAACTGATATAAAAAAATAACAAGTCTTAATCGCATTTTTATAAAAAAATAACTTAAAATATTCAATATCCGCATTATAAAAAAATTAATAAAATTTCAATATCAGGAAGCTGCATAGCAGAGCACATAGCTTTAAGAACTAAAAATAATATTCACAAGATAATAAAAAAAATTAAAAACTTTTTTCATTTTTTGCATGCTGAGTAGATTAAAAAGTACACAACTATAGTAAAATTCAGTTGATTCCACTCACTTATTAATATTATGAACATTCAATGGCTGTGGCACTTGTTGCTCAGTATCGGCAGCAGTTGGATAATTACCAGAGAACATTGACGGCCGTCTCATTGCCCAATCGTGATGTCCACGTAATGACATATATACACTTATCGACTTAAGTATCGCAGTACGTACCTTAAGACAACAACAAAACAAAATAAAAAGAAATTAAATTAAAATGTGGACTTACAAGTAAAATGTTTTAGTTAAGGATATAAAGGACGTTTACCCAGGAGAAAATCTGTGAATAGAGGGAGATTTAGGCAAAAAACTGGCAAAATGGCCAAGTTGAGTAAGATTACGCAAAGACTCACAATTTATTAATTCAAATTCTAAGAATCTTTTTTCCAATCGACAACCAAGCAGTTTCAATCTCCAATTTAAGGCTTAGAAACAAGACTCAAAAAGGCTGCATCAACGGTATTCCATACTTGGTGCTTTTGGATCCAATTTTGCAGGACTTTGGGTGTCACGACTCCAATATTTTGGGCGTCGCCCTTAACATTGGAGTTGTCTCAACTCTGATTTGAATGAAATGTCATCATACCGTCAAGATTTCAAGCTTGGATCAGTCTCTAGAGCACCCTAGCGCGCCATAACCTTAAACTGAAAATCGATGTAACAACTTATGAAGTGTCATCTAATTTAGGGTAAGATGCATTATGTTTTCTTAGGAACTGGCTCAGTCCTAGACAACAGTCTACTGTTAAGCCATGTTGCTAAGGGTCATGTGATAGCTCCACTTAATGTAACTTTCATTTCTGACTTAGTAGAGTGTAAATTATGCATAATTCTTGCATCAGACATCATTAAAAGGAAACCGTGGCTGACAATCCTTCTGCTTGTCTAGCAAAATAAGTATGCGATCTAAAACCCACTAGTAATTTGCATCCTTAAAGATCATATCGTAATTTCTTTGAATTTTTTTGATACTTTTTCAATAATCCTGTATTAAAATGGCAACAACAATGAATCTGCGCCTCTATACTTCCCAAAAATGTAAAGACCAAAGGAAAAATCACTTTTTCTGTTGATGTCATTTAAAGACAATTCCAAAACAGTTCCATAAAATGCTAAAAACCTTCTATTGTTACTAAAACAGCATTCTATTTTAAAACAATTTTTAATTCCAACTGAAAAATGTACACGCTCATTGTCTGTTAAGATAACATTGTAGTCCCTCCCAGCTGGAAGTATCCAGATATAACTTTTGAAACAGAAATCATACTGACCGACCAACAGACACAACAATACAATCCAAAAACAGCGAAAAACCATAAAAAAGCCACAAAACTTACCTCGCCATTAAGGAAGCAATAAATCATAGCTATAAAAAATCCTTGAAATGACGTTAAAAAGTGCGTTCCATACGACCATACAGCAAATTCTAAAGGCGACTGATCTAATGGAGAATTCACCATATTTAACATATTTGTTATTCCTAACAATGGAAGGAGAACAATTGCCGCTCTCACAGCTTTTCGTACTTGTTCCACTTCACCCGTATGGCTTTGTCGGAGCTTCACAACAAGAACTCGAATGATATTTAGTAGAAATATAAGATTTAACTGTGAATGTTGTGGATATGACAGAAAGAGAAATAAGATATGGATATAAATATTATGGAATATTGTGTATTGTTGATGACTCACTATGATAACAGTCAGACGAGGTCCTTCCAGTATCCAATAATAAGGCGTTAAATTATATCCAAACCAGCACTTTTGATTAACTTTCTGCACAGCTGTATATGCTGCCCAAATTGTCTAAAAAAAGTTTATGTCATAAATTGTCCGTACTTTTTTCAATTTTATCTCTTACAGTCATGATGATGGGAAGTCCCCAACCTATGGATGCATATAGATAATGCGGAAAGCGTCCCTGAAAAACTGTCACAGTCACAACATTGTGTAGATAAAGGCCCTCAATAAACATCCATAAAAACATTGCCGTACGTGCATATTCGAGAAGGATGTATGATCCCTCACATAAGTATGGCTGTAAAAAAAAGAGACATCCAAAAATTTATTATTAAAGCTTGACGTTGCACGTTGGTATGGTCCAAAAAATGATATTATGTAAATGATAAACAAAAAGTTAATTAATGACATAAATAAAATTGAGATATTTGCTTAATTATAATGCATAACAGCATAAAACTGCATTAAATTACGGCACACGAATTCCTGTAGATAATTTCATAACAAAGATTATACGTGCGAGATTATTTGTTTGGTACATTCACGTATTTTCTATTAAATTATGAAACTGTGATATAATAATTAGAAGCAAATATTTTTTGAAATTGTGGAGGGGATGTTCACTTATTACATAATGCTCTTTGAGGGAAAAGAGAGGAAGGTGACATTTTGCTACGCAACAAGCTATGACATAGAAATTATGTTTTTGATGGTATGACTCTCTAAAAGTCTAAAAGTCAACTTTCGATATCGAGTTACGTAATAAGTGAACGGCTCCCCAAGAGAGGATAGATTTAGATGGAATTTTACACATCGCTTAATAAATTTGGACCAACTTTTGTTCCAATTATTGAATTTATTAACATTGTTTAATATTAGATCGGATTGATTTATAAATTTGTCGATTATATGGTTTTCTGGAGAATCTTTTATGAAGAGTAGCGGCATATCACATTATGTTTATTTTTGAAATTTCAAATCAATATGCCAGTTTCAGTTGTGTTTTCAAAAAGGCTGGGATTTGCTGATCAAAACCATTTTTTGGAAAAATATTCTTCAATTTTCTGGGTTTTCTTGAGTCTAAATTCCAAGTCTTAAAATCGAGTCTAGACAGAGTTAAAGCCGCATTAACTTATCACCCAAATTGGCAGAAGCTATTGAAAGATAGACCTGTCTACAGACGTTCTTTAAACGCGGCAATGGGCCCTCGGGTGCACCAGCCAAGGAAGTAAGAAGTAAGTAAGCTTATCACCAAGATGAACCGCGAAATATAAAATGTTGTAAACCACTTTATTAGAGTTTCGGCCTATCGACCCGAACAAATCAGGCTCAATTTCTAAGAAAATCTAAATAGTTGGATTTGGGTGCTTTTTTCCTATTTCTAGTCACCATTTTAAGTTGACTTCGAGTCGACTGGAAGTTCAATTTATGTTTTTGACATCGAGCTCTGTACTTTAGTATAGAACTTCCAGGTGAGCTTTGAATTTGTGGGATCAATCTGACAATCAGAGTTTTCAGATAGGTGTTTTTGGAAAGAGACTTAGCTGTATAATACGGTAGCGTTTGCCTTAGTCTAGGCAGGTCTAAGCATTAATAATGGTGACGCAAAAAATGTCATTAAGGCTTGCCTAGCTGAAGACAATAATCTGGTTTCGATATTGTATTGAATAATTACTACAATTTCCTAAGAAATACTCACTTAATTTCAAGAACAAAAGATTATTTCCCTAATAAATAGCACATACAAATTCAAGGACTACAATTTAAAGACCACAATCATTTCATTGTCATGAACAAGTTTTAATAAACCAAACAATGTAATTCCAATAGATTTTTTTCTCATCAATAATAAAACTTATCAAATGTGTCTTAATGTAAGCTTTAATGGCATTTTCAATTTCAAGTTCGAAAGGAATTAATTTTCTATAAAGATTGTGGTTTATTGGAACTACAAGACAATGGATACAATGTCCTCGATTTTAATATAACACTTTGCTATTGACAGTTTAATCGAATATTGGATATTGTTCTCCATAATGACCTCGTTATTGTCGATTGATGTTAAAATCGATTAAATTTCTAAACATTTATTGACTAATTTGGATGTCATGTGAGGAATTTTGATTGGACATGCTGTAGATATGTTTGAATTGAATTTTCGGGTGGAAATGCTGGGAAAATGCTCAATAAAGTCATGAAAACTGATTCCCATAACTATAAAATTCCAAGAAAATCTGCAATAATTCTGATATTAAGCATCAATCCACATAATGATGTAATGAATATTATCATAAAATTCAATCGCAAATTCACAATTTCTGAATTCTCAGTACATGATTCACATTATAGATTTTCAGAATAATCAAACCAGACCCACTCACTTACATTTTCCAAAGATATTTAAAATTCAAATAAATATTTATCGTTCAGTTAATTGAATATGCAGAATAAACGCTTAAAAATGTCTGTACTTTATCGTTAAAATGATAAAAAAGATTTTTGAAATTGTTTTACAATGGAAAATGCAGTGGGATATGATTCTTTTGAGAAATATCTTGTCATTTATGTTCAATTGGTATGAAATAATCAACTTAATATGAAAGCAATTTCTTTGATTGTTGAAAGATGTTTTAACAGCACAAAATGTTTGCCAGGACACCTCTACGTCGCCGTTTTAAAGATAAAGCGCAGAGTTGCCTGATGGCAACATATCAATCCTTTTATACAGCAAAAATGCTTCACGTCCCATCGTGTCACTTTGGAAGTGTTCTTGTGGTTTTACTAGGAATTTTTAACTGCTCTAAGCCAGTGTGTTTCAAACTATATGCTGCGATAGACTAACTATGTTACCACGAAGGTTTGCCGAATTCCAAAAAAGGTTGAACAGCACTGTTCTAAGTCAGTTTTAACTGTGTTTATTCAACTAACATTATGACTTCTGATTAGGGTATTCAATCTATATTACTAAATTTTCGAAAGATTTTCAATCCCCCAATCCTCAAATTGAGAATCCGTCCCTATATAGACAATCCTGAGAATGAACAGAATAGAATCTGAAGTATCGAACCATAAATAGGTAGATGTATCATATCATGAATAAAGTTTCTATGGCCGAGGGGTTGGACAATAGATCGGATATCTACAATTTTCTCTTTAAGGGATACATGAGTTCGATTCCTATCAGAAGCCGAAGCTTCTCAATCAATATTTAGAGCAATGGTAGACAACCTACTTCTGGACTACCTATTTTACACGATACTCTCGAATATAGTCTCAAAATTGAGCATCCGTAGAAACACTGATACTTAGAATTGAGTCTACTCAAGAATATTCTCATTTAGGTGAGCATGCTTATATGTCTATTTGAGATTGATGTGCCTTATGGATACTTTTGTATGATATGATGTGCCGAAAACATTTTTTCAATGCTAAAGGGTCCCGTGACTATAGAATGGTGTTCTTGTCATTTTGGCAACAATTCGTACAACATGATACAGTGCCTCAACTAGCACACGTAACCTACAAATCACTCAAAACAACCCAAAAATTCATTTCAAGTAACACATTTTTAAAAAAACTCAAAAAAGTAAGCAAATTCTCGACATTCATGCAGTAAACACCAGTTATTAATAAATCAACAAAACACAGATCATTACCGTATTGTCTATTCCATGACTCCTCTCATCACCTGCTCTTGAAATTGCCTGTTTAAAAATAAAATAAATAAGAACATCCATAAATCATATGAAATTTTTTCATTTTGTATGTAAATAAATTTACCTGATCTACATACAGTATTAATCTTATGAGGACTTGAATTACCATAGCAATAAATAAATTTTTGTGAATTCTCGTTCGATTATTACGAAGGCTTCTAAAGATATTTTTTATGGATTATTAGGGAAAAAAAATGTGGAAATGGAATCAGATTTTTCGTGGAACTGGCACATTTGAGAGAAAGTTAATTAAAATTTATGGTGCGGATTTGCGATTTAAATCCAATTTTAGTTGCTGGAAGCAAAATCCACACTTCAAAAATCGTAATTAAAATTCCTCTAATGCTGAAATTCTAGGAAACTCACCGAAATCGATAAAATATGATAAGTGATACAAGTAATGCTAATAGAGAAATGCTTAAACCAATAATCTCCATCGTTCGCGTTCGCTCGGCAATTTTCATTTTAATCTGTTGAAAAATAGTAAAAAAAAGAATGTGAAAAAAAAGATATTCAATAATGCTCATCGTTGATACGGATCGTAATGTTAAAATATGCTGATGAGTTTCAATGTGAAAAAAAAAAACTTTTTTATTATTGCTCTCAATGCTCTCGCATGCTGTACGTTGAAGTAGGATTTAATTGAGTTTAGTTGGATTTTTAGATGTTCGATGCAGTGGTGGACAAACTTTTTTGAGGCATGACACACCTTTGTGGTAAACCGACCGAAATCACATGAACTATTTCCAAAAAGATCGATGACGCACAGTTTTGGCACCACTGTGTTAGCGCAATGGTGGACAATCCTTGTACCACGACACAAGGATAAGATATGAATAACCTCATGGGTTGATATCTTCGGTGGTAGTGGTACGGTAAGGTACGACATAGTTACATCAATGGTTCGGTATAATGGTACACTTGGTATGGCATTGAACCTGGTATGTCATTGAACTTGGTATGGCATGGTATAACTGGTATGGCTCGGTACATCTATTAGACTCGGTATGACACCATACCGTACCACATGCTCAGCATTGGTACACCATTGGTACAGATATACCACTTGCGAGATCAGCTGTACCATTGTACCGTATCAGTGGTGAATAAATACTATGCCATACCGTACCACAACCGGGATAAATCAGTTTCTTACAGATTATTCACGTCACACCAGAGTGCCGTGGTACGCAAGCTGTCCACCACTGCATCTTCCACATATCGTGAAATTCTTCTCGATTCGAGGCATGCGGTGGTCTGAACCGTTTCACAAAAAGGTTGATCACCACTGATTTAGAACAATTTGTAGGAATTTACATCCTGAATCTAGATTCCTAGAAATTCACACTCAGTCTAGAATTCCATCGTCCTTGAGCAAGATTTTTTCACCATTTCTACGCAGTATGCCTTCCAAAGCACTTACACGATTATCTCGCATTGACACATCTGCATATATATTTTGCTAAACAGTTCCTTACCTCTCTATCTTCACCCATTTTCGTAATGAGCTCTAAAATTTCTGGTAAATAACATGGTGTATAATTTGTCCATCCTCGTCCATTTTCAGCTGTACCTGGTTTTCCTTCCCATTTTCCCTCATTGCTACATCGACGCTCGGCAAATTCTGTGAATAAAAACATGAAAAAAGGTCAATGAATTTTTATGAATATAGTTGCGATTTATATTATAGTGTAATTTGAGTAGCTGAATGATTTTGTAATCGATTTAAGAATCATGTGCTCAATATTGTGTACATATTGTGCATTTTTTCTGCATGATAAAGAAGCATCTGCTGATATCCACAAATAGAAAATTTATGTAATTGAAATTTTTTTTATATTCTTTCATCGTGCATCTCAAATATCTCCTTTGGATTGTTATGTTTGAGTAGCTGTAGCTTCTATCTGATTGCTATGAATATCTAGATATGCATAAATTGTGAAGTCCATTGCTTACAGGCAAAAAAACGTATAAATTTCATCAAAGTTAAATCAGATTCTGGTTTTTTTTGTATAAATATTTATTATATGGATGTTCTTGGATATTGCAATTGTTATGCATATATTGAATTAAGGGGTAACTTTAGAGATTTATGGAGTTTTATATGTAAATAAAATTGTTTTTCTCAATGGATGGACAATTTTGTTGGATTCTTTAGAGCAGGGTATGCAACTGCGTGGCAAGTCTTGGTGGTAAACTTAACAGGCATAGAGACCGCTTTAGGTACCGTAATGGAATTTCTGTACCATGAAAGCTTGCTTTTTGCCTGATAAGGTAAGCTTTGAACAAAAATAGTGCCCGCAGCACACATGTTGCCCACCACTGCTTTAGAGTTTACAGGTTAAATCACAAATCCTTCTTAACTACATCCCAGTCAAGTACTAAAGATTCCACATTCCTTGAATACCGTATTTATTTTTGAACATTTCACAGGAAAAACTTGTACGCTCATTCACACTGCTTAAAATTAAAATAATTTTTTTCGCTGGCTCTTGTGAAATCACAAAATCAAAGCAAAAAACCGATTAAAATTGACATGCATCTACTTTGTTAAGTACTTTAAGATTCCAAACAAATTTAAATCGGTTCTTTGCGAACTGGCCGAACTCAATTTGGTCAGACCCCAAATCTTACTACACAATTGCAGTGCTGGACAACTTTTTTATGCCTCGGCACACATTAGTGGTAAAAAACGAAAACGCACACGACTTGCAATTAATGACATTTCCAAAAAAACTACAGCAGCACACTAGTGTACCGCGACACACAAGTTCCCCACCACTGCACTAGTACATCAAGCAACGTAAGCACTGCCATAATTACTACAACCTTAATTACAATTAACATCTTTCCAAGCTAGTTAAATTAATAAACTTTAACAAGCTTTCATTATCTACTTTGTCTACACATCATTAAATTCACTCAAAGAGTCCTTCTTGGCAACATCATTCTACATCATCCTATTATCATTCGCAATAGTCTGCAGTTGAAGATTCTCATACAAATGAATTACTTCACATTATCTGATAAACATTAATATTTATAATGCAGGAAACAAATATTCCACATATTATACTTTTAGTCTAAAATATAAATATTTTCTTTGGCTTTAAACAAAATCCCTCCTTTGAGGATGAAACAAACGAGAAAAGCAAAAACTACAATATTAAGAGAGATTTTCAGCAAGTGAAATTTACATGCTGTAAGGATTAAATCAAAAAAACCCAAAAACGAGCTGTTTAGCAACAGAGGATTGAAGAGGAAGGGACGAAGTGGTGGAAGTAAGGGTTGAGGTCTGAGTAAATTGAAGCTCTAATCGGATTGTTGATCTAACAGAAAAATTAGGGTTTGTTCACAGTTGCAGGTCTACAGCTTTGGAAGAACTAAAAATACAGTCCGAACTACAGGACTGCAGCATCTAAAATGCTGGAGATGCAGACATGCAATTATTGACCAAGCACTATGACAAAATTTTAATCCCGAATAATTACCCCAAGTGGGACTCGACACAGAATTGTATTCTTGGAATTAAGCTGTTGATAGACTCAATGTAGCACTTTGTATCGACAATTGGCAAAGGACAACCAGCAATAGAGTCAGTTTTTGACGTCAACTGAGAGAGTGGATCGCAGTTGATCTGTACGGTCAGCAAAGTAAGTTGGTAAGTTAAGACTGAGACTCGAACCCACTCTTACGATTTCCAGTTGCATGCTTCTACCACTGAGCTATCGGTGGTTATTCGAATATGTGGCAAAGTGCCATTCATAAATTATACATTTTCTGTATCCCCCTTACTACTTCACTCCTAATGCCATACCGTTGATAGGTCATTACAAGACCTTCCATTTCAACACGTCCTAAATATAAAGTTTCTTCCTGTAGTATTCTCACTACATCCCTGAACAAGCAAACCTCAAGAAACCACAGAAACAAATGAGAATTCTCCTATATCCTCAAACACACAGCACAGCATGCACAACATCCACAAAGTTAATATTTTTCAAGCACCAAATCGATACTTGTATAAGCAGTGAGATTCCCCACGTATCAATTACATGCCATCTCTTCAGAAAATGAAACGTTCTTGCTCTTGAACGCCGCAAGCTGAAGGAAGCAAAAGAAAGAAATTGTCGATAATTTTCATTCCTTTCAACTTTGTGTTCTTTTCATTGCAAAATCACAGCAGTCATCACTTTTATGCTGCTTATCTTATAGCATTTTGCTTCCCTTCTCTTTTAATATTATTATTGTTATGTAAAGTTGCTGTCGATGAGCGTTTAAGCAGCAATGAATGTGGATAAAAACTGAATAGTTAAGCAATTTTCTTGTTCAAGATCATTTTCATTCAATTCGTCCATGAAATAGAAGCGTTTTGTTACAGCTGGAATAGATTATTGACCTTCATCACGTTGGAATATTTTATGCAGTTTTTTATGAATGTGGTAAAATTATCTTTAAAAATTGTTGCTGATGCACTTGGGAGGATGTTTAAATGAATTTGATGTAAAGTTGCAGTTATGGTTTGAGATTAAGGGTTCTGATTGGGTGTTGTGGTGATTTGTTGCTTTGGTGTCTGGTGTAGAATAGAATATTGGGTACCGAACCATATGTAGGCGAAATTGCCAGTGCGAAGGTAGAGTCTGTGTGGTCGAGTGGTTATTGAATGGGTTTTTAGGTCTCTCTTAGAAGAAATAAGTTCGATTCCTACTGAGGAAGTTGATTCGATTCCCTCTAAGGAAGTGGATTCAATTCCTACTATAAAAACTGGTTTAATTCCCAAGGAAATAAGTTCGATTCCCATTTTGGAAGTGGAGAATAGATTCTCATTAAGGAATTGAGTTCGATTCCTACCATAGGTAGGATGCAAGCTCTCTAATATCATAAGTCGGTTAATTGATTCAAAATCCCGGCTTAAGACTAGCGACACTCTGGCATGCATGCACCATGGTGCCGAATTTAAACCGAATCTGGAACCAAGTCCTCAAAATGCCGGCCTGGTGTCGGATTATCGATCGAATAACACCCGACATGTGCTATTCGGGAAGTGACCGTTCCCTTATTTCTGTATAGAATAACCCCCAAACCCCTCTTTTTCCTGAATGTAACAAATGAAACTGACTTCAAGTCCTTCAACAAGACTTCATGTGACTCCAACTGCATTCCCTGCTTAAAACATTCCACAACATCCTTTCAAAACCTCAGTATGATTTCTGTACATCTTTAAATGCCACTGAATATAAAAATCTCATGTCCCTTTGAGATATTCTTCGTGTTTTGTTTTCCTTTTCCAGTTCCTCTTCCTGTTTTCCTTTTGTTGGTATTTTGCTCATCTTGTTCTGTCATTCACCAACATTTTTTCTTCTTTATTCATTTCATTGCTATTTTATGTTAGTAAGCTGAGCATTGGGAAATATGGTAAGTTACAGTTGAAAATTTTATGAGTAAATGGTATGTTTGGAATGTAATGCATTTATGAATATTTTACATACATAAATGTGAATTGATTTGTTTACAAACATTCCTAAATATTTGATGCTGCAGGATGTTGCATTGATTGTATTGATGTCCAAAAGTCGACAGGACATTGGAATGGTGTCAGACTCAGTAAAATTCCATTCCATACAGGAAAAAGGCAATGCCTCCATTTCTATTATCTGTAACAGTGGTGGGCAACATGTGTGCCGTGGCACAGCAGTGTGTCTTCAAAATGTCATGAACCGTATGCATTATGCGGATTCTGTCTCGAGTTACCCTTAAGAATACCGGGAAAAATAAAAGTTGCCCACCACTGATCTACACAATACTTTAAAAAATAGGTGAGCACACAGAATTCATGCTTCTGAGTCTGACAAATGTATTAAAAATAATGATGCGTAAATTACAAAACCAAAAAATGTATTTACATAGAAAACAATTGACATTTTAGATTTGAGATAATCCGACACATATGCCGCAATTCGACTGTATAAAAACAGATTTTTGATGTATTTTTTAAAATTGGAATAATTATGTTATGAACAGAAGTAAAGCCTGAAACATACACGTATATATTTAAAAAAGCTAAAGTGTGTTGATAGCTTAGTTGACAAGATGTGGGTCAGGAAAGTTGATGTTGAATTTGAACTCTAGTGTTCAAATCTCTCGATGAAGTCAGCTTTAGGCTTCATCTGAGGAAGGTCATGGATCGCAGTTGTTCTGTACGGCCAGGAAAGTAAGTAAGTGTTCAAATCCCACTAACCAACAGAGTGATTTTTCAAAAGTTTGGATACTTTAGTTTCATACCACGAAGGCACACCGAATTGAAAAGGCTTAAATCCCAACCACAAGCTATCTTGACTTTGGCTCGAAGGTGGATTTGATGAATTCTAGCCTCAAGCTACAGTCAAGTCAGCCTGAGACTGGATTTTCGATTTTATTTCTATCACGGCATGCTTTCCGGTTAGAAACAACAGTTTAAGATGTACAACACTAAGAATTGCGCAATATTAATTAATGGGAATGGTTCATAAATGATGTAGCAAAAAAGCTACGAGAGCTATGAAATTTATAATGTAAGAGCTCATTTGGTCACAGAAGGCCCGTTCCCCTCCTCAGAGTGTAGCCAGAAATTTTTTCTAGGAGATGCTCAGCCGTTATTTTTTTGAATTTTTTTTTAAAGGGCAAACAAAAAAATTTAAAATTATAAAAATACGTTAAAAAATAACCGGTTTTCCAATTCTCGGAAGGGGGCCCGTACCCTCAATGTTCCCCCTAGCCTCGCTCCTGCTCCTCTCATCCTGCATTTTCTCTGAGCTGAGTTAAAAAGAGACAATTATCATGTCACGTAATACATAAACAACCCCTTACCGCGTGAACCTTCTTTGTGCTCAGCAACAGAAAATTAAATTCTATGAAAATTGCTGAAACTTTTTTTTGAAATTTTAATTTGATGTCATGGGAAGCTAAGCATTATATAAATTTACATCTCAATAAATTCTTCCTAGAATCTTTAACACATTTAAGCTCCATAGCTGTTATGTAAAAATCAAACTTTTTTGTTCTCTTTTAGAATTCCAATTTTATCTCCTAAATAAGCCTTAATAATGTCTTTCCATATACTGTCGACTTTTTTTTTTGGTGCTGGAGACGTTGATTGAACGATATATGAGCTCTATTATTATCTAACAAAAGGAACGAACATTTTTTTCGCCCAAATATGTGTAAAAATAAATTTAGCTTGGGATTAAATATTCAGTGTTGAACACGTGTTTGAGATGAGACAGATGAGGAATAATCTATGATATATTGTAGTATCTTTATTTTTATCTCAAACTTTAACCTACACAAGAAGCGACGAAATGTTTAGAAAAAAAGGTTTGAATGAATATTTTGAGGAAATGACCTTTTAAACGGTCTATCTCATTATTTTTCTATAATTTTTTGTGAAAATGTACAGCTATAATAGATTGGAAGGTAGAATAATGTAGGTATGAGAGATATAAAGCACACAATAGATGCCTTTCTTTGGAAGATTGCTTTACATTAATTAACCATTTTAGAACTGATTTGAATTTAATGGTTGTTCATTAGTAGGGGTCAGGGGTCGTTCACTTATGTCGTTACGCTATTTAGGGTATGGTCGAGATTTTGTTACGCTTCGACCAATCTAAATTTTTCAACGGAGATTTTGTTTTTTCACGAAAAAATCATGAAAATTGAACCAAGTTTTTTCCAAAGGAAGATTAACCCCGAAACTCGCCATCCTCCTTCCTGAATACGTTTTGTTCAGCTTCAAAAGCTAAAACCAGCTTTTATTGATTAGACATGGGGATCTGAATCAGTGTCTTCAATTGATGCTACATAAATTGCATTACATTTGCATCATTTTCAAGTAGTCAGACTGTTTAAAAAAATTAATGTTAAGTCAAGCTTTTAGTAAATCATTATTAATCCAGTTTGACTAATAGACAACCTTGAAGGCATTCAGCATTGAAAAAATTATTACCCAATTTTGAAAAAGGCAATAAGTGCGACGTTAATAAAAGGAATTGGAAATCATTGGACAGAGACTTTGTAAAGACTAATCTAAAGCAGTAATTATAAGAGCACTAAAATTTCTCAATAATAAAATAAAAGTCCATTAGATGCTTTCTCAGTAATAACGTTTCTTGAGCAGCTGTTCATGACATTTGATGGGCATAGCTTTAAAGTTACAAAATTAAAGCAGTTTATCTTAAAGTCTTAAAAAGTCTGAGTTGTAAAACTTGATCAGTTGCGCTGTATAAAGTCCACGAATAACGATAAAAGGGTAAAGTGAACTGAACGTGTTCTGAATAAGAGTCTCATTGCAAAAGAGTGATTAACCACAACTTGCTATTCAAGGACAGATGTAAATCTTGGCATATTCAGGGTGGGGTGTTGTAAAGGGTCAACAACCGCCAAGGCTGCAGTCTTTTTGGACATTATACTTTTTGCCTGTCTATGCCTTTGACTTACTTACTTACTTCGCTGACCGAACAGATTACTTGTGATCCATGGCCTCCCTCAGATGTCGCCTATATGCAATGCTGTCTCTATCGACAGCTTCTTTCCTGGAGTTCTTGGGTCTACCACGAGCACTCTTACCAGTGGAGCTTCTTCGGGACTTCTAATAACGTGTCCAGCTCATCGAAGAGACTTGAAAATCAATTTTATGTATGCATCATTTATGAATATCCCCAACAATTTATAGAAGAGATCTGATTCCTCGTAATATCCTTCCCATTCAATCAAGATAGCCAGTAACTATAAGTGAATATTAAACAATTCATAACTAAATGCTTCCCGATGCAACCAAAAGCAATCGAACAACTTCCAAAGTTTGAATTCTTAATAAACAGCATTAATAGTCTCAAGTGTACCTTCGTTAAAGTGATGTTCTTTAATTCACTTAGGATTTATGTTGGATTTATGTTACTTTCCATTCTCGCATAATTTTTCTTATCACAACAGTTTTTCTGCAATTTTCCTTTTTTTGCCATTCCTTTCTTATAATGATAAGAATGAAAGTTTAATGAAGAGAAATGGAAGTCACAAAATGAATGCACTTTGTGCTTTTTTCCTTTTTTTGTGTCCATTCCTCGTGCTTTTCTTTTTTTCAATAATTAATGCTGCTGCAAAAAAAGAAAGAAAGTCGTTTTAATTAGAAGAACATCGCGAAAAAGCTAGAGATGAGATTCTCTTTCAAAATTCTCGATTTCTGTCGTTCAATTACGAAACATTTCAAGTGTTAAGTCAAAGAGTTCTTATTTTTAGCTTTTTGATGTTGTGCATCTTCTTGCTGTGCAATGTGAACAATTTTTTCATTAACGTTCTTACAACAATGTAGTTTTTGTGACATTCATTCCCGGAAAGCACCTGTGGGAAAATAGACAATGGCAGACAAAAAGACAGAAAGACAGAAGGACAGACAGAGCAAGTCCAATAAAAGCGTGTAAGAAATCCGGAAACAGGCAAGTGCTTCCTAACAGACAAAGAGCATGCCTTCATGTATCAGATAGACCACTACGGTACCTAAAAGCGGTATCTTTGCCTGTTAGGGGTTAAGTCGGTTTATTACCGAATTCGACATGGGAACTAGCGTCAAGTCGGCATGACGCCGTCTCTACATCACCTTTTCAACTTAAACTCTTCGGGATGAGTATGAGAATTTTAAGGATTGTAAAGGCTTTGAGGGAAACTTAACTTTGACCTACTTATCACCCCACCCACTCTATAGTTTCCCGAAGTCTCGATTTGGATAGACTTATGAGATCAAGGTCGAGACTGGGAGCGAAATCGAGGCTGTAAGAGAATACGCCGAAGTGATACTTATTTACTTACTTCCTTGGATCGAGCGCACAAGGGCCCATTGCCGCGCTTAGGGAATGTCTGAAGACAGTTCTAAACTTCGAAACCTTCTGCCAGTTCGAGATACTAAGCTCCGAAGTCATGGTCTGGACAAATTTCTTGGTCGCGATTGGGAAATCTTAGTCTCGAGAACCCTCTGGTCACTTCAAACTCACCCTCTCCCCACTGGTAACTTCTTGGTCAGGTGCGTAGACAGACATTTTTTTGAGAAAGGAAGAGAAGTATGGCAAAATTTTAGTGAGGGCTTTGGGACTTTTTCACCAAAACCCTAGCAAATTAAAGAATTTTCACCAATAAATAAGGAGAAATGAGTTTGACCTTCAAATCCCATTTGCTAGAATACGCCCCAGTTCCTTGAATTCCTGGTATTGCCAACACAGAAAAACCACAGTACACACAATGTACTAAAATATTTTCTGAACCATCAGACATCCAAATTTAGACCAATATACCCAGAAAAAATACAAAATGTTGTTAACTTGAAATGGAAATTTTCACACGCAATGTCTCGAGGGTACTTGATGTAATTCTATATCCAACAAAAAAATGTCAAATCAAATAATTCTCAAAACTATCTTTAATTTTGTATGCGATGATTTGCTCAATATGATAAGAAGGAAACTGTATTGAATAACTGATTAATTCCCATAACTCATCTGATAAGCGATGATTTAGGAATTCATTAATTTATGATAAGGAATTAGTTTTCCGTAGCAGCTGCTGAACTATTTTTAGGAGCGACAGTGAAAAATATATAACTTTATTTGAGCTATAAATCGATGAAAATTAAATTATGGTTTGATTAATGTGATATTTTTGGATTATTTCAAGCTGGATGTGATCCAATTTTATCATATTTTTAGTGACAAAGGAAGTCAGTTGGACATGGAACGAGAGAACAGCTGTGGAGGTGTGGTTAGAGTGTTGGCTTCCTACTTTCGGGTTCGAATCCTAAGAATGTCAAATCAGATCTAATTAAGCATAGTTATGCTGTTCTAGCCATGTAACTCAGTTAGTGTGAATCCGGAACTATACAAATTGTGATTGAGTTCATTACAGTGATAAACCTGGGGTACCCAAATTTTCGAACACGACAAGTTCTAGAGACAGGGACCAAGACAATAAGTGAATTTCAAGAAGTCGTAATTTCGACAATATCTTGAGACTAAGACCGGAACTGAGACTACAAAAGAATTACCAGAAACGGGATGGAGACCCGTCACATCAAGGGAATTTCCAGAAGTTTCTTTCTTCTCGAGACAAAGATCAAAAACAAGACCGAGACGAGACTACACAGAAATTTCTCGAAGCCTCGATCTCAACGTATTCTGTAAATCGAGTCCAGGACCAAAACCGAGACCGTGACTAGAAACTAAGACTACAAGGAAATTTCCAGAAGTCTCTACAAATCTCCAGACCAAAACCGAAATGTCTACCCGGATCTGCCATCAACATCCGATCTCTACAATCATTACACAAAGTGTTGCCAATATGACAAGGATTCGCACACACTGCTAACAACATTACAAACTAATAAATCCAATTTTCTCATTCGACATCACTCGAGAGTTCTACACATACCCAAACAATTTATCATCCTTAAAAAACTCAAAAATTCAATTTCAAAACTCGGTTGTAATAATATCCATAATTCTCTGGAAACTGACATTTAAACACAATAATAATTTGAAGATAATCGCTGTTCCATACACAAAAAAGTATGTTCAAAAAAATGTAATAGCGAAATTAATATCATGAGTACAATTTATTGCAGTGGTGGGCAACCTGTGTAATGTGGCACACTTGAAAATGTTTGGAAAATGCCATGAATTGTATGCAGGGTGCTGTTTTGGATGAGGCTTGTCACCAAGGTGTGCCATGAAAAATAAAAGGCTGCTTTTCAGAAATCCTGGCCCCGAACAAGTCCCGGAAGAATTTGGGACGGGACCGGTCGGAACCGGGCGAAATCGGTCGGAACCGGGCGAAATCGGTCGGAACCGGGCGAAATCGGTCGGAACCGGGCGGAATCGGTCGGAACCGGGCGGAATCGGTCGGAACCGGGCGGAATCGGTCGGAACCGGGCGGAATCGGTCGGAACCGGGCGGAATCGGTCGGAACCGGGCGGGATCGGTCGGAACCGGGCGGGCCCAGAACGGGACTTTCCCGGGAATTCCCGGTCCCAGTCCCGACATCGAGAAAGCATATTTCCCACCACTGATTTTATTGTAATAAATCTGTCATAATCATGCATCTTAACGTAGATAATACAGTTTATTGTACATTAATGTTGTTGACATATTAAACGTATAGACAGAATGTACATGCTGTTTTCATAGAAAAAACCATTTTTTTGATAAAAATAATTTATTATACAAGATAATCCAGATATATATTTAAGGATATACCTTTAGTATCTAATTTGTGCTGCACCATGACAGCAAGTAATTATAAATTATAACTTACTTGATGGATCCAATCCTCTTGCTGACGGACAGCGTAGTCGTGCTGTTTCGCCTGATTTTGTTGGGGGCCAACACAAGAAATTATCGTATGTCCAATTACAGTATACTGAAAATACATTAAAAAAGGATTAAATTTGGTAAAAAATTATCGCATACAGCATGTGCGGTTAAGCATCCATGCAACTCTATATGTTTAATCTATTTGATTTATTTTTCTCGAGACATGAATATTTTAAGGCATGATTATGGGGCGATTAAGTTACGATGTTTTGAAACGGAAAACAACATGAACTGTTTTCTCGGATTTACAAGCAGAGATGAGAGTTTATTGGCTGTAAAATATTGAAATTATTGTTATGATTGTCTGACAAGAGAGGGGGAGGAGGGTGTTGGGATAAAACACTTCCTTTGAAACGCAATTTTAAAATTTCCAGGGTTTTTGAGGAAAGACCCCCTCGAGAGCATGTTAGTGAATGTCAGAAGTCATTTCATAAGTGTCCCGAGAATCCTTATCATGTGGACCTAAATTTGCAAGTAAGAAAATCTAACCCGAGCTGTACAATGCAGCGAATCCAATTTTTCGCTGTAAAAATGGGTCGAAATCAGCCATCATACTGCTTTTAGTATGCAATAAACTAAGTAGGAGAGGGATTAGGAATTTGTTTGAAATACATAGAATGCAACATTTATGTAGGATTGGATAGGAAACATTGTCTTGTGGACAGAACACATTCTTCGTAGCCCTAATGAAGTTCCTATTAACAAAGTCTTTAAGTCTGATGGCAATAGAGCGCGAGGGGGGCAAAAGAACTGTTGGAAAGAGGCTGTTGATTCACTGTTGACAGATACAGCGTGACAAGAGCGTTCATGGAGTTGGTCTTTAAAGCCAGCGGAATTTGAATTTTTGTATCGAAAAACTATTAAATTGAAGAATTTTTGATAAACGGAGTGAAAGGAGAATAGTTCTCATGGATACACCTCTACAATGTGTTGCCCTAGCGACCACGTTGTGCTATTCAGGTAATATTCTCATATTCTACAGATATCACATGTAAACCGGTGGAAATCAAAATTCAATTCAAAATAAAACTTTTTAGACATTTACTCACTTGAATCAGCTGCATATAAAAAATCCTCAAATTTCGAGAAGCATGTCTCTGAAGTTATATTAATTGTTTGACTGTCTATGCTCATAGGCGTTGAGGATATTATTGTTGGGGTCATCATGGTTGTCGTCATTATTGTAGACATTTTTTTTGTGTTCCTTACTTCTTTTTTTGTTTTTATCGACTTTAATTTCCTTAGGCAATTATTTGTTTAAAAGGCATCGTGCATTAATTAATAACTTTTTATATTATCACAATTATTCAATAATTTTTTAGCTAATTATAACTTTTGGTATCAATTTTTCAATTCATGAATGTCATTGTCAAGCGTATTAATCTGAAAAATAAGACATAGTTCCGGTATGAGATTTATAGAATATCCGAAAATTCAAAACTTTATAAATCAATTTATGAGGAAAATTAAATTAAAGTGAATTAATTATTCACAGCAAATTTCAAGCTTTTGTTGCATAATGAGATCGAGCGGAATATTGAATTTATGCTGTATGAGCAACAGTTTTCCCCGACACTTCATTTTATATTCCGCAAGTATCGTATTCATTAATTAATTTCGTAACAAACTCCTTCGTCTGTGCAGTTTTTTTCCCACAACTTGAAGCACTTAAATGATAAATTTTAAGAATTATTTAGGTATTTAAGGTGGTTTAAGTGATGTGAAAAAGGAGAGGTGAAGTCGTTCGGTGATTGCAACACCTGACCCTGCAGTCATGGGTTCGAGAGTTGACAGAAGAAGCCTTTTTATTGTCCTTTTTTAAATCATGCTTAATATTAAACAACTACTGACTTTCTGGATGAAAAAAAATCTCGCAGTAGACCCTAGAACTTTCTTAGGCCCTTTTACTGAGTGAGCAACGATGCAAGAGTACAGAAAATTAAAAACAGGCAGAAGTGATCTAAAGGCAGATTTAGCTTTTGACGCACTTTAATTGCGGCATTAGGCAGTCGTTTACCTTCAACAAGTAAGAAGGTAGTAAGCATGTTGTCCAATAGGCACTCGTGCGCCTTCAATAAGGAAGAAGGTAGTAAGCATGTTGTCCAATAGGCACTCGTGCGCCTTCAATAAGGAAAGTAGGTAGTAATGATGTTGTTCAAATGCGGCTCTAGGACGGCTGTGCTCGTTCTTTGTAAGTTATAGACAGTAATGTCATCAAAAAATTGATTTTAATCCTTCTATGAATTTGGATGTTTACTGAGTGCAGAAAACTGGCGAACCTTCAATCGTTAAGCAATTATTAACTGCTAATAGTCTTAGTTCAGCTTTGGATCTCAATGATCTGACCCCCACCCTCTTAATCAAGCCCCTTACACCAGCGGGAATTGTTAGAAGTCCTGAATATTATGCAATTTTTCTCGCTCCATAAAATGTCTATTTTGTCTTTTGTCTCGAATTCCAATTTGAGATCTAAAGCTACCCTTTCACCTCCTTCCTCTTCCTAGCTATACCCTTGATCTCATGCATTTATTTTCAATGGCAACCAACTTGCTTAATTCTTCAAAAGAAAATCAATAAATCAATATCATATGATTTACATATTTCTCCTAAAAGCCAATATTAATTGCAACTAAGTGCTTCATCTTGACAGTCTGAACTCATTTATTTTCTGATATATTTTCTCAGATTTTCAAAATAAAATCAAATTAGATCACTTCAAAAAAAAGAAAATGTTTTTTCCACGAACATATATTCGATATTCTATCTGTAAATCTTGTTACGCTAAATTTAATCAATATCTGTTGCCATCCATATATATTTTGAACATACAAATTTTTACCAGCCGTGATTCATATAAACAATAGCACATGATGATTTTTTTTCCTGATATGAAAAAGAGACTCGTCTGATATTCAATGCGGGAGTAAGGCATAATAATGAAATCATCATATTTCAAATGCCGAAGTGGAAATAACAAGCAGTTTTTTTTTTGTGAGCTGCTTTAACAAACAAGATTCTTAAAAAATCTCGCATTGTATGTGCGGATGTAACCAAGGGAATGCTCATATGATATTAAATATTGAAAAATTATTTTCGATCTTTTTTTCTTCTTTTCGTTACTTTTGATTTTTTAGCGCATTTTTGAAATTTTTTTCAAAAAGGTAGCTTATTCAAGCACTTTGTTCGGCTGGGCATCGAGATCTCGAAAACCAGACATCGTAGAGAGCTCTGGTTTGTTTTATTAGCTCCGTACTGTTGTTTTATTGCGGGCAAATGCATTTAAAAGTTTCAAATCATAGCATAAATACTATAATTAACAATTTTTCATTTCGATAAACAAGAACAACAACACGTTTTTTCATTGTTTTACAGTGTTTTTCAATGTTCTTTGATGTTTTTACAGTGTTAACAGAACAAAGTTTGAATTTATCGTAACCGTTATGTGTTTTAAATTTTGAAAATCCGTTACATGACGAAATGCTTGAAAACCTAGTACGTTGACTTGGAATTTATTGGATCTTGTTTTTTAGATCAGGAAGTGACCTAATAATCAATTACTGATCGCTGGGACAAAAATGCGCTGAAGTCACTCGATAAGAACGAGTACTTTTGTAATTTTTTCTATAATTTATTATTCCAAAAATCATGAAAGCATTACGATTGTACGCATTATGCATCAATATAACATGATACCCTGACAGACAATGAGCATACTCAGCTAAATGAGCATGAAGGGCTCAGTCTTGTGATCTGAAGGCACTGTGATTAATAATCGATTGTGCCACATCATTAAGACCTACTTAGCACATTGGAATGACATAAGAATGTCATATGACCTGATATACCTCGCAATATCCAATTACAATTTGTGTGTGCAAGGCTTCGTAATGAAAATCTTCCAGATACCCAACATTTAAGACACATAATATGCCAAAACCGAAGAATTCCTGGATTGCATGTGTTGAAAAGGACGCTAGAGTCCTTAATATCCCGAACTGGTAGAAGGTTTCGAAGGATAGAGCTGTCTTCAGACATTCCCTACGCGCGGCAATGGGCCCTCGTGCGCCTCAGCCAAGGAAGTAAGTAAGTAATATGTCAAATACCTCAAAACTACATCCAGGGACTGAACTCAGAACTTTTGGCACGTATGGCTAATGCTCTACAATTTAAACCGCTGATGCCATTTCATTTGCTCAATTTTGTGGGGACACTCATTGTCTGTTCGGCGCATCTGTATTTTTAAACATAAAACATTAAGAAATCACTCAAAAATTCAATAATAAATTTGAAAGCACATCATCTTCTACATTCTGAATCGTTTATGTTGCAAGAGAGTCATATACGTATAGTTATGTACAGAATCCATATTCAAGCTGAATATAAAATAATTCGCTTCTCCAGACAATTCTGATGTCTTTGAACTTTATGGGAGAAATTATATTCCAATTATATTCAGAATTTTGGATGTTGTTGCTTAGTTCTGTAGCAAAATTTGTTGTTATGGCTTTAGCTGCTCAATTAGCACATTAATATAGTATTAGTAGATGATAATATGTTAGAAGTAGACATCGAGTGGACAATAACTTGGCATCAACTTATTATAATGTATTTTACTATACTCGGAAGCTGTGGGGTAGTAAAGCAAGTGCACAATTTCCTAACTCTATCCTCCACTCCATCCTCATCTCCCATTCCCTTCTTTCCTTTAAAAATTGAAGGGTTTGATCGAAATTACGTGCCTGCATAATTCGACGAACTATAAGCTTCAATACAAAACTACCTCAAATTGGCAGAAGTTATCGAAAGATAGAGCTGTCTACAGACGTTCTCTAAACGCGGTAATGGGCCCTGTGCACCCCAGCCATGGAAGTAAATAAGAAAGTCCAAAACCACAGGCCTACAACTCTTGGCTGAATCCTACAAAATATCCATTCGTGCAGTTAAAGACAAAATCAAGCACATTTTCATGCCACCCCAATATTCCAATTTCCCCCTACACCCCCCTAGGATGTATGCTAACAAGCATTGTCTTAAATGCAAATTAACGATAGAAACAGCATCAAATACTTGTAAATAATGCCTTTGATACTCTTCAATTGATACTCAAGCGTAACAGCATGGTTGTCAAGGTTTTACCACGTTGCATTAATAAAGGGTACCGTAGCGGATATCCGATAGCAAACAATGAAATTTACCGCAATATCTCGTTCAATACATTCATTACTAACACCTGCCTTTGAATATGCAATAGTTTACAACAGTCATTATAAAATTTATGGACAATTCAATAAGCACAGATATTGAATTTGAACATTTTAGTTGCTTCAAAATTGCCAATTGACCTAGAAAATTTATCGTCAAATGATTTAATGTGAAATGTGATAAACTAATTATACTATATGATTAGCAGTTTAGCTTATTATGGTATAATAAGATAAGGATATTGAGCAGCTAGTTATCGATGGATTATCTGTTGGTTTATGAATATTTGAATAGTTATGAAGAGTATTCTGAGAATGGATGAGGAGGAATGGAATACACCACAGTTTTTTTAGTAGGGCCCACTGGGCCGAGAGCGAGTGCTAATCCAGCTTACCTCTGATGTCGAAGTAGAACGATTGATTAATATTCTTGGTAAGACACCCTGGGGCAGGCGGATTGTTTATCAACGGGCGTAAAGAAGGGGTCAAGGTGGGATTGACATAATGCAGAGAGTGCTTATTTCTGGGGCTTATTTTTGGATCTGGGGAAATAGTATTCAAGGAAGATTTAGGAGGGGGTTGGGGGAACGTGTTTACTTCTAACGTCCAAATAGCATCATTTTCCATTGACTGATACTCTAAAGCAGAGGGCGAAGCCGAGCTTAGCTCGCTATAGTCGGCTAAGATCAGCTAAAGACGGCTTTAGCCGGCTAAAAAATTTCGTGAAATTTCGTTAGCTGGCTTTAGCTGGCTAAACTCCTCTTTAGCCGGCTAAAAGCGTAGCTAAAGCCGGCTAAAAAGAGAATTTTTGTCTTGTGAAGTTTAATGAAATTTCATACAAAAATTTCAATTTTTTTTTTTTAGCCGCATAAGTTCGAGTCTCAAATTTTTTTTTCTCTTCTTTTTTGCACTAAAAAATTTAAATTTATAATTTTTTGGTATTTAATAAGTAAATTTCAAGTATCTGAAGTGAATAATCATTCAAAATGGAAATAAATCCTTATGATTAGTTCACTACAATACTTTATTATCAGGAATTAAGTTAATAAATATAAAAAAGTTTAAAAAAAGTTCAAAATTCGAAAATTACAATTTTTTGCAGTATAATTTCATTTTACTATCAAAACAATGTACATGAAAAACAGAAAATATGTAACTCCTAACAGTTAAATTGAAGTTTAGCATTTTATATAGTAGTTCTTTATCTATAATTACAATTTTCTGTATTTCTCAACATATCTTTTGGAGAAAATAAAAATTTACTGCCAAAAATGTGAAATTTTAAACTTTTGGACATTAATTTAACATTCCTGAAGGATTTTGATATTAAAATATTATAATGAACTGATTAATTATTAATTTTTTTAGTTTTGAATGAGTTTTTACTTCAGAAACATGAAATTTATGAATTAAATACCAAAAAATAATAATTTTTCATGAATTTAAACTTTTTACCGAAAAAAAAGAAGAAAAAAACAAATATGAGTCTCGAACTTATGCAGCTAAAAAAGAAAAAGTTTGAAATTTTTGTATGAAATTCACAAGGCAAAAATTCTCTTTTTAGCCGGCTATAGCTGCGGTTTTAGCCGGCTAATATGCGTTTAGCCAGCTATAGCCAGCTAAAAGAAAACAACGAAATCCGTTAGCCGGCTAAAGCCAGCTAAGGTTTAGCCGAATTTTAGCTGGCTATAGCGAGCTAAACATGGGTCGGCTTCGCCCCTGCTCCAAAGTAGAATAACTTTACCCCTCCCCTGGAGGTCCAAGGAAGACGGCTTAGCTACATCTCCGTTACTGCTCATCCGTACTCAAAACCCGTACCTCTTAAAACTGTTGAAATATTCATAAATTAATCGATCCCAAGACAGATCAAACCACATCCCCATTAAATTTTAACTATTTCATGCTCCAACATTCTCTTCCTTCTCATGATTACCCATAGAAATTAAGACTCATTTCCCCTAAATTATCCAAATTAAATTTTATTAAATTTGCATCAAATTTGTAACCAAAAAAGAACTTCTTAAATTCTGCGAATAAATAAAATTAACAATTCCATTTTCACCATTCATCGACAAAATTCAGCTTCAAATTATTTACATCCATCTCATGAATGTACACATAATTAAATTCTCAAATGGAAAACTTGTGCTTGCTAAAAAAAAGTATTTAAATTTTAGCACGAATAAATTTTATAGTAGAAAAAAAATAACTTTTGGTGTTCGTAGTTTTAAATTTCTATTTTGTTGTTGTCCTTATACTAGAATGCTAACCCCACAAAGGAGGGGTTCTCAAAAGTTTTCTTACAGGTGTACAAAAGCAAATCACAAAAAGTTTCACATTTCTTGTGAATAAGTTTTCTTAGGAAATAAAATCTGTATTTATTGACAAAATTGAAAGGAACCAAAAGCGGAAAGACGGAATGAAAAAAGAAATGAAGCCTTGCAAAAAGGGGTGTCAAACTAATTTCCTAAAACGTACCCCATATCAGGTTTGAAACTCCTACTTTAGACGGTACCTAATTCCAACTACATAGTTGAACTTAACATTGAATTAATAATGCAAGGATACATCCAGGAATGAGGGTTCATTCTTCCTTTCCCTCCTTCTCCTCTCTCTTCCCTAACTTGGCAATCCAAATTGAAACTCCTAGAAGCGTACGTACTTACAATAATCCCGAATGACACAATATGCCGTTTTCGTCGTTTCAGACGTGACGATGCCATCGCGGTAACTTTTCGTCTTACTGTTGGCATAAAAAGGTTTATAACCGCAAATGATACTTATTTTGAATAGCCCGAAAAGCACAATGCGACAAACCAGACTTTTAGCCTTAAAAATCGGTCGATATCAGCCGTCACGGTGCTGCCAGAGGAACTTTGCCCTATCAAACTTGATGTGCTGTTCTGGTATTTTCGTTCTAGTTCGTTCACCTTTACACTCAGGCATAGCAAAATGTCAAACTAGCAAAAGCTCAAAGGTCCTAAAACTATCGCAATAATATGTAAATTTTAGGAATTTATAATTTTACAACCCAAATCATTAAACAGACCTTAACAAAAAGCTCCAAAAATACAATAAGCTATAATAAGCTTTTCTATTTTTCAAATTTCATTAACAGTAATTCAATGATCTTTTTGACGTAAAGTATTAAGTACTTTTATACTTTTGAAGTGGAATTCCACCAACAAATGTTGAATAACACCCTTAACTACAAAAAATCCTTTAAATAAAATTTATAGATTGCTTTGAATTTTAATTTAAAAGATCCTTTTTTGCTTGGATGAAGGGATTGTTTGGAAGTTATGTAACGCATACAGATGAGCATCTAACCCCACCAATGCCCTTCAGTTTACAAGTTTATGACGGAGTGCAAATCTTGGTTCATGATTTTGTTACAAAACGATATGATCCAGGGGATGACTTAAGGCTTACTGATTTAATTATTGGAACCATCCTACGACTTGAAGAATAGGTTGCTACAAAGGGCCTTCCATCTGACTTTATTGATGATCAAATCACAAAGCTTGGGGATATATTGCTTTGATCCAAAAACTAATGCAGAGTAGCTGTGGATAGACCGCTTCAAATGGAAGCCAGTGACAGAGTCATATTTAGGATACGTCTACCTTAGCAGTCCAAAAGTTGGTTAAGAGCTTCTCTACTTGAATTTACCAGTTCAGTATATTCACAAGTGTTCTTTGCTTACACTGCCATCCGAGCATGCTTTTTGTCTGCTAGGTCTAGAGAGTTTATAGATCGCAATTGATCTCTAAAACCATTAAGAATGTAAGCAAGTAAGAAAGGCATCTAAAAACGCAGTTACGTAAACTGCCCAACGAACCCTTAAAATAATTTAAATTTGAAAAAAATTCACGGAAAGCAAAAAAGAGGAAAAAAAAGCCATTAAATAATTAAGATGCATGCAATTTTGTGATGGAATAAATTAAATTTTTTGCAGCATAAATTGGATCAGACGAATTATAAGCTTTACATTAAAAGCACTAACTAGCAATATTCAATTAAATTTCTATCGATTTCCTTCAGCACACCCCAAAAATAATATTTCAAGTTACACAACATTGTTGCTTAAATTTTTCATGCAATTCAGCGATCATATGTGTCGATTTCACGTCAACAATGCATGTAGACATCCTGAATGTCTATAAATAAATACGAAAAATACAATTTTTTTCTTTCCATCACAGATTATTTTTTCATAAAGCTTACGAGTCGTCAGATTAGACATTAAATGTTTTGGAAACTTTTTCGTCTCAAGTAAGACAGATAAGAAGAATCAGGAACGAGTCGCAAAACCTAAATTTAATTTTTTGTTTATATCCATTTTTTCCATTTGACATTGTCGCACGTGATTTTCAATGTCCTGTGCAGTCGCGACCTTTCTAGAAAGTTTTCTTCTTATTCTTTGCTCTTCCTGTTCAATTATTTATTGTCAGTTCCACTTCATTACAGATTAGTGACAGGATTGGAGGAGGGGTCGGAAGTTTGGTGATTGTTGTGATGTTTAGCAGGCTGATGTTTGGATTCGAATGAAGAAACATTCAAAATTGAGGAGGTTTTTGGAGTCTTTTAATCTTGAGTAACTTCTTTAAACGAACAGGACGAAGTCAGTTTTGATAAATTTATCTCAATTATGGATTTATGTAATTTCGAATTAATGCTTGAAATTAAAATTGGGGACTAAATATCTGTAAATTTACATTACTTTTACGAATGATTTGTTCTCAATTTTTGACTTCCCAAAAATCTTGTTCCTTACAAATTGAATGATTATTTGAATTAATCAATAGTATGATAAATTAATGTCTTATTTTCAACAGTAAGGAAGCATTGGGATATGATAAAATTTGGGTTACAGTAATTCTCAAGACAATGTCTCAATTCAGCTCATGAGGGGAACTCATGGAGCTTTTGAGATCCTCTAACGAATTGATTTATTAATGTCAAATGGAAGCTGGCTAAGCTACCGTTTCGAGTGACTAAAATAAAGAAGGCTCCACCACGAAACTTTTAAAGTCTCGCTAAATTTCTTTTATCAACGCTAAATGAAAATCGACTAAATTTGGCGTCCATATGGTTTTTATGCATCTTCATTTGTGTCACTAGGGAGTGACAGAGTACAAGACGATAGTTTGGCCAGTTAGGCCATATGGGTCAGAGTCTTGGAATATGACTGCTGCTAACGAACAATCAATTGGCGTTTTTAAGAGACGCTCTTTAAAGATGTTGACGAATTAGAGTGAAAAGGCTTTGATGGGCTAGACATGATACTAGAAGGCCTATCAGATCAGAAGGCCTTTCAATATAGTCATGCTTTGTCGGAACTGTATCCTAGTTAAACATAAATGACATATAATATGACAAAATATCAAATCGAATTTGAAATCACAACCCCTAATTATAATGCATTTCATCTCCCCTCATGAGGACATAAAAGTAAATCCATCATTCATAAAAACTGAATAAATTCATGTCAAAATACAATGACAGGTCTTTATTCGATACGAGGGATGTGCAATTTTTTTACAGACATTTTCTACATGAATAAGTTCATTTGAAGTTCAAGATGTAAGGAATTTCAGCTACAGTCAAAACAAACATGAAATTTGAATTTTATATTTTTAAATAAAAAGTCACGCTGAATTTGTGAGGCTTGAATATATTTTTATCTGTGTTTATCAAATCAGGAGCAGTAAGTAATGTAGAATAAATTGAATTACGTACACAAATTTGATTTTATTCTTCATATCAGCTGAATATAACAGCATCGATACATTTTCATATTAAACTTTTTTCCGTTTCTTTTTTAAAGCAAGCGAGTTAGTTTGTGAATAGATAAAAATCGATAGCTGCATTTGATATACATATTGTAATAGATTGGTAATAGAGCATTTAGATGCTTTCAATCAATTTTTCAATTATTCATCATCAACTGAACTGATGCTTGAATAAAATCAATCAACTGAAAATTTGAATGAATAGGAATCAAGGGTGTGAAACTTGATTTGTTGATTTTGATTGTTTTTTGGCGACTTTTAATGTTTTTTTTGACAATTTTGAATGTTTTTTGGCCATTTTTAATGTTTTTTGGTCACTTTTAATGTTTTTGGACATTTTTGAATGTTTTTTGACCATTTTTAATGTTTTTTAGTGAATTTTGATTGTTTTTCATGTTTTGTTATAGAATTTTGATTGTTTTTGATAATTTTTGACAATTATTGGATCATTTTTGACATTTAATGTTAAATTTTGAAAGTTTATGATGTTTTTGATGATCTATTGCTGATTTTTGACAGTTTTTGGTCATTTATTGCTGAATATTGACTGTTTTTAGCAAATTTTTGAATGTTTTCGAGGATTTAATTTAGTTTTGATAGTTTTTGGTTGAATTTTGATTGTTTTTGTATAGTTTTACCAACTTTTTGATGATTTTTGACAAATTTTTAATGTTTTTCAGACAATTTCAAGAGATTTATGAATCTAATTAAGCATATTATCAGCCCAGTACCAAACATGTTACTTCAGACTACAACAGTATCATCCCTTTCATAATCTATCAACTCTAAAATAGAATTTAATTGAAAAATTTCCTATTTTAACATTTTCCCACGAAAAAAAGCACTTCCATAATTGACTAACAGTGACACCAAATTAATTAAAAATTTTCCCATTTTCAAAAATGGTTTAACATAGTCAATTTGTCTTCATCTGCTGTGCCTGTTGCTCTACTCACATATCTCACATGTTCTCCGAAACGCTTGCTATTATCACTCATTTTATGTACCTCGTATAGTAAAAGTAATGTAAATAGAATTTTTTTTTAGATTATTTATCACATCCACTAGAAGCACGTTCACTCAAAATTTAATTTGTTCATCATACGCCACATAATATTGGATGGTTCAATTTTAGTTGGGTAAATAAGCGATTGTAAATCATGAAAGTAAACAATAAATTTTGTAACAGACATGGTTAATTATCAAGTCGTTGTGCTTCATCGTGCTCCAGAAAATTTTAGATAAATATTTGTAATAATTTAGTTGGGAAAATTGATAATTAGTCAATATTTCTAAGAATGTGGATGCCTTTAAGCATCACTTTAATATGTCAAGCACCCTAAAATATTCCAATGTGATGCAGGCACACTTAAATGTAACAGCCATGACATGATTTCCACACAAATTAAAACAAAAGACCCAAAATTAAATTCCTTTGACCTTTTTTTGTGGTGTGATTTTCACACACGCACACGTACAGCTTTTGCATGAATGGCTTTCTCTTTAATGTTAATGCATGTATTTTTGGTCTGTGCTAAATTCAGACCTTTGTATTGTATCAAAAGTCATTCTATCAGAGCTTGAAGTCAGCTCGTATTTTGTATGGAAAAGTCGATTCAAGTCGACTCGACTTCCAGCTCTGGATTCTCTCACAGATCGAGATTGAAGTGCCTTCAGCCCAACACTACGTGCAGTTACACAACACATCACTGAAACCCTTCTCCAACATTACAATTTGATACAGACCTGCAATACATAAAAGAATGTCATAGCATATCCCAAGAAAAGCTACAATTTTCCCAACAGATTCATCACATTCAAGAAAAAAGTAAATAAATGTGCAATTATGATTCAACAAGAATTCTTCCTGTATCTTAAACATTTTCCGTCTTCAACTACATCTCTAAAGCATTTTCCTATCTTCAAGGTAGACATTCCATCTTATGAAATAGATTAAAGATAATTTACCATAATTCAAAATTAATTTAGCGATGTAAAATTAATTTAAAATTAGTTAAACTTGATTTAGGGCAATTTTGCCCCGAGCGACACAAATGATGAAGGCTCCGTCATGGTCCACTATGAAGTTTTTAAGGCTCTTCTGTTGGCATCAACTGAAACTTGTCTCCATACAGCATTTATATGATTGTCTATAGAGACTGATTGGTGCTCATAAAACAACTTTGACGGAGCTTTCTCATCATTTGTGCTGCTCGAGACTACTTGTCAAAAGCATGCAAAATTAAATTCCGCAGCCAATTAGGCTAGAAATATTAGACCATTTTTGAGTGAACTTTTATTAAAAAAGTTCATATTTACCCTCATAGCGATGTTCTTAATACGATATACCAAGATACTCTTATACAAAAATGATGCTGTTTTTAACGGTCATAATTAAATTTGAATTTTTTTAGTAAGCACTAACACTATGAAAGGAAATTGTGGAAATTTGATTAAGCTTAGGAAAAACAGGAGAATTTTAAATGCTTCAAATTACACTAATCCAACTAGCAACAGATAAAAAACCAAGTATACATTAGTATACTCAATTCCGTATGGTCGAGTAAACTCCGTACAGGAATATCAATGCATATTGGACCAACTCCTGGAAGTAAAACTTAGTAGAAAATTGTTTTTGTTTATTGAGAATGCTTTATGAAATTTTATTTTATTGACAGGATATTGAGCACGTGCTGATATTGAGAAATTAGATTCCAGCTGACCTTTTCCTTTCCTTATGGATTTTTTGTGTTAGTAAGATTTATAGGAAAATAATAATAATCTAGGACAAATCTTGACTAAACGATTTACACAAAGGTATGTATGCCCGAGCAGCATATATCGGCAAATTGATGCAATATTCGGGTACCAGGCTTGTGTGACTTTGGCATGGTGTGTCAGATTAGGTTTAATTACGTCAGAGTCAAGCTGGTCTGGGTCTGGATTTTTGACCAACTAACCGGAGTCGTACAAAGATTGACTTTAGATAGGAATTGAACTCATGTCAAAAATCAGATCAATCTTCAGATTTTCGGTATATTGCCCTAACACTCGGTCACATAGACCTAACCTTAGCCTTTTCAGATTCGCATACGTATGGCTCTATATCCCCAATTCCACTCTCCTCCGACACAAAAATCATAATTTTTTGTATTTTATAAACTAACTTTAAATCAGAACTAGCCTCTACAGACCAGCACACAAAAGAATGACGAACATATGAAAAATATGAACAGAAAATCATAAATTTATCAATGAATGATTTAACTTCAAGATAATTCTTCAAAATCAGCACAACCACACTTCACATTAAAAGTAAATAACTATTTTCTTTAAAAATAGGTTGACATCTAGTAGGAAGTTGCGATAAAGAAAGATATAGTGGGTTGACACGACTTATCTCTTTGAAAACATTCTTTGAGAACATTCTTAATTTTATTAATAGAAACTTTTTAAGATCAAATAATTGAAATAGTTCCGTATTTAGTAACTTAGACACAAACTGGGGGCTATCACTTATTAAGAAGAAGTTTGGGTTCAGGAGGTACAATAATCAAAAAAATTAATTTTTTTCAAATTCTAATCCAGTGTCAAACTTAATTTGGGTGTGCGTGCACCAATTTTAGTGATAAGACCGAAACCGCACGCAACATGCGGTTAATGGTATTTCTAAAAATATCAGCTATGTCTATTGATTCTTTAACGTATGAAATAATTCGCCAGATCCCCCCGCTTATACCTATTACCAACAAGTTTATAATGGGATCTGGGAACCACTTCTTAGATAACATTACTGCCTATAGCCCCAAAGTAAGGCTGTGAGCCGCAAATTCATATTATTCGAAAAAGGTCAAGAAAATATTCCTTCTACCGAGTCTCGAACCCATGACCGCAGGGTCGGGTATTGCAATAATTACTTATGTACCAAAGCACTATACCATTCCGCCACCTAGCCACTTTGACCCAATTTTTTGTACATGCTGTACGTTCATATAAATTCAATAACCACAGTAAATACATCCCTAAACTTCTGGAGTGTCTAACACTTGATAAAATAAACCACAAAACAGCAATTTTGCCAAAATAATCCCCAAAAACAAATTAATTGATAAAAATCCACAATGACTTTGATTCCTGGTTCTTATCAATTCGTCGAGCTACTGAATAACCACAACATGTCAATAATTTATTCATTGTATATACTTAAAGCCAATTATTTCCAAAATATTGTAAATAAATCCTTTTTTAAGTCGATCGATTCACAAAAAAAGGAAGGCATCACTTGTCATGAAAAGTTAATTCCATTTAACAATTTCACGCTCAAATTATTTCACTTTTAATTATTTATCCTCATAAATCCACAAGCTTTATTCCTTTCACACCTTTTTTCACTTCCTTTAATATTTCATCAATTTTGTGTCTTTTTTTTTGGGCAAATTAATTCCTTTAACTTTTTTTAAATATTCCATTAATTTTCATTATATTCACAATATTCATTCCGACTTTATCTGTTACTGTATATTAAGGAAACCACAAAGGCAGATGAATAATAATTACGATGCTAACGCGGTCGAAGGTAAGAACAAACTGAATGACATTGACTATTTTTTGTAAGATAATATAGCTGCCACATTATGACTATATCTCGTTAGGTATGTAACTGATATTCATTCTCTCACTGTCGTGTGCATTGGCACTAAGTCATAAGAAATTAAATAAATACGACACAATAAAATAAGATAACGTCTGTGACTTTAAACTTTTATAAAAAAATATAAAATCAAATTTAGGTTTAAATTTTTTACGTCTTGTACCGGTGACATCGCCGAAAGAACTGAATTGTGAACTTGAGAAAAAAAAACTTGTGGATTTTACGGTAAACAAAAAAATCTCTGTTATGATGCTTATTGCCATGCGCTGGAAGATGTTTTGATTTTTTTTTATTTGAGTATATCCAATGCTGGCTGTACGTATCGGCAATAAAAACAGAGAATTTCAATCATATGTTTAGCTTATCCATGTGCTTTTTTCATATATAAAGGAGATTGTAGCATGCACATGTCAGTAAACTTTATACTAATTGACATGGACATCGTTTGTCTGATGCAAATGTGATGAGGAACGAGAAACTTTTTTGTTCATGAATCATTTGACACTTTTTTTTGTTGTAAGTTTATAGGAAGTGAGTAATTAATTTATTGACTTTGTCGGTGTTGGAAATTGATTTAGATGCAGACACTTGTGATGGTTAATATGGAAAATCAGCGAATATGCCGCAGTGGCGTAGTAGCTAGAGTGTCGGCCAATTGATCCTAACGACACGAGTTCGATCCTTGGGAAAATCAAGTCAAATTCGAGTGGTTTTTCCGTTGTTCTAGTCACGTCAACTCGATTTGTGTGATTCGCGACACATAAATTGTGGTTAGATACATTGTATTGTAGCCTGGGTTATGCAATATGCAGAGTTGAGAAATCAATCATCCCTACAATTAACAACCAAAGTATGTCTTGTTGGAAAGTCTTAACCGAAACCACATTTGGTATAGGGATCATTGCATTTCTAATTGTGCACTAGTTTAGAGTCACATTATGCCAGAATCACACAGTGTCAGAGTCTTAACATGACAGAGCTTTAACATGCCAGAGCATACCATGCCTGAGTAACACCATGTCAGAGTCACGCCATGTCAGAGTCACACCATGCCAGATTCACACCATGCCAGATTCACACCATGTCAGAGTCACGCCATGCCAGAGTCACACCATGTCAGAGTCACACAATGTCAGAGTCACACCATGTCAGAGTCACACCATGTCAGAGTCACATCATGTCAGAGTCACACCATGTCAGAGACACATCATGTCAGATGAGCCAATATGAACTGACTTGTGCTGTTCAGGCAATAACTTTAAATCTATAAATGCCTCAAAATTACTATTATTTAATTTTCTAATAATTAGTTTAAAGTCACTCTTATAAACTATGAATGATGCACATCAATGCTCTTCAAAAAAAGAAAGTCAAAGTAATTAAAATTATAAACATTTAAATGACGACACAGCAAAAACTTCATAAGAAGGATGATAAACAAGTCTAAGTTTGAAATAGTTATGAAATCAAGATTTAACTAATTAAAGCAAATAACGTCATTCCAACAAAATTTTGTGTTTATTTCCTCTATGCTTCATATCCAGACAAAAGAATACAAAAAATCACATTTGAGATACAGAAAAAATCATTCAAATTCAAATATGCTTCTGTTGCCATTAGCTGCTGTACATATGTAGCATAAACATGATGTAAAACATTTATTTTGCTTATCTCGAGATAGCGAACGGAGGTGGGGAAATTATGCTTGTTTAGTTATGCAATGTGAACAACTATTGAATCAGTTTGTTATAAGCTATAAGATTCATGTAACCTACATGATTAAGTTGTGGTTTAATAGAATTTTTCTCCTCACATTCAATCGGAATCTTTAGAAAAGTCTGTGAATAGAAACTGCATAAAAAATTCACGATTTAATTTCATTACGCAAACTATTTCTTTTGTACAGCTAAACAAACTTTCGCGTTGATGCTGATGATGTCGTTAAAAGCAATTTGAATCCTTTTTACAGTCTGTGCATCAGTGGTTAACAATCTGAGTGCCGCGGCACTTCAGTAAGGTTTCCCGAAGTCTCGCACCAAGACCGAGATCAAGACCGAAGTCGAGACCCGAAGTCGAAGCCGAGACGGAGACCGAAGCCGAGACGAAGACCGAAAGTCGAGACGGAGACCGAAAGTCGAGACGGAGACCGAAGACGAGATGGAGACCGAAGACGAGATGGAGACCGAAGTCGAGACGAAGACCGAAGTCGAGACGAAGACCGAAGCCGAGATGGAGACCGAAGTCGAGACGGAGACCGAAGTCGAGACGGAGACCGAAGTCGAGACGGAGACCGAAAGTCGAGACGAAGACCGAAAGTCGAGACGAAGACCGAAGTCGAGACGAAGACCGAAGTCGAGACGAAGACCGAAGTCGTGACGAAGACTGAAGTCGAGACGAAGTTCGAAGTCGAGACGAAGACCGAAGTCGAGATCGGAGACCGAAGTCGTCGAGATCGGAGACCGAAGCCGAGAACGAAGACCGAAGCCGAGACGAAAACCGAAGCTGAGACGGAGAAGACCGAAGCCGAGACGAAGATGACCAAAGATGAAACGGAGAAGACCGAAGCCGAGACTAAGACTACCCGGAACATCAGGAACCCTAACCGCACTAGTCTATCGTGTGTCTTCGGTCGGAGCTTACCATCAATACGTGTGCCACAGAAAACAAAAAGTTGCCCACCACTGCACTCCCTTAATGTGAGCTGGAAAATTAACTTTTTCTTCCTCGTATTCAATTTTTGGTTTCTTTTGTGTCACTGTGGTAAGTTGGTGCTGAATGAAAAGAATGAAAAATTACAATACAAGATTTTAATTTATGAAACTGATTGTTAAGGAATAAAAAGGCAAATTTTAAGTTTCAAAAGTCACAGCTCAAAAGTTTGATGTAGGCGATGAATTTGATTCTTAGAAGAAAAAGTGATTCACACGTGATTCTGGGGCTTGTTAATTAAATATGCATATGCAATTAACTTTAATTTTAGAATATTTTTGTGGTTTAATAGTTCGTTTTCATGTAAAGCAGTCATTAAATTGACAATTTTAGATATGTTACACCTCTTTGTAACATAATATGTGTTTTGCTAATTTGCTAATTGTATATTCAGCCGCATTTAAGGCTGCACACTTATTACATAACGAATAAGAAGAAATGAACGAGTCTGTGTTTTGTTACAGCCGTACGCAGTAACCCATCATCTTTAGTAAATAGGACATGAAACAAGAGCTCAATGCTATTTTCAGAAAGGCATACGCAGTAGAAAGAAGGTGAAAGTGTGGACTCAGACTTATGTGAAATTGGTAATTGTACCCTCTAATTAGTCATGAATATTGTATAGTGATTATATGCACGTTCCTTGAATGGAAGTATCAAAAGGTTAAGAAATTCCGTCGAAGAAGCTAAAGGTGTCTTGATAGCTCTGTTGAGATTGTGTGGGTCAGAAATGATTGTGTTCAATTTGGACTTCCGGGTTCAAATCTCACCATCATCGGTAGTGACTCGATCATCAGAAGTTTAGATACTTTATCTTCTATAGAGCAGTTTTGCTGCTAATCCCTGACATTTTTGTATTAATTAAACAATCGGCATCTGATGGGAATCGAACCCACGTCTTTTAATAAGAAAGATCATGTTGACTAGCAACTCAACCACAGGGGCTTTACTTTTGGATAGACAGATTTGTCTTTATATGGCTCGATATCCTAAACATCACACCCTAACGGTCAAATGGACTGGTTTTAGGTGCCGTAGTGGCATTTCTGTGCCATGAAAACATACTCTTTGCTTGTTAGGGACACTAATGAAAATGCTAGGATATAAAGTTATCTAAATTTCCATATTTGATTGCTCATTTTTGAAAATAGCTCGTTATTCTGTAACATAATAAGGGAACGCCCCCTTAGGTCTAAAGAACAGGTATAAAAGTCTAACCCTTTATTCCCGTAGTTAACAGTTAAATTTTCAATTCCCATTACATAAATGAAGGATAGCCTTGACTGATTCAAATTAAAATATGCAAATCCAAAACATCAAACAAGATTCTATGCTCCAATTCTCCAATTCTAGAATCAACACAAAACAGCCATTCCATCAAACGAAATTTTTCTTCTTTTCTAATTTCATCAAGAAAGCCAAACCTCAAGGTTGTGGATTTTCCAATTCTTAATGAAGAAAAACCACCAAAAAATAAGAAATAAGAATCAAGTTCACAGGATGGAATATTGAGAAAGGTTAGGTAAGCATGAAGCTTTTCATCACCATTCAAAAGACTCTTGAGGATGGAATTTAATTAAATGATGAGAACATTCGTTTGAATGAAAATCAAAAAAAATCATCAAAAAGGAAGTAAAATGTAAGATTCAAATCGAGGGTCTTTTATGGTTCAGTGATACGGTACGAACGGAATCGAAATTTAAAGAAATTACTCAACGAACGTAATTGGATGTTTGCATGCATGATTATGTTAAAGGACATTAAGCTACTCAAGCATTTACAATCGTATTGATGCTAAGCTACCCAATCGAAATCCTGTAAAATGGCTCATAAATAATCTGTTGATATTTCTAGAGTTTAAACAGCATGTCATCTGATAACAAATATTGTCGTGTGTCGTAAATATGTTTTTGGAATATTTCTGAGAAGAGTTGATGTCCGTGCTGTGTTGGATGATTTGGCTGTCTGCATGCCTTCATGTATGTCTTTTCTTAATTCTAACCATAACCTAGAAACTTTCTCTTGTGAAGTATAAAGATTTCATACAAAATTGATCAAAAATCAGAAACTTTCTCTTGTGAAGTATAAAGATTTCATACAAAATTGTTCAAAAAATCAGAAACTTTCTCTTGTGAAGTATAAAGATTTCATACAAAAATTCCTAAAAATTGCAATTCAAGGTAAATGTTCGAATCTCATCAAATTCTTCATCATTTCCTGCACTTTACCCGAGCCACACAAATCGGTTAATCAATCCAAAATCCAACACCAGACCACCATGACTCTGGCATGGTGCCAGATTCAAATCAAATATTATTAAGCATTAAACAAGGCATGAAACTCAAAAACAGACTTCTTCATCATCGTAAATAGAATCAGGTAAATCCTAATTATCATATCCAAACATAACACGCAGAATCAAGTACATGTGATGAGATTTCGTCACTTTAAATAATTACAAAGCGTGTTAATATCAATAAAAGATAAGCAGTGCTTAATAAGAAATTTGAATTCGCTTGTGTGAATTTTAAAACCAAAACATTCATTATCTATACAGTCTATGTATTTATTAACATGGCACTGTGTAACCTTTGAAGTTTATTTTGAAGAATTAAATATGGCAATAAGTCAAGAAGTGTGTGGTTTATTACTGTATAATTATGTAATAGCGTAATATGAGTATTTTAATTAAGGAACTTCCAAAATTAAGTAGTATTTCATGATACTGTCATGGAGACTGTTAAGGTCTACAATCCAAGAACAAAATGTGCTGAATCTCGGGAAGCTTTCAATTAAATCCCGGGATTAAAAATTCTTATAAGGGATTGTACTGCAGATGCAAAAAAAACAATAATTGGCAAAAAAATTATCTTCAAGAACCCATAGTGGGATTCGAACCCACGATCTAAAGCTTAGGAAGCTTACGCGTTAGCCACTACGCCATATGGGCTTGTTTAAATATTTGGATAAAAACCTTATATAAATCTGACTCAGATTATCTGAGTGTGACTTTCTCAAAAACGACCGTTAAATTTTTTCAAAAATATTTTTTTCCGTAATATTCAAATCTTTTTTAACCGTTACTTTTAATTTTCTTCGTAACATTTTTATTTTAAAATAAGTTGAGCTCGAAATGTTCGAAATGTTCGAATTTTTCGACAATTTAATGTCGAATCTAATGTCTCTGATATAAATTATTTTCGAACTACACACTGTGTAAGCTAAGTCATCATAATGCAGCGAATTCAGTCGCTTGGAACTAAAATAAGATTAATAATCCCGAAAATCACAAAATGTTTACTAGGACAACATTAAGTGACCACTTCGATAAGGCACGAAGTTGCCTAGACGGAACCTTTCACCAAATTGTGTCGCTTGGTATTTCCTTTGACCAAGTTTGATCAATAATCCCGAACAACACACGTCGCTGTATTAATTGTAAGACACTAAGTTACCCTTACGACTCCGTGACGGTGTTAATTTAGTCCCGTGGATTGTGGTATTCAGGTAGCATACTTCCTTCAATAACCATGTAGATCAATTTCGATTCATGATTCCTCTTTAGATGTCAATTAATGCTGCCCGTACCCCTGACAATCTCTATGTAATTTCCAAGTGCAACAATGTCTCTACGGACAATATCCTTTCTAAGAGTTCTTCAGCAAGTTACAAGCTTACAAGGTTGTAAAATCCAGAATCTTCGTCCATAGGAAATGTTCAAAGAACCTTCAGCTTTACATAATCCAAAAGGCAAAGATTCCTTAAAAAATCTTACAAAACTTACAAAGTAAAAGCATTTACAGCTTTTTATTGAAAAACTCATGTCTCAGATCCCATTGTTCTCAAAAAGTTTCTGATTACACATTTATGACGACATTTTGCAGCTGTAAACTTCATTCCTTCTTTATAGGTATTCACCAATTGTTTCGCATTTAGAATTATTTTTCCTTTTGTTTTGTATTAAAAAGCAGCAAAATGTTAACAGTTGAAAGTTTTGCACACAGACTTAATGCTCGCAAGTAGGAACGACTGAGGATTAACAATAGAAAAAAATGGAATTTATCTTGCATAATGGAATATTTATGAATAAACAGCACAGAGAAGTGTTATTAATAGTGTAAAACAGTGGTTTTGGGATCAACATGAGAATTATGAGTCATGAATAAAAGAAGGTAGTGGGTTTAGTTGAGGAGCTGTTAATCTCTGCAGAGCATTTGGATGGTAAATCCACCGTATATGTTGGCGTTCCGTATAAAGTATCGGAAAATTTGCTTGAACATCTCGATGCGGATCAATTTTCGAAATTAAGGGTCTAGAAGCTGGTAGCTGAATTGACAACTGCAGCTGACTACTGGCAAAGTCCACTCCACTTGTTCAGCCGTCAACACCTTAACATCGACTTCACGACCGCATTTTGCTTCTTACACGAGACGCACATCATAATCGCAGTAGTATCACTTCGTCGTAGATTTGAGGGCAAAAATCTAAAAAGGATGAGGTTGTTCTGACGTCAATGACGTATTAAGGAGGAGGGTCCAAATGTCCTTGCTTAAAGCGGTCACACCTAAAATTGCCAATAGAATCTTACATTTGAACAGTGAAATTCAGTGTCGATGCCATGCCCTTTTAATCCCTTTCTCCCCTCTTCCTTACTCCCCTCCCCCTTCACTCCGTTTCCCTCTTTTCCTTCATTTCCTTTCTGTCATTCCACTCCCTTCCAACCCCATTCCCTTCCAACCTATCCTTCTATATCACTCTTTTTCAACCTCTTTCCCCCTTTACCCCCTTTTTGAAGCACCACTTCCCCTCCTCTTTCTTAAACATTTATGCTTTGAACCACCTTCTTCTCCTCTGGATTAACCCCCTACCAGACCTCATCTTGAAGACTGTCTCCAATATCTACCTTTGCACGAACTGTTCATTACTCTCCAAAATTCAACTCCAATTCCCTTCTAGTTTCCCAAATTGCTATTAGAAACCGTTAATGAGCTAATTAATCAAATCAACTAATCAGCAAATTGATTGACAATAAACTATCCCAAACTAGATGGGTTGGAAACCACAGAATTATCAGATAATATGACCTTCCATCAATTGTTAAATGAATATTGGATCTAAATATATAAAAAAAAAGTTTACATCTCAATTTCCACACGAGTTGAGGTTATATCTATTATAGCATTTTCTATAACATTATTCTGATGCTCATATATTTATTGTTGTAATAATAATAGTCTAGATATTGCATCAATCATGAAGTCAATTGCATTTTATACATTCTTGAATATTAACATTATGGATTATGAATCTGTCATGCAGGGTTGGGATGTTGGTGCTGTTTAGGGGACAAAAGATTGTACTTCTCTACAACCAACCTGGGTAACCAGTAATCATCCAAAGACCTGGTTGTACACTTGAGACTTAGTCTTTAGGACTCTTCAGCATTTTGGGGACGGTTTCTTAACCTATCCGAGTTACACTAACCTTAACCTCACCGCAGTCCTAGGATTCCAAGGATAGGGTTGTATATAGGGGTCCGAATGACGGATATCCGTACCGTCCGTTACCGGTAATTACCGGTAAATATCCGTTACCGTCAAATCCCGATTACCGGTAATTTTCGGACCCCTAGTTGTATAGGGTATCTTAGAACAAGGATAGTCCTTACCAGGGTAGGTTAGGGTAGGGTAACTCGGTTAGGTTAGGGTAGGGTAGCTCGGGTAGGTTATGGTAGGGTAACTCGGTTAGTATAAAGTAATAGTATAGAACTGGAAAATTGGAATTAAGGCATTACCCCGAGTAGTAAAAGTGGGTTAATCGATCAAAAATGCGGGCCAAGGCCAGCTTGACTCTGACTTGGTGTTGAATTCGGTTTAAATTCGACTTCAAACCAGAATCATTCCAAGCCACATCAGCCAGCTGCCGGATGTCGAATCGATTAATCAGTTTGTTCAATTCAGCTACTAGCAAGCTATGCCATGGTGACCAACCCTGTCACCATTCACTCAAATACTTCAAATACAAACATCAAAACTGCACTTCCATCCATTGTGTCTATTTGAATAAAGAATTTATTAATAAAAAGGTAATGATGATGGTGGAAACGATTTCTGTTGTATACATTCTTGAATAATTGTAATGATTACGTCAAATAATGTTCGAATATTATTGAGAATAATGCACAAAAGCATCTGCAGTGAATCAACAATTTTTTCATTACAATTCGAAGCTGATTATTTTGCGAGGATTGCGGAATTATATAGAGAGGAACTCTTTATATGCTTAATATTATTGGTAATATATCTCGTGATTGGTTATTTCCGATATAGAATTAATAAGGATGCTGGATGTGAACATTGCAAACATTGTTGTTGTAAGGAATAACTAGATTAGGACCGTACACTGTCCCAGTGGTGTGCCTTAGCTGTGCAGGAAAACAGAGTTGGCAAGCTTCTACTGGATGTCTGCAAAGAAAAAGTCAAGACCGTCTCTAAATGGAAGTTTACAAACTTTACTGGATCATAATATTACAAGAGTATTCGGAACCTAGAACAAGAATATAGTAATGAACAGCCTGTAATCTAAAGTAAGTCGAGAATAAATCTAGCTAGTCTACTCGATAAGATCCAGATCAGTGATTTTTAAACTTTACAGCACTTAACTAAGCTTTTGATCATTAGAATTTAAAAGACACATCCGCTGTAGTGCATAATATGTTAACCTCGTACGATTATAACCCAGGTACGATCCCATAGAACAGTCTAGACATATTCGAGTCCTTGTCCATTGTTCTTAGCTATTGGATTCATTCCCAACTGGATTCAAGTGTGTATTGTCTTCACAAGCTAAGCTTTAAGTGCTAAAACTTTTGTCAGCAAAGCCACAAAAATTAATCAAATGAAATGAATATTATCAGAGTAATAAGTAAGTGTTGATGTAACTGATCTGTACATAATGGATATAATTTCAATTAAATACAAAACTTAGCAGATATTCAAATACTAGAAATATAAGCTTTTGTGTTACGAAATCATATTTTTCCATTCCTAGATTTTTTTCAATTTTTAGACATTCTATAATCGTCGGATGTTGCCATGAATAAGACATCATGTAGGAGTTAATGACACAGTCATTGAAATATTGTCAAAAAGTTTCGGAAACAGCTTTTTATTCGAATGAGCATAAAAAAATGTTTTATGATAAAAATGTCGAGAGCTTTTATTGACTTTTGGGTGAACTTTGTGAAGCACAAGATACATAAAAGTATTTATATGAGGATTATCTGTTGTAAATGCTTGAGTAAGCAACGGAATGGCAGCTTTTTTATTTGATGATTCTTCTACTTGATACAATGAAATGGACTGGTAATGTATGGAAGTGTAAATTAATGTTTAACGGATTTTCGAAATTCAAATTTTAAAACATTTGTATGGTTTTGGGATTTTCGAAGCATTCGTATGGTTTTGGATATTTCAATGCATTTGTATGGTTTTGAACTTCTTCAATTCTGAAACATTTGAGCAGCTTTCATTTTTGAATCCTAAATAACCGTTAAATTTGTAGCTTTTAAAAATCATTTGAACTGTTTTAGCTTTTGAATTCTCAATAACCGTTAAATTTGTAACTTTTAAAAACCTGAAAATAAGCATTAAAATCCACCAAATCAAAATTTATAATTGCATAAATGTTTTTATTAAGTGCATAATAGTGATTAAAAAGTTACAGAAATAGTTAATATAGATAATAATTTCATGAATATAATAATAATTTCGTCTGTAAAAAAAAACTTAAATCTTTTTAATTGCGTCTCTAATCTCATTAACTAAAATAGATCCAACGACAACTTTCTCACAGTTTACAGTCACGGATGCTAAGCGATTATCATCTTGCAATAAAATTGAAATCAATACGAGACTCTTTGAGTTCATTGTCTGTCCGGAGAACAGTAAAAGATCATCAGCATCAGCAAATGGAATCGATGCAACATTTGCAATCTCATAAATTTTCATCTGTAAGTTTCGCTTTTCACACAATTCAGCCTTTAATGTCACTTTACACGTTGATTCCGTCATTCCACGTAATTTATTTCTTTCTTCCTTAAACATCGTATCCGGCAATGTAACACTTCGCATTAATTCACCCATCGGTGGCTTAATTGTCACTTTACTAATTCCAGCCGATGATTTTATCTCGAAATTAGCAGCTTGACTCGAATCATTAAAGTCAATACCGAGAATACCCATCAGCGTTTGTTTCGGCATTAATTGTGATATTGGAGCGAAATCATTCATTGTCATGCCACTGCTGAGACTCTTTGTGCCACATTGAATGTCAAGCAATTCCATATTTCCATGATTAGTAAAATGAAGCTCAATTGAAATCATATTCGATGAGAATAAATGTGGTGCACGCGTATATTTATAAGTTATTCCAAGTCCATAGCCATTAACTTTGTTAAGCAATTCTGTTGATTTCATCGCAATAAAACTCGGACCGACAAGTTCAATGCGATTTGGAAGTGATGATGAAGCTGACGGGGTCATTGGTGTCAAAAAGCCACCAAGTGATGGTGTCATGACATTTCCGGACGGTGCAACATCATCCAAGTCCAACAATAGATCTAAATTCGATTTTTTTGGTGCCGTTTGCTCCACATGCTTAGTCTTGTGATTTGTTACAGGCACAGAATCATCTGATTCAGCCTCACTTTCAGATTCCGATGAACTTGATGAACTATCACTGTCACTGTCTTCTGTATCCATATTATTATTATTCTCAGCTTGATTCTTAACAGTTTTTGTCTTTTTCTTGTCATCCTTTTCACTCTCACTCTCACTGGATGATGACGATGAGCTTTCCGAGCTTGATGACTCCTCCTCTGACTCACTTTCCGAATAAAATGACTTCTTACTCGAATCCTTCTTACCATGCTGAGTGGATTTACCTCTCGTGTCAGAACGAACACTTGTAGATGTCTCATGACTTGGAGATTCAACATTTCTAACAGTCGTATCAGGTGCTGTTGATGGAAAGTCTGGTAATGGTTGATAGCCATTTACACGCATGTTTAAGTAATGAGACATTGAGCCAAGTTGATAGCTTTCACGTCCTGTATATTTACTTTCTAATTGTGGTGCTGGCTTTGTTGCCAGGAAAATTCTTTTTGCATTTTTAAACAGCACAGAATTTGGATTTTTTGTAAATATAAAAGGCTTTAAGAATCTAGCACGATCACGAATGTCATAATTGATGTCATAACGTGCCAGATTAAAGACATGTTGACACAAAAGCTCAGTTTGTTCAGGATTATTAAAGAATAATTTAACAGCAAGATTCAAAACTTGTAGCTTAACGCTATTCTCCTCATCCACAAATGATTTTGCCATTTTACGAAGTACATCCGGTGCTATTTTCGGTACGTGTTCATTATATTCACCAATAAGCCATAAAATTGATGCACGAGCAGCAGGAACAGTAATAAAGTCTAACAATTTCGACATTTGAGTGATGATTCTTTTATGTTCGGTATTTTGTGACTGCAGTAGCTTTTTGATTACAACGACAGACTCAGCAACAACATATTCATTATGATTTGATAGCAAATGAACCAATCCACTTAAGCAAGTCTCGGTCACTTCATTAATTGTTGCTGCACATCGTCCAATTGCTTGAATTGTTGCAGCAACAAATTCCTTATCATTACTGTTTATATAAGTCTGGAATTCACGTAAAATAATTGCAATGCTTGCTTCGTTAGCCAGATTAGTCATGATATCCAATTTCAGTAATTTAATGTGCGTTGGATCGCAAGTACGAACAAAAAATGATTTCAAATAGATATCAAAAATTGCTTTACGACTTAAAGTCATCGATGCGATGCAAGTCAAAACAATACTTTGAACTTCTGTGTGACTTCTAAGCAGTCTAATTAGAGCTTTAGCAACAATTACAACATCATTTCTTGGTGCGACATGATGATAAAGTTGTGCAACAGCCATAACGACAGCAGCATTTCTACTTTGTAGTAAAGGCTTCGTTTGACGTAATAAAAGTCTATGATCGCTATCTAATGTATAAGTTGGCTTCTTGAATGACTTTTCACTGTCGGAACTGCCATCATAAAATGGCTTGTCTTCTTGATCGCTAATTACTTCCTCGAGATTCGGATCTGTGAATTGAGTGCGAGCATATCTTGTTAACATGTTAATAATGAGCACTTGTCCCCATTCATCGACATCAATTAGGAGATTGCAAAGTTTTCGATAATTTTTGTGAATCAAGTCGATTCTCTCGGGACAGACCTGTTGAATATAAAGTTTGGAGATTAATAATTGATAATTTAGTGACTTTATATTGCTCATAGAGTCAATAAATCCAATATATTTACCTCTTCAAATGCCATAACAGCAGATCCAACAACAAGAGTCGTTCTATCCGATAAAAGCTTCTCAATGACTGTTATAAGTTCTTCTTTTTGTTCCGGGTCAAGATTGTATAATTTGGGTATGGCATGAGCTGCTGTTTTTCTCACATAAGGACTCATATCCTGTGCTGAATCCTTAATAGCCAACATAACAATTGGAATGATGAGTGATACACGAATGCTTGACAATACTCGAAGTGCACTAGCACGAATTAATTGATTTGGGTCTTTTAAAGCACGTTGAAATGTAGAAATTGATAGCAAAGCGAGATCTTGTTGCTCTTCAGCATAACGTACGAGATAGACGTAGACAAGCTTCTTAACTTCAATATTCTTCGAAACGACGTTCTTTACGACAGCTGGAAATAGGTCAGATGCATCTTTTCCTTTTGCAATCATTCCAATTATCCTTTTCATAGCTTCTAATTTTAAGCTGTCCTTATTACTGTCAAGCATTTGCTTTAAATCGTCATGTTTCTTGTAACTTTGAAATATGCTACCCGACGCTGGATCTAAATATAATAAAGACTGAAAAATAAGAGAAAAATTCCAACTCAACAAAATTTTAAGTTCTTACCATAAACGTCGGTGTCGATGCTATTAGCATACGATGAGCGTCCAGGTAATTGTCCAGTAATTGCTGCTGGTCCTGATAACATTTTTGTTCTTACTGTTGACAGTTTGCTTCCTTTCTGTTAATTATTTGAATTTTATTTATTATTAAGTAAGAAATTTTTAGAGTCTCAGAATATATTAGGTAGGATGACTAGTCAAAAGATCGAAAGATGAATTAATCGACAGACTGAGATTTTTCAGATAAGATTTTAATGAAAAACTTAGTTTAAACTGGATCTGAACCTGGATTGTTTGCCAAATATGATAAGCTTATTACTACACTAGTCTATTATTTGATGGAATTTCGAATCTCAGATAATTTGACTTATCACCAATCTAGAAACCTTTGTAACTTCCGATGAAAAATATTGAACAAGATTTTAAATCAGTTCCTGGGTTTATTTCACTATTTTCACAATTTAACTAACAAGGCTACTTTGATTAAACGCGATTTAACTTTGTCATTTCATTAAAAACTGTGTCTTATTCACATAAATTGATTTAAATATCGGAACTTGGAATTTTTGCACTTTTGTCAATAGAGGGAGTCTGTGGTCTGAATAAAGTGGGCTTTAATATGAATTACTCAATGTTTCGTTAAGAATTTCTTTAATTTCTGTAGATTTGACTTGCAATTCTAGTTACTTGAATGTTGGTTATGAACTGTATGCAGTTTAGTTTAAGAAAATTGAACTGTAACTAAATTTTCCGTTAAATAATTATTTTCAAATTGAAGACCCCCAAAAAATAAACCAAATCCGTGTCGTTAATGAAACCTTCTAAGAATCTATTACTCAATATTCAGTGGGTAAGTATGCATACTTCCTATCAAATCCTCTATATTAAGTAAAATATCTACTGCTGAGAACATAATTACAACAGTTCGCCTCTATTTTCTGTCAAAAACAGCAAAAGTTTCTAAAACACCGCATTCTGTAACTTTCCACAGGATCAGTTTTAAAAAAGTAAACAATAACAAACGTCAATTTTCTGTAAATCTGTAAAAATAAATTAACTTTCTATCAAAATGGACATGTTTGGAGCTGATAAACGTGACAATCGCTTAGGATGTAAAAAGTGCGGTGTAAGTAACTGAAAAAATTTAAAAAAGCAGCATAAAATAATTCAAAAACATAAATTTCATTAATTTTGTTCACATTCTTTCAGTTCCAAGGACATTTGACGTTCCAATGCCGCAATGTCATCCCAAATGACCCAACAAGAAAGCCTATTATCGCCGGCCAAGAGTCCAGTAGCGAAGAAGAGGAATTTATCAGTCCACTAAAAAGACTAGACCAAATGGAACGTGAACAGGCAATTGAGAAGCAAAGGAAGGCACATGAGGAACAAAAGAACAAACTAGAGAAACAAAAGCAGGACAAGGCAAAGCGAAAGAGGAGAAAATCCAGCAGTTCATCATCATCATCAAGTGATTCATCGTCCAGTAGCAGCAGCAGCTCGTCAAGCAGTTCCTCATCTTCGTCCAGCTCATCATCCAGTTCAACATCCAGTAGTTCATCAGACGACCACAAAAAGAAGAAAAGGAAGCGAAAACACAGCAGTAATAAAAAGAGGAAATCCAAAAAGTCTCAGAAAAAGAGGAAGCATAGGAAATAAAGCATAACGTCCAATAAAAATTTAAATTCGCGCATTTATATCTGTACACTTTCCATCCCTTCATTTCAAAACAACAACTGTAATTGCCTAAAACTTATTATTCTGTTTCTTACGTCCAACCTGTTGACACGCGTTGTTCTATTTGGAAATATTTTAATTTTTAGTTCCTAAATTTGTAAAAGTTCAGGAAGAAGCTTTTAGTGACTTAAATTTGTGTAATTTGTGCTGAATTCATATAATCATCATGTTGAAAGCAATTCGTTCATTAAATTATATTCCAAAGAGATGTTATTCAATTCCGGCACCAAAACAAAATCCTCAGATCTTGTATACAGGTGTAAGTATGAATTTAGAGTCATATAAGAAGAATTATATAAAAATATATCTGCGAAAAATTACTGACCTTGGAAACTGCGCAGACCTTGAGAATGAAAATAAATCAGGAACTACGTTATACATTTGATCTACATATGAAAGCGCATTTCCTTAGATGCAATAAGTGATTTGGAAGTTCTATGACCGCGATTTTTCTTCTTATCAGTTGGATTTATTTTTACACAATCCAATTACGCAGCTGTATCAACAGATTGTATAGCCACTCGTGCGTATGGACATAATATTGACATTCTCACTTTCCGTAACTCAAAGTTTTGTGTGATATAAATTAATGTCAACAGTCGCAAATAGAAACCTGAATTTTTTTGTAGACACACACCTAAAAAACTTATTTTTAAAATTCTTTTCAGCTATTCATAAACAACGAATGGCACAAATCGGAATCAGGCAAGACATTTCAAACAATTAATCCGGCAACAGAAGAAGTCATCGCTGAAGTCCAAGAGTCCTCAAAGGATGATGTCAATAAAGCTGTTGAAGCAGCACGCAATGCATTCAAACTTAATTCACCATGGAGACGTATGGATGCTAGCGCCAGAGGCAAGCTGATTCATAAACTTGCAAATTTAATGAAACGTGATCGCGTCTATTTGGCAGTAAGTAAATAAAGTCAGCGATAATGTTGTTTTTGAGATAATATTTATATTGCATACATTTTGCGCAATTATCAATTTCTAGAGTTTGGAAACACTTGATAATGGAAAGCCGTATGCAATGAGTTACAACGTAGACATTCCAATGGCTATAAATAATCTTCATTATTTCGCCGGTAAGAATGATGTTATTGTCGTTGTAATTGCGCGATAGAAATGAAAGTGGATCTGTCACGACTTGTTTAAGGTTCCGTTGTGGACACATTTAGTGATGGCACATGCAGTTCACCTCTGTTTGGCTTAAAAGTGGCTGCCACAGGAAGCCAGAATCCATTTGGCGTCAGTTATTGTCACTACCACCGTCAGTTACCGTCTCCATCACTAAGGAACCATGACAGATCCTTTCTCATTTGTGTCCCTCGCCTAAAAAAGTAATAAAATCACTAACTAATCCTTAATTCCATCATCTTCAGGTTGGGCCGATAAGACTCACGGAAAAGTCATCCCTATGGACGGCGACTACTTTGTGTATACAAGACATGAACCCATTGGCGTTTGCGGACAAATCATCCCTTGGAATTTCCCAATATTAATGGCTGCATGGAAATTGGGACCTGCTCTAGCTACTGGAAATACTGTCATCCTTAAGCCAGCTGAACAAACACCATTAACAGCACTTTACATTGCACAATTGAGTCGTGAAGCTGGATTCCCAGATGGTGTCATTAATGTCTTGCCTGGCTTTGGTGAAGCTGGACAGGCTCTTGTTGATCATCCAGATGTCGATAAAATTGCATTTACTGGAAGTACTGAAGTTGGAAAGAAGATTAAGGCAGGTGCAGCTTCATCATTGAAGAGAACAACACTTGAACTTGGTGGAAAATCACCAAATATCGTACTTGCTGACTGTGACTTGGCACATGCTGTAGAAACATCTCATTTTGGATTGTTCTTTAACATGGGTCAATGCTGTTGTGCTGGTTCAAGAACATTTGTTGAGGACAAGATTTATGATGAGTTTGTTGAAAGATCAGCTGAGCGTGCAAAGAGACGTACAGTCGGTAATCCATTTGATTTGGCAAATGAACACGGTCCACAAATTGACAAGGCAGCACAAGATAAAATTTTAGGATTAATTGAAAGCGGTAAAAGAGAAGGAGCCAGATTAGTTGCTGGTGGTAAGCATGCAGACATGAAAGGTTACTATATTGAACCAACTGTCTTTGCTGATGTCAATGACGACATGCAAATTGCTCGAGAAGAAATTTTCGGACCAGTTCAACAAATTATCCGCTTTAAGAAACTCGATGAGGTCATTGAACGTGCTAATAACAGCGATTATGGTCTTGCAGCTGCAATTTTCTCAAAAGATGTCGACAAGATTAATTACTTGATTCAGAGTATTCGTGCTGGTACAGTTTGGGTTAATACATACAATGTTTTGGGATCACAAGCTCCATTCGGTGGATATAAGCAATCAGGACATGGACGTGAAAATTCAGAATATGGTTTACAGAACTACACAGAAATTAAGAGTGTCATCACAAAAGTTCTCGGAAAGAATTCATAAATTAAGGCTCAAAGTTTAATGTTTGGAGTTCCATAAAAATTTTATTTTTTTTATACACAAAAGGCTTAATTTGAGGAATGTTTGGACTTGCCATAACATTATAAGTAAATATTTTTGTTAAATAAAGTGTAAACATATCATATTTAACCAAAATCCAGCTGATTAATCTATATCCAGATCTTGAAAAGTCGTTCGGATGTTTGTGACTGTGTTGTTGTTTTTGTCTCGCGGCTTCCAATGCTTATCGCTTGTTAAGTAGTTCCTAGAAAGGGAGAGAAATAGGACAATGTTAATTATTGAGCATATGCTGTTCGAATTTGGGTATGGAATGGCTGGATCTCTCATTTAACTAGTGGAAATTCACTTCTGGATCATCCAGTGAGAAATTGTTATTTTTGCTTAAGATTCGTCGAAGAACCGCAGGTTTGGATTTTAGATGTACTAGTTTGGAGATTTGAATTGAATATTAAAGACTGCAAGTCTGTGTAATAACGTTCATTTGAGATTTGAATAATATTTATTTTACATAGTTGAAGACCCCTTTTCATACAAAAGTTCAGTCTGTTTTTGAACTCCGAAGAATAAACATCTCCTTTTAATCAAGCTACAGTTCCAAAAGCCTGAGTATTAATCTACCAGCCTGCAGCCTTAGCCGAACCCTTCTCTAGCTCAATCCAAAAACAATCAATCCTTACCTCTGACTCTCAAGTCCCTTTATAAAGTTGCTCTTAATATCCTTCATCTCTCCCGCCTTTCCACCATACTCATTTGGCATCAAATCTTGATCAATAAAGTCATGGAACGTCGTCGAGTTTGGTAAATGATAATTCAACATTTTACTAACTCTTGCCTTTAGGAATGGCTTTAAAATTGTCAAAAGCCTGCTCAAAACTGGTGATGCATTTATCAAGTGGATTTCTTGTAGTCTGACTGGAAATGCTTCTTGTGTGAATTTCATATAGCATCGAAGTGTTGATAATGAGATTTTGGTCAAGTGTCTGTATGATAGTCCCTGCATATCAAAAACTGGAATATCGCCAGCATTTATTTTATTCGGCAATTGTTCGTCAACAAATGAAAAACGATGATCAGCTGCGAGGAAGAAGGCCTTGATGATTGTGTCAAAATCAAACTATCGGAAGTGCAAAAATGAGAAAAAAATTATAAATAAGTTGATAAATTATTCAATTTACAGATCTGTAACTACATACAGCAAGTAGTTAATTAAAAAGTCAAATTGACTATTCAACAAAGTATCGTAAATCCACATATTTATTCACATTATTTCTTCATTCACTGCATTTTAATTTAAGTAAATATTAAGTCTTCAAATATTAGTCACATTTTATATGCATTGTCATCGTCAACGAGATTGTTTAGGCTTATTGCTGGATGTATACTCAAGCTATTTAGTTGAAACGATGAATCTTTATCAAGGTTAAAGCTTTTAGAATATTTTTGTGGTAAATTCCTAATATTCTTTTATTTGGAATCAACACTGTGGAGGTGTGATTCTGGTTTTAAGACTTTTTGTGCCATAAAGCAGGTTTTTAGTCATGCAATGATAGATACGTTATTTTTAGAGTTTCTATAATTAATGTCTGATAAGTTATCTACATAGGTATCAACATTAATACTGCATTATTAACTGCTTATGGGAAAGTGATATGACTACAATTTAATGATTTGGACTAGATTCTCTAATACAATGATAAGAGCTTTGCAATGAGCGCTATATATCAAAGAAGGTTTATGTGAGTATTGTGCAAAAATTTCTAGCAACCCTGGGTAGTTCAGTAGGTACGTATACTTATGCCAAGTAAGTAAACGAGAGAACGTGAGTTCAAGTCCCACTCGAAGTAGACTATGGGGAACAAGGACTTCCCAAAGTCTCGGTCAAGGGCCCAAGTCAAGTCTTCAAATTTAGTTGGTGATTTTTGAGTCCAAGAAATCTTAAAAACCTTAGTTATCCAGAATGAACAACTTGATAAACGAAGATGAACTAGAAAAATTCCGGAGTTGACCGAAGGTCTAGCTAGTAGCTAGATGTTATGTCAATTTGTCTTTTCGGATATAGTAATGATTCGAATGAGATCTAATTCTTTGAATTAGAGGATTAGAGGTCATTGATTTGTTACGTAAGCTGTCATATTATGCTGTGGATATCTGATCTACTTGGCTGTCTTGTAATCAGTGCTTCTCTAGATCTCAAGGAGTTTCGTCGATCATGTAAAAAGATATATCTTAAAGATACAGCGATATCTCTTAGAAATTACTTTAAAACTTCTCAAAGCTGTCATGATAAGTATTTTTACCAAATTAGGACTAATCTTTTGCCTCTGAATGTTAGATTTCTCAATGAAACGTCATGATGACATTGACAAAAATCAAACCGACCATAAAATTTATCAAAATTCTCTAAGACACCTGACATCTTATCTGCAAGATAATTCTTATCCTTGTCAATTCTTATCTACTTTCATTTTTACGATAGCTGTTCTAGCAAGGTCATTTCTGTTTATACTTTTTATCAGCTTTTGTAAATCTAGATTAGCTTTAAAAAGTGCAGCAAATTAGACTCTGTTCATTTAAATTTAAATCATAAAACTCAAATTTGTTACAAAAATTTACACGAATTAAGAAACCCACAACAACAAAGCATGCTGAAATGATTTATTTCATCATTGAGAAACGTGATGAGAATATAGGTTTATGAGCTTTGCTAAAGGGAACTTCTCATTTATTTCGTGACTTGCAGCGCAAAACAAAAATTTACAGCAACAATAATGCTTTTCTTAAACTGGTTTTGAAGAATTATTGACCTTTGTGGTTTTGTAGTTGCTTTTTGGATATTAATTAGGTGATAGATTGAAATGATTATTGGAAGTTTTGCAATGCTAGTGATTGATACTTGTGATGCAGATGTGTAGTCAGATTGATCACATTCATACTTAGCAAACTCTTAATTCGTAGCTTTGATTGTATGAAGAAAATCATAGTTGGCATTGCGACACAACATAATCCCTATGTCACTGTTGTGTCACAGTGTTGTCGACAAAACGACGATATGCTGGTAAAATGTGTATTAAGTTGACAGTCTGCTGCTCGAGTTGAGCCATTGTGGCGCAGCAATTGTTTTAAATGTTTAGAACGTGAATTAGTTCCTGAAAATTAGTTGGTTCCTCAACATTGCACCCAACTATTAGTACCACATTGCTATGCTACGTCGCTAAGACAGTCGCACTTTTAATTTTGGCCCTGAGTGACACATGATATATATATCGTATAAGCATCAACCACGATAGTTATGCTGTGTCACTCGAGATCCACAACTCTTGTCATCCATAGACACACCGACTCCAATACCACAACAACATTTATCATTGACCGTGAATTTATTCCATAACTGTGTATTCATTAAGGCTTTATAATAATTTATTTTAAACACGACAATAGCCGTCATGTGTGTATCTGACTCACTTCCCCATATTAGCAGAGCATGTTTACAATGTCAATGTTACGCATTACATTTATCTCGTTTTTCTTTCACATGCTTCTTCGGAACTTTACGGGAAACTCTTTTTATTTTCGGAAGCTACTCAAGAAAACTGTTATGGCTACGACCGGCGACTGTTGATTCATTTTTGATACCAAAATAAATATTTATGCTTGCTAGCCAATTTCTCACCTTTTCAGGGTCATGATCAATCAGCCTATTGAAAACAATTCGTCTCTTACAATCTGTCAATTTTGGCATTGGAATTCCTAAGTCACTAAACAATGAGAAAAATCAGAATTGATTATTAATTCTCGTCACTTAAAACATGTCAACACTTACACAACATTATTTATTTGTCGAATCTTTTCATCCAATGGATCACGATTGTAAAATAAATTTGGATATTTAGTTCTCATTGTGTAGCTGTGGACAATGAGCTTTTTAGCTTCTTCGATATCGGCATTGACGCTGTTTAGGTATCGTCTGATGACGATGTTTTCTGGAATTGAAAAATGGGGAAATTTTAAAGGTTAGAATTCTTTGTTTGGAATTTTGTAGATATTTAAGGAATTTCGGCGTAGGTGCATGGACCCGACGGAATATTCCGCGGAACATATTCCGCGGAAGAAAATTCCCCGGAATAATCTTCCGCGGAAGTAAATTCCACGGAAGTTTCTTCCGCGTAATATATTCCACGGAATAAGTTCCGCGGTATTTTATTCCGCTAAAATAATTTTTTAAAAATTGTACCGCGGAAGAAAATACCGCGGAACAATATTCCGCGGAACTTTATTCCGCTGGAAATTTTTTAAAAATTTGTTCCCCGGAACATTCTTCCGAGGAATTTTGTTCCGCGGTATTTTCTTCCGGGGAATTTTGTTTCACGGAACTTTCTTCCCCGGAATTTGTTCCGAAGAAGTTTTCATATAATTTTTGTTCTTGACTTATCAAAAATTTAAATTTTTAAATGACATTACGGAGTGGTTAAACAGATCGCAGTACCTTTTCGCCGTTAGCGGACCCTAAAATCAATTCTGTTCTATTCTATTCTAATTAAAAATTTTTTGGATCTGAACTTTCAACAATTTTTGACAAATATTAAATCACAAATTATTGGTGCCTAATAATAATAGCATTGATGTGGAATAACTTCACTTGAGGAGTAAATCGCGAGTCAGGAATAATGTCGAAATTGTATTTTCCATCGGGTGGTAATTACTTCACATGCACCTACAAAGTGTAAGTAAAGTTATTCCGACATGGTGCAGGAATAACTTCACTTCAAGTTTCTCTGGATTTCGATAGTTCTAATTTTTTTACCTAAATATGATTTGCTAATTTTAGTAAAGTGTTGTTGAAAATGTCTCAATCAGCATGTTGGAGCATGTCTGTGAAGTCCCGGGAGTAAGTTGTTTGATTGCAATGAAAATAGGCCTAAATTACATCTATGATACATCCATTTACGTCCTGCATTTAAATATTTTCGTCCAATCTCAGATGTTATAGCTACTCATAATATTTACCTTTTTCTTAAAATCTCAAAAATTAAGTGTATTAAAATATTTAAAATTTAAAAAAAGTAAAAGAAAAGAATAGATCTGATTTCATATATAACATGATATTACTTTTTTTAACGCGATGAAATAACGGACAATGATTTTTTTAACAAATAAAGGATGCGTCAGACCTCTCTACAGACATAAAGTTTATAGTGAAATCAGAACCACGCTATTGTCAGCTTATTGCCTTTAGCCTACAAAGGAGGGCAGAGAGCCGCGGTTCGATTGCGTATGTTTCGAAAAATGAGAGGCGAAAAACTTTCTTCTGCCGAGTCTCGAACTCATGACCGCTTGGTTTATATCATATTAAATATTATAAATATAGATACATATAAATATAGATACTGCAGTATAATATTATTCCACCACCAAGCCACTTCGACTCAAACAACTTACTCCCACGTACTTCACAGACATGCTCCAACATGCTGATTGAGACATTTTCAACAACACTTTACTAAAATTAGCAAATCATATTTAGGTAAAAAAAAAATTAGAACTATCGAAATCCAGAGAAACTTGAAGTGAAGTTATTCCTGCACCATGTCGGAATAACTTTACTTACACTTTGTAGGTGCATGTGAAGTAATTACCACCCGATGGAAAATACAATTTCGACATTATTCCTGACTCGCGATTTACTCCTCAAGTGAAGTTATTCCACATCAATGCTATTATTATTAGGCACCAATAATTTGTGATTTAATATTTGTCAAAAATTGTTGAAAGTTCAGATCCAAAAAATTTTTAATTAGAATAGAATAGAACAGAATTGATTTTAGGGTCCGCTAACGGCGAAAAGGTACTGCGATCTGTTTAACCACTCCGTAATGTCATTTAAAAATTTAAATTTTTGATAAGTCAAGAACAAAAATTATATGAAAACTTCTTCGGAACAAATTCCCGGAAGAAAATTCCGCGGAACAAAATTCCCCGGAAGAAAATACCGCGGAACAAAATTCCCCGGAAGAATGTTCCGGGAACAAATTTTTAAAAAATTTCCAGCGGAATAAAGTTCCGCGGAATATTGTTCCGCGGTATTTTCTTCCGCGGTATAATTTTTAAAAAATTATTTTAGCGGAATAAAATACCGCGGAACTTATTCCGTGGAATATATTACGCGGAAGAAACTTCCGTGGAATTTACTTCCGCGGAAGATTATTCCGGGGAATTTTCTTCCGCGGAATATGTTCCGCGGAATATTCCGTCGGGTCCATGCACCTCACCCGTAGAGTATTATTACGTTTCATTTATGGACATAAATTCTAGAATTGATATGAAGGCGCAAAAACAGATTCCAACCATTTTAATGGCTAAAAATTAAATTTGCACAGCATGTCGCATGAGAATGTGTCATTAAATGCATCTGTTTAGAAGGCTGAGTTGATGTAGTCCATATTATTGCTAAGATACAGTGGATCAATTAATTAAGTGATCAATCAACACTTTTGAGGATCAATGTCGCAAGGAAAACATTTTTTAGATTCCTTGAACTGAACTGTGACTTTTTTTTTTGGGTGTAAAGCACTTCAACAAAATATATTTCCTTCGTATTTACTTCACGGCGACCTTGACTGACCTAATAATTATGCAAACTTTAACGTCAAGTAGATTATCAAGGTTCACTTTTCTTCAACCACTGCAACTAAAGTTTCTCGTTATCGAGAAGAAGACTTCCACTATAAACTGTAGGTCTAAAGGGTGTGGTACAACAGATTTAAAATCGCAGTTCCTCTAGCTCATAGAGCTGGGCCTTTAAAGCATTATATATACTTCTCAATCTCTAGCTTCAAAATTTTTCATGATCGACTCAATGTTGTATGGAATTGAGTCAATCAAGTCGACTTTTTGATATAAAATTCGAATAGACTTCGAATTCTAGTCAGAATTGAGACTTCGGGAAACTCCAACTTGCAACATGCTAATGAATTTTCATTAGAACTTAAATATGAAATAATCCCAGATAATCGGAATCTAATTAAAATTCAGATTCCAACTTCTAATAAATATTCGTGGGATATTCCAATTAATAACATTAACAATTGCAATTTACTAATTAGATTCCAAACAGCTTAATAAAATTTTGCAGCTTCCTACTTAAAATTTACGATCTGCAAAAATGTTTTTTAATCCAATTTAAACTCAATTAAAAGTTAATGGACGTCCTATCCATCCGCCGTATCAACGATAAACAAACAAAAGCTAAGAAGGTTATCGAAATCCACAGCAATATGCTGGAATTATGAAATAATGTTGACTTTTATTGCTTCTTCACACCGTCTTTCAACATTCAAGTGCATGTCCAACAACTGAGATCTTTATCGTAACGGTAAACTTAGCATTGCCATATCATAAATATGTTCACGTTTTATGCCGCAAGTTATTTGCTGGATACTGCAAATATGTTTAGAAATGATGACAAAGTTCATTGGAAGCTTGACTGTAGATTATTTAAATAAGAATGTGACTTGACAAACTTTTTGCAACCTTATTAGCAAATATATGAATGGAACTGCAAGTTTTTAATTAAATTCATTCGGACTTGATTCAGACTCTAAATATGAATGCCAAAAGCATGTGGAATTTAGTTCCAAATGTCAAAATATCCAATAAAATTCAATTTTTGTTGGCCATTCAAATATTTGGTAATTTAAACAAACTTAAAATTCTAATAGAACAAGTTTGGGAATAAACAAAGACAAAAGAGTGAAATCCCAGGTGAAATCTGTGCAGAATATTCCAGAAGATGACATAACGCTCGCGAGTCCTATAAACAAAATTTTAAAGTCGTTGGACTTAAATGGGAGAATAAGCAAATGACCCATTTGTCTGCATTGACGTCATTCGTTTTGTTTTGATGTTAAAGTATGTTAATAGCTCCTTAATCAACAAACAACAAAGCTGTAGCTATGTAGATTCAAACTTTGAATTAGAGCTAGAAGTCGACTTGATGCCTAATCCAGTTTTACTTAAGTAACTTATTAGAACAAGAACACCGGAAGGCACAAGTCGTAGAAATGGCGGAGAATCAGGTCACTGGCCAACATGATTATGGCTACAGATTAGATCCAATCAAATCTTGCCTCAGGCCAGAGTCAAGTCGGTACTTGGATTTTAGGCCATTTCTACGATGTGTGCTTTCCGAGACCATGTAACAACAAGTTTGATCATCAACAACATTTAATAAATCAAAGAAGATTAATTGTTGTCCATAACCCTTATTCCTTTTCATAAACATATTTCCTTTAAACTTGTTAAGTGTTACAGTCAAAGCAAGGATAGTAACATTGTTGCATAATTAATCTTTTCAATTGATCTTATGTAAGATAGAAAATTAGATTCAATGATGTAAAATAATGAGTTTGAAGAATTTTTTAAGTTAATTATCGGGAGTAGATTGAATGATACTAGAATTGCACAACTTATTCTCTCGGGCATCTCTAATTCGCCGTTTAAACGGTAAGACTGGAAGTTGCCCTAAGGGCAACTTAATGCTTTAAGGAGCTGTCATTATGGAACTGAAGGACCAAAAAATCTGAAATTTTGGAGATTGTCTCTGATCTATGTCTGCTTTCAAATGAAATATCCCAGAACGCATATAGTGGAACTTTTCTAAAAATGGGTCCATTTCACATCTTTTTCAAACTGTTCCTACTGTGAGATTGTTGATTTCGATCCTTTATTGCAATGAAAAGTGAATTCCGGACTCCAATTGCGTTGGACTCCTTTGAAGTCCCTTTGAAGATCAGTACAGTTTGACTTCCAGAGTCATGTTAACTCTATCGGATTCTCCGATAGTCCTTGACTATCATTAACCGAACTTGTCAGATCTTAAGAAACTTTATGGCTTAATCAACAATCTCGTAAATTTAACTTCAATATTACACAATATTCAATACAGACAATATAGTTACTGCATTCCTTCTATTGTTCTGTCTTGTCTTTCTGCTCTAATAATTATTTTTAATATTTTTATTTACTTTTATCCACATTTTTTGCACAACTGAACTAAAAGCAGTCATTTAATCATTCACAATGACTTTATTGTTTCATTTCTGTTAATAAAAACAGTCACTTCCATTACTTGATCCACATCATCCATTATTCATAAATAGCAACTTAATAAACATTACTTAATAAACTATTTATACTTACCAATTTTTTCAGGCAAGGAATTATGACTTGCAATCCATTGTTCTAGTTCCTCGACCTTTTCCTCAAATACTGCTTCCGATACCATTTTCGTTATTGAAATTTTGAGTCTTTTTTTGTAGAATTTTTAATAAGCAGTAATTATGCAAATTAGAGACGAACTGCAAAAAAATGATTAGAATAATAAGATTCTATCGTCTTCCTTAATTTATACAGCACGTGTGAATCATATTCACATAGCTTCCGCATTGAATGTCTAGATAATTTACTTAAATTAGCAAGGTGCGTGGTAACGGCATGTAAGTATGAGTCAAGCGAGAAATGAAAAGAGTTTCATGATCAAGGTTGGCAATAAAAATAAACTTTTCAGTTTTATGCGCTGCCGAGCGGTAGACAAAACAATATTTATGGAGCTAGCCATGTGAAACTTAAATATGTATGCAACTTATTTCGGCGTTTTTTATGAGAATGTAAACAGTTTCGGTGGCCTTGAATGTTGTGCTGCAGAGAATTTGATTCATTCAGATGAATCTATGAATTTTAAAATATTTTTTGGGCATGGACAGCGAATTTAAAATTTTGAACTTTTTAAAACCTTGCAAAAATCCAAGAACATCGACTCTCGAGCGATACAAATGTATCATGAAGCTGTTAAGGCTGAATTATAGCAGATTCTTATATTAACACTAATTAGAAGCTGCTTACATGTGAGATCTGTATTATATCAACTTTGAAGGCTTAAAAGTCGAAGTTTCGAATTTCGGACAATCATTGGCTTGAAATTGGCATGAAATCTTCATATCTTGCACATGACTTTTGACTTGTGTATGACTTACTAGGACTGTCGTAATCGATGGTTTAAAAATGTCTTTAAAAATATTGCATCTTGTAAATGATTTTGCTTACATATTTTGAAACTAGATCGTCAACATAGGTAGTTAATTTTGAAGAAATTGCAAGTTGTACAAGTTGTACAAGTACAAAAGAACTGGCGCCAAAAAGAACTTTAAATGTTTTTTAGTAAATCTCTGTTTGAAACATGCATTTACGATGTTTCAGCTTCTACAAAATTTCGAAATTAAAGTAATCTCTGGATAAACCCTAGATATATGGAAGGCACATAGAATTCGAATGGAAAAATTAGAGTTTCATAGAATTCGGCTAAATGCCGGCCAATGACAATGTTCCTTCAAGGGATCGATCTAATTTTATGAAGCCACTAAGATCTTGACCGTGATTCCAACATTTCAATGTATGCCGATAGGTAATAATGTCATTCGAAACTCAATAATCTAATCACGATCTACAAACTCATTCTCAAAATCAATAAATTTCCCCTCAATTTAAATATTGACACTCATTATTCTAAGAACAAATCAACTTATTTATTGCTTTTCGGAAGAAATTTATAAGTCAGAGTTACACGAGGCTGCATATATTAGCCATTTAAAAATCACATGCAGTTCGAAGTTCATGTTGATTCATTCAGGATTTTTCACACTTCTCAAACTGTAGTTAAGTTATTCAAAGCTATATTTTACAGCACATCATTCATAAAACTTATCCTTACATTGAATGTCAATGTTTGTAAACTATTAACTTCACATCACTTAATAAAAATTAATATTTATGTCACTGCCACTGCGTGTCGTACTATTCAATTCTAATTATTGGAGATGAATAGTAAATTTTGGAACAAAACATTCAAAACTAATAACTTCCTATATCATCAAGTTTGCTGTTGCATTTTTGGTGACAAACAAGTTCTGAAATAGACTCAAGACAATGCCACAGCAGATGACAAAAGAGCTCATCGAATGCATTGATATTTTATTACTGTCCCGAGCAGCAAATCTCACTTTTTGACATCAAAATTGTCTAAAAACAGTCATTACAATGACATGAAGACATCATTCTGACTGTTCTTCAACATGACAATATAGTTGGGACGCAACCATGCCACATCGACTTCATTGTGTCACTCGGGTTTGTGGCCTTTATTCTACTTCCACTCTGGCAGTTCCTCTGTTCAGTTTCACTTTCAAAAAAGTTTTTTTTTTTTAACTTTGAAATAAAAGAAACGGTTCATAAAGCTGACAAGCTCTAGGTCATTCTTGTGTACAAATATTTATCTGCTGTTTCTTAGACATTTATTTTAACGTGGGTTTGGTTTGCATAGATACTTGCGAACACAGATGTTGTTCTTGAGCTTGTTCAAAAATGATATGGACTTATATCCAAGAACGATCTAAGTCTGAGATTCTTATTAACTGATCTAACAGAAAAAGTATGATTCTAAGGGGATCTCGAGTGGGAATCGAACTTATGTCATACGATTTCGAGTCCAAGGCTCCTTAAACTGAGCTATCGGAGATTATTCGACTGTTTGACAAATCATTTATAAATCACGCATTTTCCGTACCACCTTACTTGCCCCTTATTATTGTATTCTTATTGATAGCCTGCTGATAAACCATTACAGATAATCCCATTTCAACAGTAGTTGCTCAAATGTCTAGCACTCTTGAACAACACGATACGGCAGATTTCATTATTTACAGTAATATTGGCTTAGCGACTTCATTATGCTGCTCGGGACTGATCTAGCTATTTCTTGAAATAAGTAAAATCTTTAAAGAAGTCTTGGCGTAGACATAGAGAGGTTCTAAAGGATTCAAATTCTCATTTTAGATTGAAATGTGTAAATGAATCCTTCCTTTGTGTCTTGGACTTAACCTTTGCCTCTGCATATATAAAGCATTTAAATGAGGTCTTTAGTGTGTCTTAAGGCTTAAGTAGTCAAAAATAAGCATTACTTAAGGTATTATTTATAGGTAAATGACATTAATTATCGAATAATATTTAATTAATTCTCAGCTTAGTCAAAACAACTTCACTGTCAATTTGACCTAGACCGTACAAAACGGAGAGTATAGACGACTTTGAAAACATTAGCAACTAATTTAAATTAGGTTTGATTTTTTGCTTCAATTATATAAATTATAATCTTTAAATGTCAATAAGATGTTCGAGGAATAAATCACTTCCTAAATTCACAAATTCAGCATCACCTTGAATAATTTTAGCAGATCTCTAAACATTCTCAACTCTTCCTTTTTTGATAAATATTGCCAAAAATTAGCAAAATCAAGTCTTACATCACAATTTTTATAAATCAGTGCAATTTAACACAGCAGATGCACCAAATTAATCTTCTAATTAATCACTCAAAGCTTCAAGCTTTGTAAACTGACTCAATATATTCCAAACATATGCGTACAACTACCGACTGTATACGTTAATAGCAAAATAAGTACTGAAAATGTTAATCATAATATTATAGTCGAGAATAATGTGAGTGAGAAGCTTAATGGACTTAGTGAGCTTTTGAACGAAACTTGAAGAAGTGAACGAAAAGTTGAACATTTTTTAAGCTTATTTCGTTGAATTGCTGCATGTGGAATAATATTAGACATCATATGTTGATTTTTTACGTATATGCGTGGTTCTCTTGCCTGTCTTAATTGACAAAAAATTTATATTTAATTACTTCATTCGTTTTGTTTTGGAACTGGTTGATGACATTGACATTGAAAATTGCATGATTTTGATTGAGTGATCATAGTCTGGAATGGTTTTGATTCATGCTGAACTTTATTAATGTTTCCTATATAATTTTTTAAGGTTGTAGGTCTTTTTAGATATTAATCAATTACGAATTAACATTAATTCAGAATTTATACAAGATTAATTTTGAATTTCGAATTGTGTGTGCCTAATTAAGGTTTAATTGATGATATGTAAAGTGACTAATATGTTTTTATGATGTTTAAACCAAACTATGCAGTCAATCTTTTAAAAAAAACACGAACCGTATTTTGTGTGCAGTTTAGATCGAGGTTTACCTCCAAGGTGTGTCATGGCGCAAAAAAGTTTGGCCAAAACTGGTTTAGATGATCAAGTCAGAACAAACTCATTATCTTTCAATTGAGCCCATGTGTTCAATTTTAAGTTGGGTGAGCATACGCATTGTCTGTTAGGATTCATAATAAAAAATGATAAGGTAGGCTGACCAAAGGATTTTTGCAATTTATCGGGAGACTTTTGGGAAAAATCGGGAATCGGGAAAGAAAATCGAGATTTTGAGGCTTTACCGGGACACAGCAGCAAGGGAGAAAAGTACAGCAACATCCGGAAAAAATTCAACTAATGATCGCCCTATGGTAAGGAGGAATTCACTGTAAAAAATTGAATAATTATTCTTTTGTTTCAGTGTCCGTTTACAGAAGTCATTAACAGTTTGTATGAATTTAAATATTAATGATTCAAAACAATTTTGTCGTAAATACACTTTGAACATTTAATCCAGAGGTCAAAGCGATAAGAACCGATTGAAATTAGTGTGAAATGATATACTTCACAAGATTCAGTAGAAAAAATATCCATTACTGATTCTTGAGCTGCCTTAAGTCTTATCAACTCAAATTTCAAGTAAATCCAATTTGTTTTGAAATCAAACTACAGTGAAGTTGCCTGCTTGGACATATAGACCATATAGGTCAACTCTGCCCGAATAGCGCAAATCGACTATTCGACTCGAAATCTGGTTTCAGGCTGATATAAGTTTGGCATGATTGAAATAAAATCTAACTATAAGTAAGTCACGCCAGGCTGGAGCCGGATTTTTGATCAATTAACCAGTTTGTGATATTCGGACTGCCTAAAAAATATCATATTAAGCACTTTAAAGGACAACATTTAGAGTATTGGACCCTTTATTCCATAACAGTTTTAATCTGTTCAAAAAGTTATGAATTAATGCTGATTATAATCTACAAAATAATTTCTCTGTATGATAAATGATTTAAATTAAAGCAGTCAGCTTAAATTCAGTTCCATCTGTTGAATATTCAAATGAATTTTTGCTTGATTCACAACAGGTTCTGTTTTATTAATTTTGCATACATTCTAGAATTTGCAAAAAAGACGAAAAAAAACGTCACAGAGATTATCGAGTATCGTCATCTCGTAGTATGAGACTTTTTTTTGCTTCTAAATCCAGTTCTTGTAAATCTACCAGATGTATTGGGAATTTTTGACAATATTCTTTGAGAGAATTTTCAGTTGATTTGTGAATTTTGATGCGAAATGAGTACCTCCGAGACAAGCATTGATAAAGTTTTTAAGGAACACCATGAGAGTCTTGAGAAATTAAAGGAATGGATATCAAATCAGGATCATATACCTAAGAATATTCGTGAGTATTTTAAATGATGTTAAGTCATTCGAAAGTTGGATTTGGCCAAGAACGTCAGACAGTTCTTGTGTTATAGATGAGCAGGATTACAATTTTGGACTGAAGTTCGTCTATAGCTGTCTATAGGCCTGCAGTTTTGTAGGAATCCTAATATAAAAGTGCTCTTTTAGAATCAGATATGTAGACAGGGACAGATTTCTCCGGTGGTGCTGTGGTACGACACGGTACGACACCATTGGTACGGATCAGGTTGTTATACCAGGTATACCATTGTACCGTACCGATTGAGCCAGTTAGCTTTGGATGCGCCACATAGAAAAATTTCAGGTTACGGTCCTGTTTAGTATTATAGTAAAGGTTATGGAACTTTAGTCTTCATTGAAAGTTTGTCTTTCATATTTTGGATCTATTAACACAGAATTTCGTGTTTTTATTGTTAAATGATAGAACCTGCTGTAAAATATTTCATTGGACTTCTGTATTTATTTATCACGTAATACAGAATACAAGATGATATGCTTCTTATTAATTACCATTTGTTTCAAATATTTTATACAACTTCGTATATTTATCTACAGCAGTGGTGAAAAACCTCTTTTGTGTCTTTACGTGTCTAACAAATGCGTTGCGACATACAAGTTGGTAATCTCTGCTCTAAAACTTTATTCTTGCTCTGAATAGCTTAAGATTGATATCAATTTCCAGACCAGGATTGACCGGTTTCGGTTTCAAGTTTTGTAGAGACCGACACTAGTGATAACTCTCCTATAGCCTCAGTTCCAGTCTAAGTCTCGAGAATTCATCAAAACCGATACTTCCAGTTGTGCCTGTTTTGCAACTCTGACTTCCAGAGCCCCAAATCCCATCGCACCCGTCAATCATTGAAATCTCATTCCTTTTCTTACAGCCAGACCCATTCTGCTTCGTTACTTGAAAGTATGCAACTTTGACCTTGAAGAAGCCAAGAAACTTCTTGATATCAACGTAAAGTTCCGGATCAAGCATCAATATCTTTTTGCTGATCGCGATATTGACTCTGAAGAGTTTCACAAAGTCAGTAATACAGTGTGAGTTGAACTTTAGTCTTATAAGCTCCTTATTGTCCATGTTGGGAAGGTTCATAAATGATGTCCGAATTATATGACGTCTTGCCATTTCTATGACGTCTTTACGACATTCTCATATTGCATGGTAATCAATAGATAAATTGGAATTCTCCATATTGAAGGGTGCATTTGGAAATTACGTAACACCTAGGGGACAGTTGGAAGAAGTCTGTTTTGAGACAGTGACAAAAAGCAGTCAACGATAGAGCCAGTTTTAGACGTTAACTGCGAAGCATGCAAGTTTGATGCGAGGGAAGTCACTATGCCTAACATTACGTAACTTCCGAATATTCCCTTCAATATGGTTAATTCCAATGTATCAATGCAATGTCATGCTTTATGCTATTGTCATATAGACTTCTAAAGGAAGCTCATTATTTCTATTCCCAAGTGACATCATTTACGAACTGTCCCCAAAATAGAAATCCACATTTGACACTATTTCCTTGGCATTTGACATTAATTATTTTCTATTTGTAGACAATTCATGGCACTTCCTAAGAAGACAAAAGATGGATGCACAGTAGAAGTTTATCGTCTTGTCGACCCCAGTTTAGATTATTTTAGCCTGAAAGACTTGTTTAAGTCAGTTTTTATGATCCACGACTTAACATCCTTAAAAGAGCCAAACACGAATGGACTTATTGCAATTTTTGATGCAAAAAACTTCTCAATTTGGCATTTTATGAAAATGGTATCGCATGCACCAACAGTCATTAATTTCCTACAGTATGTCCAGGAAGCTGACTGTATAGACATAAGACAAATTCATTATGTTAATTGCTCATCGATTGTCAGCAAGGTTCAGAGATTTATTAAACCATTCATAACTAGGGAATTGTCCGAAATTATGCATTTTCATTCATCAAACTATGATGGACTGCATGAGTATGTAAGCAAAGACTGTCTACCAGTCGATTTTGGTGGATGTGAGGGAACTTTAGATGAATATATGGAAGATACGTTGAGTAATTTACGTAAACATCGTGATTTTATAACAAATAATGACAACTTTTTTCTACTTAAGCAGTAAATAGTTTTTAATTTTTAAAGCTAATATTAAATGGGTTTGCGGCTTTATCTTAGGGATTACTGTCTTACTTCCTAATTAGTACATTTGAAACAGTCAATGTTTAATCATGAATAATTTTTTTGATGTCGTTCTCTCGTACTCTAAAATTTGGTTTACTTTACGATACCTAATAAACAAAGAAGTTAAGATACAAGTCACAAATCCATAACTTAACACAATATTTAGTTGACCCCAATAGCAGACGTTCTAAAAATTGCAAAAATTCTTGTTCTAAACCAAAATGACTCTGGTCGAAGATCAGATTCGATGAAATATGATTCTAGACCAGAGTCTAGTCGGCATGTGGCTGGACTTCTGGCCATATGCATCGTATGCTTTTCGGGAAATACCATAGATATTATGTTAAGTTGTTGACTCTAGAATTGAATTTTAATGACCTAACCCAACAGACAAAGAACATGCTTATCCAAATTGGTGTAATCTTGAGTAAAATCAATCAGTTTATCTGAACATGCTCCATTTTTTGACCATTTTCATGTTTGTTATCTGTTGGGATTACATAATATATACTGCCTAGCCGAGAGCTTTAGTTGTTCTCTTTACTTAGACACCGTCTATAATCAAGTGAATAGTTTGTCATTTTTGTCTGGTTTTTGTCACTTGTAACTCGTTACCTGAGTATTCCGCCTTTCGTGACCGCCAAATAGACACGGCTTAGATTTGATGTGTCTTTTCGTGACGTAGCATTTGTTTCACTCGGGTAAAGTTCACAGATTTTGGTAATTCTGTTAGACAATTAAAAAAATAAATGATTATTATGAACATGCAACAAAATTTTGATCAACAATACATACCAGTTTCAAATAAACATTCATAGTGATCAGACTGTCTAATTCAGACTTAACATTAAAAAAATCTTTAAACATATTTTTTAATTTTTTTGATAATTTTAAAACACTTTTTTGTGAATTTGTAAGCTTTCTATAATTATTGTAAATATTTCTTGATATGTAAAAATCTATAAATTTACATTTTTTACATTTTGAAATGTAAAATTTTAAAATATTCAAAGAACGATAATAAATAAATAAGCAAAATATCAAATAGTGTCAAATATACAAAAAATCAAGTTTTTTAGAAATTGCCAAGCCACACCTCTGCTCTAACAACTGCATTCTGCTGCTTAAGGCATTTTTCTATTAGACGATTCACATTACTTCTTTGAGAATAAACTCGTTTGACCTTTCCAAAAATATCACGGCATAATTTTTATTGTTATTAGTTCAGTTGTGTTTGATATTTTGTATCGGAATGAGCAAAATAGCTGAAACTCTCCAAAAATTAATTGAAGAAAACAGTGAAAGTTTACAAAATTTTGAAGAATGGATATCAAGTCAACCTCATATTCCTAAGAATATCCGTAAGTAATTTAATGCAAATTAAGAGTTCCTGATGCCGAGACCGAGACTGAGACTCTAGACTGAGTCTGCCGGGAAGTCTCGGTCTTGGTCTCGAGAATTGATCGGAAAACCTTACTGTTAATTGAATTTGAATAGAAAATAATTTCAATATTTACAGCAAGAGCAGTCTTAATAAGATTCTTAAAAGTTTGCAAATTCGATCTGGAAAAGGCCAAAGATTTATTGGACAAAAATGTCAAGTTCAAGATTAAGCATCCATATCTGTTCACTGATCGTAATGTCGATTCAGAAGAATTTCAGCGAGCTATAAAGACAGTGTAAGTAGACAAAGATCTCAGAGGTCGAAGTCGACTTGTGTTTGATTCAGTTCGCTAAAAACCAATTGAATTTGTATGGATTTTATTTCTGCAGATGCTTGTGAAGTATAAAATTTATTACAAATTTCAATCAGTCCTTAGCGAACTGTAGCGAACTCAATTTGTCTTCCATAACTGGAAAATTTACTGAGATAGAAGTCAAATTGATTGTTTGACTGGATTTCTTAGTTGGGGAATATTCGGAAATTACGTCAGTTTGAGAAGTAACAAGATCTTAATCTACGTGAATTCCGAACATTCCCTTGTTTAGACTTGAGGAAAATCCTAAAACTTTGGAAATTCCATGAACCAGTCGTTTGCAGTTTCGGTCGTGGCTTACTTCTAAGGAGTGCCACAAAAATACAGGGTTGCCTATGCCTGATTTAGGTGTTTATTAAAATTTTAAACATTTTTATTTAATTCCAGTCAATTCACCGCATTCCCAAAATTGAGTAAGGAAGGATATCTCATCGAATCATATCGTGCTGTCAGTTTTAATCCAGATGATTTCATTCTAAAAGACATGATAAGAGTACAATACATGATCCATGATATGAATAATGTTATTAAACCAGACATAAATGGAATTATTTCAATCTACGATACAAATGGATTCACATTCTCATATTTTACGAAAATATTGTCACAGCTACCAACTATGATACATTTTATGCAATTTGGACAAGATTCAACATGTGTTGATGTTAAGCAGCTTCACGTTGTTAATTGTTCACAAATAGTCAGCAAGTTTGTATCGATTATCAAGCCATTCTTATCAAAGGAATTCAGGGACAACATGCACTTCCATCCTAATGGTTTCGAGTCATTACACAAGTTTATTGACAAAGAGTATCTTCCGGTTGAATTTGATGGTTGTAATGGATCATTGAATGACTATTTTGAAGAAACATTAAGGAATTTACATGAACACATCGAGTATGTAGCAAATGATGATAATTTTTTCCTAATACATGAAGAAAATTGATGGAATTGTGAATTGTAAGGCAAAAGTAAATAAAAATTGTTAAGTTTGATACATAAAATTAAAAAAGTACTCGTTTTTATTGAGTCACTTCAGCGCATTTTTGTCCAAACGATTAGCAATTGATTAATAGGTCAGTTTCCGGTCCACAAAATAAGATCCAGTTGTATCAAGTTCACTTCCAGACCTACAAAATGAGATCCAGTAAGATCTAGATCACTTCCTGACCAATAAAACAAGATCCAGTTAGATCCAGATCTTACTGGCATTCGAGAGTGATAGCGGAGGCCAATCCCGTGTTGTAGATGCGTGGTGTCAACTCCTCTTTCTCTTCCACAACATAATACAAACAATTCCCAAAACATTTGAATTTGTATCAAAACTTCATTGTGTAAAAACTGTACATAAACCTGCAAATTCAACAACAGTAATTTCAACAGCATCTCTTCATAATGTACACTTAACCTTCAGTCGACTGAATTTATGACAACGCAACTACCATAATCACACATTAAACCGAAATTATTTTCAGTTGTTGTTAAGCTGTTGGCACGAAATGAGTGAATTTACCGAGAGTCTAGATAAATTAATTGAAGTTAATTATGAAGATTTGTGCAAATTTGAAGAGTGGATATCTACGCAGCCACACATTCCGAACAATATTTGTGAGTAAAGTGAAAGTTAGTGAAAGTTAGGGAACGTTTGGAAGTTACGTAACGGTAAAAATGGCTTCCATCGCCGTAATGGTTTGCGACAAAGTCATGAACCAAAATTGTTGTTCCTTACCAGAATTGGGAAGTTCCTCTAAGTGTTACGTCATTTCCGAACGATCCCTCATGACGTAGAATGCACGTAAATATTTATATACAATAAGATGATGTGCAAACCTCAAATCTACGTCATTTTCGACGATCTGAGCACAAATTAGCACTAAAATTTATAAACAAACTTTTACAGACAGATCTGTTTTGCTGCGCTATATGAAAACATGTGACAATGATCTTGAGAAGGCCAAAAAGTTACTGGACTTAAATGCGAAATTTAGAATTAAAAATCAATATTTGTTTACTGACCGGGATCCTGATGCTGATGAATTTAAACGATCTATGAATACTATGTAAGTTGATTATTCCCGAATTCCGCAGGTCAGTTAATCGATCCGACATCATGATGACGTAGTTTTGCCTTGATACTATTCGCGAATGTAGCTCAGCTAGAGTTGTCATGTAATGATCGAAATCCTAGGAAGTTGCTAAGAGTTGATTCCGATGGTAGTCGATGATCACTGCCGGATCATTGCTTGTTGCTAAAGAATTATGTTCATAGACATGATCGCTCTGTGAATTGTGTGAAGTTCCAAAAATTAGGCCTGTTGTCTGCATTGTGTCTATAGTTGCTCGATACTGAGACCATGACTTCCCTTTCTGGGTCTGAATATACGTATGTCGAGAACTAGATAATATTCACTTTTCGGTCTTGGTTCCAGTTTCGGTCTTAGTTTCGAAAATATGTCAATATCGAGACTTCGGGAAGCTTAGTCGTGCTGATTTAGTCTTGAAATAACGCTTAATCAGGTCTAACTCCGAACTGACATCGACTACCCGATCGGCACATATTGAAATGTTGCCACCACGGCGACCAGGTGGCGAAAACAACAGGATTTGCCAAGTGGCAGCCACTGAGCTTTAAGTATACTGCCACCTCGTCGCCGTGGTGGTAACATTTCAATATGTGCCGATCGGGTACCGGCTACGAAATAGTAGCCATGCCGCAAAGTTATTTGCTTCGAGCAAGCAATAAACATTTAAAAATTCCGAAACCAATCCGTAATAGCTCATGTAACAGCTACATTCAAGATTTCGAAATCTTCAACATAACTAGCTCAACATTTATGTTCCATTGTAATTTCTCACTTTTAAACTCTGTTGCACATCGTAATAACCTATGTAATTTATATCTTAATTTCTCCTATTTTTAGTCAATTCACTCCATTCCCTAAACTAACTAAAGAAGGCTACTCCCTCGAGTCATATCGACTTGTCAACTCAAATGTGAATGACTTCATCTTAAAGGATTTATTCAAAAATATCTACATGATAAATGATATGAATGATGCTTTTGATCCAGTCACAAATGGACTTATATCAATTTATGATGCAACTGGATTTACATTAAGACATTTTTTGAAGCTTGTGGCACATGCACCAACGGTATTACACTTTTTGCACTATGGACAGGAAGCTACATGCTGCAGTCTTAAGCAAATACATCTAGTCAACTGCTCGTCAATTGCCAGCAGAGTTATTTCATTTTTTAAGCCATTCTTTACCAAAGAAGTTAGGGAAAGCATGCATTTTCATACAAATCTAGAGACGTTGCATGAATTCATCAGTAAGGATTGTCTGCCGATAGAATATGGTGGAGTAAATGGAACTTTAGCTGAATATGTGGAAAATGTAGTTGAAGATTTGCATAAGCATCGTGACTTTATAGGCAATAATGACAACTTTTTTCTTGTAGATGAATAAAATTATGTATTAATGACTTATTATATGCACAAAAGTTTGATTAATTTGTTATTAGGTCAGGCTGGATATGAAAAACATGGTATGCTAGGGTTTCCGATCACTGGGTTAAATTGTGTGTATGATATTAAATAATTAAGAATCGTCTATGAACCTAATGCTCCATGCGCAGCTCTGCAATTTTCAACTGTCCTTATAGTTTATCCTGTCTGGAGGCTGGATGACTGCAATTTTGGACAAACTCAAAATATAATTGGCAAAGTTTAAAAGACACTAAGCATGCTTATAAGGTACCATGTTAGCATCAGACCAGTACTGTCAAACCTTTTTGTACCAAGGAGGTAAGTCTAGGTTCAAACCGCACATGGCAAGTAGTTCATGGCATTTCCAGAAAACGACAGCAAACTAGCGTGCCGCGGCACAGAGTTTAAACATCACTGGAATATACAATAATACTTTAGAACTAACTAGACGTCAACTGGATATAAGCTTGCTATTAAGTAGGTACTTACTTAATCACTCACTTTAGTGGCTGTCCAGATCAATTGTGATCCATGACATCCTATAGATATCACCAAAGAGTAGCTCTATGACTGGCTAACAGTGGCCCAATTCCAGATTCCAAATGCAATCCTTCCTCAATCGACAGCTTCTTTCCATGAATTTTGTGTCGCGCAACAGACATTTGGTCATATACATTATCTAGATAACGTATTTTTATCCACTCGAGATTGTCTGCGTTTGAGCGACACATCATGTCGATGACGTTTTAAAATCATACGACGAAAATGACGTCATAAACATCTTTTCAGCAATACAAGTTCCGCAAAAAAATATTTGAATTGAATTAATTAAGCAACAATACGTGCAACAAAAACGAATGTCACGATGAGTGCAGGTATCCAAATGAAGCTTGTTTTTTTTATGAGGAACAGTTATTATAGCTTAGAATTTTAAAAATCCATGAACTCAACATTTTGAAGATGCTCAGTTCCAATCCAGTCTTTTAATCAAAATGAGTGAATCTTCAGAGAGAATTGAAAATATTTTGGAATCAAATACAGAAATTATTGCAAAATTCGAGGAATGGATATCAAGTCAGCCTCATATTCCTAAAAAAATTCGTATGTAGATTTCTGACTTAATTTATTACAGAATCTAACTTTATGCATTATTTCAGCAAGAGTCATTCTGTTTCGCTATCTTAAAGTATGTGACTTCAACCTTGAAGAAGCACAGAAGCTTCTTGTCACAAATGTTGAATTTAGAATTAAGCATCAATATCTTTTTACAAAAAGAGATGTAGAATCGGAAGAATTTAGAAGAATCTTGAAAACGGCGTAGGTTGATTGATTAAAATGTCAATGTGAAGATCAATGTTGTGGAAGTAGAATTATTGGTTTGGATTGAGGATAGTTAGATCTTTAAGGCACATAGAAAGGAAATGGACGAAAATGCAACAATAAGGCAGAGTGACTCAAGATTTGATGAAATTTGTCCTCAGACCAGAGGAAAGTCGGGTTAAGACTGAATTATCGGAGACTTCAATGCCGTGTGCTTACCAAGAGATGTAGACAGACATGGACATCAATCTGGAAAATTCGTTGAAACGAGACTTCGGGGAACTCTAATCCAGTGGTGAGGAACCCGAGCTCCGCGGATTAAGTTAATTATAATCGGATTAAAACTAATCCGATTTTAGAGTTGCCCGAAGTATTGTTTTGATGAGTTTTCGGAGAAACAGAGACAATGATAGAGATAGAAACCAAGACTACTTACAGGAGACTAGAAAGTCTTGGTCTGGATCTTGAAAAACCTTATTCGACTCCAGACTAGCGACACGCCCACTTTCGGATACAATTTTTCACCTTTTCTACACCATGTGCTTTCCAGACTGGCTCAACTCGAACCCAAAAGTTGTTTTACTTCCTCAAAACCTTCACAACTAATAATTTTCCTATAAAATTAATCACTACCTTAACATCCTTTCACACAATTTTTCCAGCCAATACACCAGACTTCCAAAACTATCAAAAAAAGGATATGCCATTGAAGTCAACAGGATTGCTGATACAAATGTCAATAATTTCGTTCTTATTGATATATACAGAATATCTTTAATGATCCACGACATGTATAATCTCATTGGACTTAACGAAAAAGGATTAATTTTAATTTTTGATGCTGAAAATTTCACATTTCAACATTTTATGAAATTAATGGCACATCCATCAGCAACAATGCACTTTTTACAATTTGGACAGGAAGCAACGTGCATTGATATTAAGCAGATTCATCTCGTGAACTGCTCATCCGTCATCAACAAAGTCATTAAATTTATAAAGCCATTTTTTACTAAGTCACTGTACGAAAAGTTGCACTGCCACACATCTGGATTTGAGACATTGTATAAATTCATTGATAAAGACTGTCTACCTGCTGAATTTGGCGGTTTTGAAGGTCCGCTGAATAAATACATAGACGATACGCTTAAAAATTTACATATTTATCGCGACTTTGTTTGTGAGGATGATAATTTTTTCCTTGTGCCGTGATTATATTGTTTTGTTTTGTTTTCAAGTTTAATGGGGTGATTCATAAGTGATGGGTGTTAATAAATGGGCATTTTTTGGTGTCTTAAATAAGCTAATAAGCGTTTTATTCTTAAAACAGATTCAGATTCAGATTTTTAATCCAATTTTCTACTATAAATAATGTAAGACTCTTTAGAGGCCGAAGTAGCTTCAGTGAGTCAATGGATTGGTTGGGTCCCATTCTGGACTGCAGCCCCAAGTGACACGCTACAGCAAATATTATGGCTTGCAATCGAAATGGACTAAAAACAACAATTACGGTGTCATCAAAGGCAGCTCAACGTCATTTTGACGTTAACACGACGGCGTAGTTTTTATGCTTCTTTGGCGCCGTTTGGGATTGCTACTGAATTTTCTTGATTTGAGCAGCTAAAGGTTAGGCACTTACAGGAGCTTGACCGGACATTTTTGAGAAAGGAATGCTTCCATTATTTCATCCATATAATTTATGAAACTCTCTTCCAATCACAAAAGCTAGCTTTCTTCAAGCTACATCACTGCGAGATCGATGTTTATTACAATCCTTGGTCTTCAATTTCATGTTTCATTTTCAGGTTTTTATCATCTTCAGTCTGGAAAAAAGCAATGTTGACTGAAAATGGACTTGTTATAATTTAATAAGTATATTGTTTTTGGACCAACATGCTTAACAGCAACATCAGTAACATTTTAACTTTCAAGTCGAAATGAGTGGATCCTTAGAAAGCCTTAATAAACTGATATCAGATAATGATGACAAATTGAAGAAATTAGAGGACTGGATTGCTACACAGAAGCATATACCGAAGAATATTTGTAAGTTATTGCTGTAAGGATTGAACAACTTGTCAAAGTGCCATTAGTAGATCAGGAGGTCTAGACATTACGTCAAGTTGTCCACTCGGATCTGATCCATTTTAAGATTACTAACTTTTGAAAATTTCAGCACGAAATGTTTTGATTCGATACCTCAAAGTTCGTGACTTCGATCTTGAAGAAGCAAAGAAGCTGATCGACGGCAATGTTAAATTCAGGATTAAGAATAAATATTTGTTCACTAATCGTGACATTGAGTCTGACAACTTTCAGAAGCTGTTTAGTACTATGTAAGTATTTTATATGGAGCGGGACATCCAAGAGCTCGAAGGCGACTCAAGTGGACTTTTCTAATGTAGTCAACTTCGAGCTTTGGTACATCCTAGTCTTCCGAGTTCCACAATGACCTAAAAGACATAGACCCCTTTTAGGATCGTAATTATCTTTCTGTGCAATCAAAGCATACCCTTAGCTTGTTAGGGATGAACCAAAGTAGTCGGATGTCCTGACGACAAGTGTTGTTCAGGCTTAACTTCATTCCGGAGTGGAACTTGCTGTAATCAATCGACCTTACGTCTAATCATTAAACTTGGCATTTGTGGACCTTGAGTTACAATGTCAAGTCTATAACTATGCAGATATCGACTAATCACAGCTTGTTCCCCTCAAGATCAGTAAATATTCTAATTCCTTTCTTCCTTCTCATTTGCAGCAACGTCGCCCGATTTCCAAAACTCACTAAAGAAGGTTATTCAATAGAAGCATCACAAATTAAAGACAGCAACGCTAGCAATTTCAGTATAAAAAGTGCAATTGAATTGGTTCTAATAATCCACGACACGATGGCTTATACTGGACCTAATACTAATGGAGGTATAAAAATTTATGATGCAAGCGAATTCTCGTTCCAACATTTTTTGAGTGTTGTATCATCTATACAAGCTGCAATTCACTTCTCACAATATGGATCGACATATACATTGGAACCGCCTAAGCAGATTCACTTCCTTCACTGCTCTTCTTTTATCAGAAAATTAATTCGCATGCTCAAGCCTTTCTTTAGCAAGGAAATTATGGAAAGTATTCATTGTCATCCAGCTGGCTTTGAATCTCTACATACGTTTATTGATAAGGAGTGTCTGCCAGTTGAGTATGGAGGAACTTTGGGTACTTTAGAGGAACACGTGAAAAATACACAGAAGAACTTGAAAAGCAACCGTGATTTCATAATAAATGATGAAAATTTCTTCATAATTAGTAAATAAATTTTGAAGGACATTGTCAAGCTTGACGAGATTATATTCTAGTTTTTAAGACAGTGCAGTGGTGGACAGTCTTTTTTCCGCGGCATACCTTGACGGCAAGCCTCGATGGACACCGCCTAACACATAAATTCGAACATTTCGAACTCAACTTATTTTAAAATACAAATTTCCGTTACGAAGAAAAATAAAAGTAACGGTCAAAAAAAATTTGAACATTAAAGACAAAAAATATTTTTTGAAACAAATTAACGGCTGTCTTTGAGAAAGCCACGATCTGGTTCATAGCATTTCCAAACATTTTTTGACGACTAACTAGTTTGTCGCATTACACTAAGTTGCCCACTACTGAGATGGTGTCTGACACTTGTTTTAACACTCAGTAAGATGATTTTAGAATTGATATTTAATAATTAGTAAGTTTTAATGAAGTAAATATTGTCACAAAATGTTAATGAATATTTGAATAAATCTCAATCAATGATATTACCAAAGAAAATTATTCAGAAGTGATTAGTGGTTTGCATTTGTCAAAGTAAGTGACAGTTAAGTAGTTAAGTGCCTCTGTGGAGTAATCGGCAATGCGCTTGGCTTAAATTTGGTTTAGTGACTCGATAGTTATCTTATGGAATCCTAGAAGTTTTCAAATTTGTGATTTTTCAGAAATTTACCCGAACAGCACTGATAAGAAGCCTTGATGCGTCGCCATATTAACGGACAAGACTCAAAATTGCCCCAACAGCACTGTGCCAATGGGTATCCATTCATTTTTATGACAAAAAACTCAGTTTGCGAACTGAGCCGCTCGGATTACATATAAACATTAACTGCTTTAATGTACGTAATTGAAGCTCTGAGCAACGTTGGATTATGAAACTGGCTAGGAACAAGAAGAGTACTGTCAACAAAAAAAACAGAATAAGCGAGAGCAACAAGATTTCCTTACATGTATTTACAATATTTACAGAGCAACAATGTAAATACATATCATGCAATACCCATTGAAGATCGAAACAAGTAAGATTAATTTAAGCGGTAAAAGTAAGTATGTAAGTAGAAATCTATAAGTTCGCAAAATTTGACTCTCGTTCCATGAAAATAAGGTGGTCTATATAATAAGGAAGTCTCGATATTGACGAATATTTGAGATTGAGACCGAAATCGAGACCGGAACCAAGACCGGGACTAAAATTGAGATCAAGTGTTCAGAGTTGCAAAACCGAGTTGCAGGCACCTGAGACAGGCAAAAACCGTACAAATTATTGAAAAACCAAAAAATTATCGAGAATTTGTAAGGTTTTTGCCTGTCACAGGTGCCTGTTTTGCAACTCTGATCAAGACTGAGACCAGGACCAAGATCGAAACTACAAATAAATTAATATTGATTGTATTTGAGCTTTCATGGATGCATCCATTTGGATCTCTGGTTATCAAGATCTCATGCCTCACTAAGCCATCCACCTACCCAATCTTCCATCCGAATAAATTGTAATATTAAGCTACATTTTTTCAAAAATGCTGTAAAATCCCCAATATTAATAAACCAGCATTCAGGTTTTTACAAGGATTTTCCAACAAAAAAACAAAACAGATTCATTAGTATAAAGATGTAAAGGTTGCAAAAAAAAAAACATTGTCTAGGTATCAATATTCGCTGAAACATTCAGTTGACTTTGAACCATTCAGTCGAAATGATCGAGCTTAACGAACAAGACCAACAATTATTAGAAGATTATCATGAAATTTTAAGAAAATTTGAGGAATGGATATCCGCACAGCCGCACATACCAAAGACTATTCGTAAGCAAATTTAATTCCATTTTTAAAATCCAGTTAATTAATTTACTTAAATAATTTACAGCCAAAACAGTTCTGTTCCGATATGTCAAAATTAATCACTTTGACCTTGAAGAATCTAAGAAGTTGCTGGACATCAATGTGAAGTTTAGAATTAAAAATCAATATCTATTTACTGATCGAGACATTGAGTCGGAGGAATTTCAAAAAGTGTCTAGGACTGTGTAAGTTTGATGGAATTTAGAGAATGTTTGGATGTTATGTGACGTTTAGAGCAGTGATGGGCTATGTTTTGGTTTTCTCGGTACACCTTGGAGACGAGCCTTGACTCAAACCTCAACTGAAGCCGTTAATGGCATATGGTTCATAGTATTTTGAGTTTCGGCACAGGTTGACCACCACTGGCTTATACTGGGTGTACGATTTGGGTACGGAGTTCAAGTTTTGGCTTATGATTTTGTTATCAGACGTTACTGTAAGAAAAGAGGGTCAAAAAATGCTTTTCCTAAACCACTTCATTTCTGAACGTTTCCTCATCCCAGTGGTGGACAACCTGTGTGCCGCAGTACACTAAAATGCCGCTAAAATTCCACGAACCGTATGTCATGTGATGTTTCAATCGAGGCTTACTACCAAGATGTGCCTTGAAAATCAGAAGGTTGTCCACCACTGGCTTACCCTAATTACATATCCATACTGAATTTGATTCTATTCTATTTCCAGCCAATACACAGTATTCCCAAAATTAACTAAGGAAGGCTACGCTGTTGAATCATATCGAATCATTAACTCTGATTTAAACAATTTCAATCTCAAGGACATAATGAAGCTTGTAATAATGGCACATGACGTAAATTCTCTTGCCCAATTAAATATAAATGGAGTTATAGCAATTTATGATGCCACTGGATTCACCTTTCAACATTTTATGAGAATCATATCAAATGCACAAACTTCAATTCACTTTTCACAGTATGGACAGGAAGTTAGCTGCATAAATCTCATCCAAGTCCATTATATCAACTGCTCATCACTTGTCACCAAAACTATTGACTTCTTTAAGTCATTTCTGTCTCAGGAACTAAAGAAAAAGTTGTATTTTCATTCTGAATATGAAGCATTGCATGACTTTATTGATATAGATTGTTTACCGGTTGAATATGGTGGTACTGAAGGTTCACTGAAGGATTATCATGAAAATACTCTGAAGAAGCTGCATAAGTATCGAGATTTTGTGAAGATGGATGAGAACTTTTTCCTTTTAGATAACTAAATAAGTTTGGACATTATTTTGTGACTTTATTGAATAAATGATTTACTAAAAACTGGAATTGTTTGCTAAATATAAAGCTTTGAGCTTTGGAACTAAATGATGGATTGAAAAGCTTTCAAAGCATTCAAAAGCATCAAAAGCTACAGTTTCCAAATGAAAGTTCCTTATTATTGATGCAATGTCCGTAACTTTAATTTGTAAGTCGTTAATGACGTTAATTCAGCCGCGGTCCATTGCCGCATTTAAAGAACGCCTGTTAAAAACTCTATCTTCCGATAACTTCTGCTAATTTGGTATATTGAGAAATCCAGCGACCTCATCAACACAACCAATTCAGGACATTTTCGGTCTTCCTGAAGTGGCTATAACAGCGAAAAAGTATCTAAATCCTACTGCAAAACTGACTTACTTAATCCGATACTGACACAAATGAGAACCAGAGAGGCGCAAATGAGAATATTTCCGTCTAGACTCTGTGGAAACTGCCTCCACAGTGTTGCTAAAATGAACATTCTCTTTTGCAGTCTATGCCTTACATCATATATACAGTCAGTATAGATCAACTGTGATTCATGACCTATCTTGTTTTGCATCTGACTCTGCCTCTATAGCCGGCTGCTTGCTGCCAATCTCCAATACCAAATGCTACATTGTCCAGAACTCAGATTTTGTATAAATAAGTTGACTTAAGTCTACTCTACCCCTTGCATTCTCTACCAACAGCCTTTCCAAATGTTCCTTAGCCGCCCTCACATTCTATTCCCATCTACAAAATCAGACTTAGAAACTTTCTTTATTAATAGCAGAGATCGAAGTCGCTTAGGCCGGCTTAGGCTTTTTAGCCGGCTAAGCTTTTCCGCATAGCTAAGCCGATTTTTAGTCTCCGCCGATTAAAAAATCAGCGGCTACGATCTCTGATTAATAGGAAGTCCATAGATCATCAAATGGATTAAACAATTACTCAACTTCAGCACACTCTTTAGTATACAGAACCAATTCATTCATTCAAAAAATCTCATGTCATTGAAACTTGTTAATTCTGGTTTGGCGGGTTTCTCTCCAAAAAAAAACTCTGTTTTGGTATTTAAGTGAACAAAGTTTAAAATGCTGCAAATAAGATATATTAAGGTATGGCCAGTTGTATTTAAACCATCTGATCGAAATGTTAGAGCTTACTGAGAGGAGCAAAAAAGCATTAGAAGATAATAATGAAATTTTAAGGGAAATTGAGGAATGGATATCAAGTCAGCCGCATATACCAAACAGTATTCGTAAGTATGAGCAATCTATAAAAAGCAATGAGCGTAATCGCCAAAATAGTGTATGTGACAAATGAAGAAGCCTCCGTTTGGCAGACAGATGGACGTCTACAAGCCTACAATAGACGGCTTCCATTTAATGTTAATAAAAGAGGTTTAGCGGAGCCTTAAAAGCTCCGTGACTGAGCCTTCTTCATTTGCGTCGCTCGGGTGAATATACTCAATCAATATTGGTTGACATCCTGAAAGACACACGACTTAACTCTGGCCTGAGTCTGAATTTCATCAAACTGTCCTAGACTCAGATTTTCGCTGACCTGTTTTCGGATTTGCGAGAATTTCTACACCGTGTGAATTTCATGCATGCTCAACTTTACATACAAGTCTGTTCGGCAAACAAGTCTTTTCCTTGTCTGTTCGGAAATGTCATTGTCATATTCTAATTTTATTGCAGCTCGAGCAATTCTGCACCGTTACTACAAAGTTTGTCAGTGCGATCTTGAAGAAACGAAGAAGTTGATTGATATTAATGTCAAATTTAGGATGAAGCATCAAAGTTTCCTTACCAATCGTGATTTTAACTCGGAGGAACTTCAACGTGTTATAGGCAATATGTGAGTTACTAATCTGAATAGCACAAGTCGATTGATAGATCCAAAAAGGCTGGCATGACTTTAGTATCAAGCCCAAGACTAGCAAGACTCTGGTATGGTGTCGGATTTAAACTAAATCTGGTGCCAGTTTGCGGCCGGCTTTTGATCGATGGCTAGAATGCCGTGACTCTGACTTGGATCCTGATTAGATTTAAAATCGACACCATCTCAAAGTCGCACAGAGTGTCAAGTCAGAATCATGCAAATCGGGTGCCGGATTTTTGATCGATGACCAGAATGGCATTACTCTGACTTGGATCCAGATTTGGTTTAAACTCGATACCATCCCAAAGACACACGGATTGATGCGGAATTTTTGGATCTATTAACTAATTTGTGTTATTCGGGTGATATTAATAGACATGCTAATAAAATACTGACCTATGATATTTTCATTTCCATATCCATACCCACAGTCAATATACAATCTTTCCAAAATTAACTAAGGAAGGTTATGCTATCGAATCTTATAGAATTATTGACTCAAATATAGATGACTTTATTCTTAAGGATATATTTAAGTATGTTGTGATGGTCAACGATGGATATGCACTTATAGAACCGGATACAAATGGACTTATTACTATTTATGATGCCAATGGATTCACACTTTCACATTTTATGAGATTTGTAACAAATATGCCAATTATACATCATTTTTCACAGTATGGACAAGAAGCTTATTGTGTGGATCTTAAGCAGATCCATTTTATCAATTGTTCGCAGACACTTACCAGAGTTATTTCATTTCTTAAGCCAGTAATCGGTAAGGAATTGCAAAAGAAATTTGTTTTTCATGACTCGGGACTGGAAACATTGCATGAAATTATTGATAAAGATTGCTTACCAACTGATGTCGGCGGAAGTAATGGAACTTTCAAGGAATATGCTGACATTGCCTTTAAAATTGTACAAAAGTATCATGACTTTTTGAATAAGGATGAAAATTTCTTTCTGTTGAATGAATAAAAGTTGAAATTTTGTGATTTTTTGATAAATTAGGACTTGATGAAGGTTCAGATTAAGCTGTATTGATGATCTTTTGCAGAATATAATTGAGTATACGATATTGTGTATATTAATGTAAAATAAAATAATTTTAAATTTATAAAAAAATGAGTAAAATTTGGAAGCCACACGAAATTGCCAAACCGTATTCAGAGGCAGGAGGGGTTTGAGGCCCAACCAACTTCCCGTTCCCCTTCTTGGAACAGATTCTTCAATTTACGAAGGTTTCCAATTTTCAAACAACACTCTTCCCGCTAAAAAAGGATCCCCTCCTGCACCTGCGAACATTCCATTTTGACGCTAATAAATGTGTCCATGGCAAAGCCTTCTTCATTAGTTTTGCTCGGGTAGGCAAAAATCGAAAGAATTTCGTAAATATTAAATCAATATTTCAAGGTCAATATTGACAATTTTTATAGTCATTAACATATTGTCACTAAAAATAAAAAAAACTTGTTGAGTTGTGAACAACGAAACCTATCAATTTACATTCGCTCCAAATTTAGCACCATTTAATGTTGCAAAAAATTGAATAAAATTTGAATAAATTTATGTTTAACGCAATATGTTTATAAATGGTACCTCAAATCAATTGACACTGTGGGGCAGTGTTGTTCAAGTTTTATGCCATAGCACACTAGTGTGACATATAAAAAGCTGATCTGTGTCATAAAACCAATTTACAACTAGTGCAAGGATTAAATTCGAATTGGACATGCATTTTGCAATTGGCAAAGGGCACCAAGGAAAGTAAGTGAGTAATTAACATGATTTTAAGCATATTTCCCGAGTGACACAAATTGAGAAGGCTCTGTCGCTGAGCTTTAAACCGTCGCATTTATATAGCTACGAAATATAGGCAGCTTTCATTGGATATTAGTAAAACAGCTTTAGCGATGCATTGGAACATCCATGGCATTTGTGTAGCTGTAACGAAATATTTTTGCAAATAAATGTTCTGCCGCAAAAAACTCTACAAACCAAACTGTTCTGTGTATCAATAAAGTTTGAAAAACACTGCTTTAAACTCTCCAAAATGTTGTGCCAAAACTTGTTTGCATAATGCAAAAAATCGGTCATAAATTTTATTTTGGTGAAACTTCGCGAAAAAAAAACTTGTTTCGAAGATGATCAGTACGAAAATAGACATAAAGATTTTGCTTACAGGGGGATTCCTGCTTGATGTGTAAGTAGGAATCTGAGTTTGAAACTTACGATGATGATGTCTTTTATAATTTATTTTTGACTGGGACATAATTTGGTATTTTCCTTTCATTTCTCACATGACGGTCATCTCATATGTGCTGGACTTTCCAAGCACAGCCGCATCAGCTGTAAAGATCTGTAAAATATCTAGAAACTGCCTAATTTGAGTAATAGGTTGAAATTGTGATTTTTTCAAGCATCTCTAAAAATCACCGATAGCTTCGTGGTGATAGCATACTATCGAAAATCGTAGGACCTGTGTTCGATTCCCATCCAAGCCAGTTCCTTGTTTAGAATTTACAAACTTGTTAATACGTCATTTTGATGCTCAATTAATTCAGGAATTGGCTGTATTGCACAAGCAATTAAGATGCAGCAACAACATTGACCCGAATGGGAATCGAACCTGCGTCTTATGATATTCGATCGTACGCTCTTACCAATCAGCTATCCAAGATTGCTAAATTTCACATGACAGAATGTCAATTTATTGTTCTACATACTACTATTCTGCCTTACATTTTCAAGTGTAAAACAGAATCGACAAAATCCAAGAAATCATCAACATTTTCATCCCACCTTCAATTCCCCTTTGTATTGGTCACATGGATATTCTTCTTTTGTAAACAAAAGCAATGATATAAAAATTTTGCACAATCATACCGAAATCGTTCAGTTGAGTTTCAACATTTGAGTCGATATGAATGAATCAAAAGAGAGTCTGCAAAAAGCAATTGAGGAAAGTAGTGAAGTTCTTGATAAATTTGAAGAATGGATAGCTACCAAGAAGCATATACCAAAGAATATTCGTAAGTTATATTGATTAATTTAAGTGTGAGGTTGGGAATGGTGCTAGGAAATCAGGCAAAAGTAGGTCTTGAGGAAGCTAAAAAATAGGATAACATCAGTTACTGTTTTCCGCAGTCATCAGACTGTTAAAAAGTTCTAAACTGATTTATGTGGATGCCTTTATTTCGACAAATTCTTGAGATCGGATTAACATCGAATATTGAGACGGAATTGACATCGAATTCAAAATCGAGCAAATTCCAAAAATGATATCGAGCTTATCCAGGACTCGAGATCGAGATTGAGCCGGTCCTGGATTCAAAATTTAGCTAACCCTGGGATCAAGCTCGAGCCAATTTCTGGTTTTAGGTCGAGCCAATCTCGGAATTAATATCAAGCAAGCGCTGTGGTCGACTCGAGACTCAATTTCAAAATTGAGCTAGTTCAGGATTCGAAGTTGAACCGGCCCCGAATTCGAGATTGAGCCAATCTCGGGATCGAGTTCAAGCCAATCCTTAAAAAATATTGATCTCGTCTCGAGAGTCCACATGAGTCCTGTTTTATGCTACAATCTTGCCTTATACTAATTTTTGAATTTATGAATTTGCTGGAACTCCAACTTTGTTAACATTGTGTCATTTTCATCACTTTTTGATTTAAATTTCCTTCAAAATTAATTTCCATAAAAATGAAATCAACCCTGAAAAAATTGACTTCCTCAACAAATATTTCCTATTTCACAATTCACTTCCTTAATGATGCGAGATATTTTGCGTCAGGAAAATACTTGTCCACACCTTCAAACCACATGAAATCTGAATATTCTTTATTAAATCTTTAAAATTTAAATTTTTGCAGCTAGGTCAGTTCTGATTCGATATTATCATACGAAGCAAAATGATCTCGAAGAAGCCAAGAAATTTCTAGAAGAAAATGTGAAATTCAGATTAAAACATCCGTTTTACTTTACTGATCGGAGATTGGATACTGAAGAATTTCGACGTTCTATTAAGTTATTGTGAGTATTAATGGATTTATTGATTGATTTAGTTTGTGTCCTTAAAGTCAGTGAAATTTCGGGTATTAAATCATATAGTGAGTGACATAAGTGAAGAAGGCTCTTCGATAAATGTGACTGAAGTTCATTGAGCTTTCTTTAGAGCTTTTGAGGATTCTCGAGAGTATTTTTATCAATTCCAAATGGAAGCCGTCTCCGTGTGACATCCATAAGGCTGTCAAATTGTTATTTGTCTTGTTCGGGATACGCAGACTGCTACCATTTGGTATTATTACTTTTATCCATAATGGAACTTCAAAGAATCTGTCATTTTCACTTGTGTCGCTTGGGAAAGAAAGTCTGTTTACAATTTTTTGATTCGAAAGTTGAGGTATCTTGCTATTAACTTTTGGTAAAAAGTGGAATTGATGCCAAAAAGTGCATAAATTTGACAAGATAGGAAATAAAACAAACTTTGGTTTTGCTTAGTCATTGTTATCGATTGACTAGTCAACAATAAGCATTTCGGAAGTCTCAATTTTGGTGACATTTTGAGAATAAGACTAGGAAGTCTTGGTCTCGTTCTCGAGAATCTTTAGTCAACAGTTTAAAAACGTCTTGTCCTCAAATCCTCTTAAAGTCTTATCCAGGGTTGTTAAAAGCAGAATCTGGTGTGTATTGAAAATATGTCACATGTAAAAATGTGTGGATATGTGTGGAAAATTTGTGAATATCCACATATATCCATACATATCCACATTCTGTATTACAGAATATGTTGTAACAACCCTGGTCATATCTCTTTTTGTTAACTAAAGGTTGATTCCCGTAAGAGATCGATTTTTCAATCATACCCGGAAAGAACACGTAAACATGCTCGAAAATTAGGCGCTTGGGCAGTCTGACTCTAGTTCCAGTCCTAATTTGATGAAAGCCAACCTCAGACCAAAGTCAATTTAGACTTTGACCGGATTTTCCATCATTTATTTATCGTCTATTTTCCAAAATAGCACATCACGTTCTAAGTATAAATCCATTGACGTTTTCCATGACGTTGTTCCTTAGCACGTGACGTAAAGCCAAGTTTACAGTCTCTTAACGAATTGCATTTCCAAAAATGATTCACAAATTGACTCAAAACTGTTAAAAAGATGATGCAAGAGTTAAGAAAATGTTGTTCTGGTTAGTTTTATTGGAATCGAAATTTCATGATGACGACGCAAAAAAATCTTGTTTTTCACAAAAAGATGACGAAAAAAATATGCAAAATTATTAAATTCTTCATCTTAAGGCTTAAGTTGCTGCTTTCTGAATATACGACCGCAATAATTAATTCCGTTTTTTTAATTTTGTGCTTTGCAGTCAATTGATAGAATGTCCAAAATTGACAAAGGAGAAGAACCACATCACAATCTTCCGTATAAAAAATCCAGATGTTAACAATTTTGTCATAAAGGAAATAATCAAAACATTTTTCATGGTACAAGACATGTGTGCTGTTGAGGCACCAAAAATTAATCAAAATATTTTTATTTATGATGCCAAAGGAGCAACCGTAAAGCATTTTATGAAGCTAGTCACAAATTTATCAACAATTTTACACTTCCTGTATTATGAGGAGAATTACATCCATGTGGACATCCTTAATAATCATTTTGTGAACTGCTCACCAATCCTCAATAAGGTTATCAATCTTGTGTCACCATTTTTGAAGAAGGAATCTGTGGACAGCATGGTTTTTCATTCATCATTTAACACATTGCATGAGTATGTTGATAAAGAATGCTTGCCAATTGAATATGGTGGAAATTTTGGAACTTTAGATGAATTTCATGAGATTAATTTGAAGCAACTGTTTAAGCATCGTGACTATCTTGGGAAGAAGGAGAATTTTGTTTTGACAAATTAGTATAAGTAGTTTTAAGAAATTCGTGTTATAAATTATATATTGTACTAACTTTCCTAAGTTTCTAGAGTGAAGCAATCACTTAATATATTCAGTATTGTCGAAAACATTGTACGAATGCTTGACATTTTATAGTCATCATCAAGAGCAGCCTTAATATGGCTCGATACCCCACTCTAACCCTACACCCGTTACGTAACGCAATAAATTAATTTTTTTAACCCACCACCCCAAAACTTAAGCCTTTGTAAAAAAATTATGGATCAAGCGATTGCATTTTATTGAAATCTCGAAATCAATCAATATATCTTTAATTTCAATACCAGGATTAAAAACCCTGATATTAAGAACCCTCTTTAATGTAAGATTTGCAAATAATATGCGCATACTTGCATACAATTGTCGAATCCTACTGAGTACTATTCTATAAATATTTACATTTAAATATTTGAACTTATTTAATTTAGATATTTAAACCTTTATTAAGTTATTCTTTATCCGAAGTTTGAGATTTGTTAAATATGTAAGTTTAAATTATAGAAAAAATATTTAATTAAGTTTATAATCTTTGTAAATTTTAGATGAAATAAAATATATTTAAATTATTAATAAACTTTGATTGTATGTTACTTACTTTACTTCCTTGGCTGGGGCGTACGGGGGCCCAAAGCCGCGTTTAAAGAACATCTGTAGACAGCTCTATCTTTCGATAACTTCTGCTAATTTGGGATATTGAGTACTCTAGCGTCCTTAGCGATTGTATCTTCAACAGGAGTTTTTTTTGATCCAGACAAGCTTAATAAATCAACATAAATTATAGTCAAAAAACTTACTCTGAGTAAACTAATTAATGTTAGGGCTATATTTAAAACAATAACAAATGATATTGATCTTGAAAATCAAAAGCGAATTTCATAATTATATTACTAATCTCAATCAGTTCCTGCGAAAAAGTTAAAAATAAAAAAAAATTATGCAAATTTAAATGAACATCTGCAGAAACATCTGGAATCTATAAATGAGCACCTGAAACTTCTTCAAAAATGTCAAGTGAATTTCAAATCTAAAAGTTATTTTTATAAAGTTTAATGCTAAATTAATTCATTTTAAAATACATAAGTTATAATTCTGAATGGAACCCCGAGTGGTACATACAGTGTATCATATTTTTTTGAAGTAAAAATTGGTCAAGCATGCCGAAACAGCTAGGATAACTTCGCGTCTTACCGTTAATAGTATGACGTAGCGGATGCACGTTGTAGTGGACGTTGTGATGGACGTTTTGCTTTCCCCAACTATGTACGCTTTATGACCCAGGGTATATCAAAGTACCTAGCCACAATTTGTGCGTCGTGAATCACACAAACCGAGTTATTGTGACTAGAACAGCGAAAAATCAATCGAATCCAACTAGACTTTCCCTAGGATAGATCCCGGGACCTTTGAGTTGATTTGCTATTTGAGTCGACTTCCTAACCAACTTGACAATTGTCGCTTTTTCGCTGCTAAGAATCAGGCCAGAATTCGAAGAAATTTTGTGTCCGTTCCATCTGTTCCATCTGTTCCATCAAGGTCAGTCACGGTAAAAATCATAAAAACAATAAAAATCTAAAAAAATCAAAAGTTTTATGATTTCTACGACAGTGTCTTACCCTGACCTAACACAAAACTGAAATCGAACAAACCGCTTCAAAAATCCAGTTTTTAATCAGATAATTTGCATACTACAAATAAATAAGATAAACAGAATCGAGAATGTTCCACAATTTAAATAACAATTCAATAAAACCATTAATTAAATTTGCATTTTGCAACCGTATATCTAATTCTCCATTGTTCTTCTAAAACTTACAGATTACTAGAGCATTCAATGCGTAATCATGAGAAAATTACGTGAAAGTAAAAACTGAAAACAAAGAAATTTAAAAGATTTTTTTATTTCTAAAAAAAATAAAAGTTTTTATTTTCATTTTAAATGAATTTTTATCACAAAGGCTTAATGACTTTATAATTATTAATTTTATATAAATTTTGTTCTTTGGAAGCTAATTTTATTTTTGTGGGATTTTTCACTTTTTTGTTTACAAAATACCTATTCCAAATTTATTTAAATTAAATCAGTGACATTCAAAATTAAAAAAAAAATGGTTAATTTGTGGTAATTCAGTGGTGCGCAACCTTTTACTTTCTGCGGCCCATCTTGGGTTGTTCAACCAAAACTAGACACGGTTCATGGCATTTCCAAAAAGTATTGGCCCTACACTAAAGGACCACGGCACACAGGTTAGCCACCACTGTGATAATTTATCAGTTTTTAATTGGCTGTCAAATTTTAAGTTGAAAATGAAAATTAGAATTTTTAGCAATCAAATTAGATTGCTGATTTAATTCCCGAACAGCACAACGTATTTTCTAAGGCAGTGTTGGACAACCTATGTGGAGCGGCACTTTGGTGTGCTGCCAAAAATGATTGAAAATATCATGAACTGTAAACCGTGTTTGGTTTCGGTTGAAGCTTACAACCAAGAGGTGCCGCAACAAATTAAAGGTTGTCCACAACTGCATTGAGGCACCGTGACATCGCTGCATCTACCACAAGTCCCTAAGTTCCTCTGAGGGTATTATGACTGCTGATTTGGACTACATTTTTACAGCTTCAAAAATGTCGTTCGTCGCATCTTGTCACTCGGGGTTATTTTGATCATGAATTAGCGACTCTCATCATTAACTGTCACACTAATCATGCCCACCAATCTCACGAAAAATTGACAAACAATCCGAATTTAAAAACCAAATTTTATTTTTTATTGATTTTCATTAGCAAATCTTTTTTGGCAAAATAAATAAATTTTTGAAAATATTCACGAGCAACATAAATCTCATGCTGACCACAAGGTCTTGTCGAACTTGTATTATCATCTTTCAGCTGTTTGACTAGTCGTTTACCTTTTACGAACAAAAAAACATCGATTTTTAACATCAATGTTGAATATGTTTTGTTAAATATGTTCGAAAACAAATCTAGTTTGCAGGAAGATGTGTTCTTAGTTTTGGATGAATCACGATGATGGTCAATAGAGCTTTTTAGACATTGCAATTATACTAGGTAATGAGTCATATACAGAGCTCTAAACAGACTCGGATTTTGTATGACGTCCTACTATTCCCGGTCGCATGTTTTTCGCATGCACCCGGCCGCATTCACTTCGAGCTCATGTCATGCATGTCAGATGCACCTGGTCGCATGCACTTCGAGCTCAAGTCATGCATGTCGGATGAGACTGCCGAATGGGATTCGAACCCACGTTCTACGATTTCGGTCGCATGCCTCTACCACTGAACCATCAGGGTCTATTCGACTATACTGCAAATAGCCATACATTTATAAATTCTACATCGACGCATTGTCACCTTACTGAGTACATTGTGTTCTTCAGGAAGTCGACTACCAATCTAGTCAACATCAAGCTCTACAAAATCACTAAAAATTCTACTGACCATCCCACCAGACATCAAACACAACCATGACCTTTTTCATGACTACACATGGAGCATGCCAAAATTCAAATGCCGACTGATTTAAGAATTTAAACTATTTTAAATCGTTTATTTGCATAATATTTAATCTTCTGAGTAGCATGTACTACGCGTACTAATAAACAACCTACTCAATGTAAATTCACGTGATGTCCGTATTAAAATAAAAAAACAACAAAATTATTAATCATAATTGGCGTTTAAAAATTTAATTTAATTCAGTTGACTGAAGGACGTTCTTGTTGAACATGCTGGTTGAAATTCTTTCTTATTCTTTTGTCTTTAACATGCATTTACTTCCTATTTTACTTAATTCTATTTGTTTTGTATCATTTAAATTTTATCACTTTAAAATTGGGGTCGTTTGTAAATGATGTGTATTGTTTAGGAGAAAGTGAGTACGGATCCATTTGGATACCAGTTGAATAATTAAGCCAGAACTTCTCAACCTTTATCAAGTCCAACTAAGTTAGCCATATTTCCAATACAGTGGTTGGCAACCATGTCAGAACTCAACACTAACACAAGATCAGTGGTGGGCAACCTGTGTGCCACAGAACACTCTTTTGTTGCCAAAATTGGCATGAACAGTATGTCATATAGGCTTTAGTCGAGGCTTACCAGCATGCTGTGCCGGGAAAATTAAGAGGTTGCCTACCATTGCATGTTACTAATCTACTATATATGGTGTGTTACCATACTTTTTGTGACATACTTGAAGATTTTGGTGACACATTATTCCAGTACTTCACAAACTTTGACTACATGACACACTCGGAAGGCGCAAGGTATAAAATCGATCAAAAATTTGGCCATTAACTGACTCAATTCTGGTTTTAAGCCAGGTTTAATTGAATCTGACCTAGGGTCAGAGTGATGCTGTCCTGGAGCCAGATTTTCCATCAATCTTACACAGTGTGCCTTCTGGGTTCCTGACTGACTTGAGGTTAGTCTATTGATTGAATTGATCGAATCTGGCTGAGGCTAGACTCACGCTGACCTGATTCCAGAAGTTTGGCACCGTGAGTCTTCCGGTTGTATCACGGAGTATAATAATAGTCTAAGAAGCACTGATCTACAGTCATTAAGGTATCAAGAAGAATCAGTGTGGCACTTAATGCGTATCTCCCACTAATCAACAGACATCATTCACAAACGAACCCCAAACATTATTAAAATAATTATTCTTTATCATGCATTGGGTTGTTATTGCTGTCTACTTTGCTGTCTACAATCCAGTTGCTGTCATTTTTCAAATAATTTCTGTGTGGGAGAATGTTAATTAATGGCTTATGTACTTAACATTGAATGCATTATTCTTATCTTACCGTTTTTCCATTAACCTCTTCATCCAATAATCTTTCATATTAGCGATAGGTCCAGCAGTTCCGCCATATTCAGTCGGCAACAGATCTCTAGGAATGCACTTGAACAGCGTATCAGTATCGGGTGAATGGAATTGAAGACGTGCTGCAACTTCAGGTTTTAACAGAGGTCGAATGAGCGACATGATTTTTGTTAGAAGCGGCGTACAGTTAATGACATGACATTGAGTGACTCTGACTGGATGTGCCTTAATGATGAATTGAAATTTTATGGATTTTTGACAACATTTTAAAATTGATTATGCCTTACCTCCTGAACGTATTTAAAATAGAGCCTCAATGTCGAAAAATTGACTCTAAATAAATGCCATATAGTCATGCCTTTCATATCAAAAATTGGAATTTCGCCATCAGCTAGCTCTGGATTCGGATCAGGCGAAATCAGCCGCAAATCAGCAAACATAAAGAATGTCTTAATGACATCATTAAACACAAAGTTGGTCGAGTTGTAATCGATGAGACGTAAAATGCAGACCTTAAAGTTTTCTGGTGTGGCTTTCAGCATTGGAACTATTTCACTAAAAGATTTTTATAGACTCATTAAGACTGACTAGATAAGCAATAAAATTTAGGTTTTACATAGCGTTAAGCATGCCTGCAATTTCCGGTGACAATGGATCTCTTCCAGTGAAGATGTGTTGATTGTTGGCTCGAATATCGAGACTGTATTCAAGTAGCTTTTGTGCCTTTTCTAGATTGAAGTTGTAGGTTTTGAGGTAGCGCAGAAGAAGCATTTTTTCTGTCGATATTGAATATTTAGGGTTATTTAAGGTAGAAGAGACTTCATTTTATGATAAAATTTGAATTTATATGCATCTTTTTAGGTTGACATCATAAGTCAGACTTAAGTGGTTCGATGGCGGAATTGTTTAGTACTGTTTAATACTGTTTAGGTCGATATTGCAATATCGACCCCGCGATCATGAGTTCGAGACTCAGTCGGAAATTTTTTAACACACTTTTATTTGACTTGCTCTGTCTGTCCTTCTGTCTGTCACGTTCAAAACTTATGATCCATTTTTCATTTGTAAAGTCATCAATGCAGTGGTTCTAATCCCATTACAAGCTTGTAGGCCTACTGAGTGTGGTGGTCTGTCGCATTCTTAAGCGACACAAATGAAGAAGGCATACGAATCTTTTAAGGTACACGAGCTACGAACCCTTTAAGGTACACGAGTTACACGAACCTCAAACTCTCTCTAAATAGTCCAAAATGGAAGTCGCCTATTTTTGGAAGATTTATGGTCGTCGAATTTTCATTTTTGTCGCTTAAGACTCTCATTTGTTAAACAATTATTAGCCGCAAAATTCCATAACTGAGAAGTATTGTTGAGTAATTATTGCTAGAATTGTAATGCACTATACAGGTATCTGACCTTTGAGGATGACACTAAGGGTCAGACACTATTGTCATAATAGTAGGAAAATTACTTATTTTACGATACTGACACCTGACATCAATTAGAATCGTCAACGAAATGTTGCCATAAAAAGGCACTAAAATTTATTTACTCTTTAACAGAACCCGAAGTTCTGCCAACTAGCAAACTAAACCGAGTAGCACAATTCTGTTAATTGATCTAAAATCCAGCTATAAACCGTCGTGACTTTAGAATGATGCTCGATATGTGGTATAGAGTCAGAGTCACGCCGACTTAGAGCCAATTTTTGAACGATTAACCTGACTCGAATCCGACCACCAAACCGACTCTGGCATCGAACCCGAATCTGGTCTGGAACCGCAATCCGACATGCTGGCCATGACAGAATTTGTGATATTCGGGTAAGTTTGATTTCCGAGTGACACAGGCAAAGATTCGTGTCGAGTCGACTTTAACTGCACCAACCTCGAGTTCTGCTTCAAATTCACATCACATTCTCTCCAAAACATCACATCCAAGGGCATATACACTCAAATTCCATAACAATTCTCACTAGAACTTCAATACTCAACATTGTAAGTCTGATGCATTTAAGTCAATATTGATCACAGCGAATGTAATCAAAACACATGTGAGCTTATGTACATTTCTGAATAAGCACGTCGCGGAATCTCAACTTTAATGATTTTCTAAGTGAAACTGCACATTTATGCTTTAATAACAGTTCTTTGTAAGTGTAATGACAATTTAGCATCACTAAGATGCTTTCACTTTGTAACTTGTCTTTTGTTAGATACGCACAGTAATGACGTTATGTAGATCGGAGTGATTGTGTTGAAGTTTTGTTATGTATTGTAATTAATTGAGTTGATTAATTATGAATCGAGATTGTGCGTTGTGAACCGGAGGTTATGGATATGTATATAGATCCCGATAAGCACTTGACGGTTTATTGATTCTAAATCTAGCACCGGATTGGAGTGACACTGACATGGTGTCGTGTGACTCTGACATGTTGTTGTGTGACTCTGGCATGGTGCCGCATGACACTGTCATGGTGTCGCATGACACTGTCATGGTGTCGCATGACACTGTCATGGTGTCGCATGACATTGCCATGGTATCGCATGACACTGTCATGGTGTCGCATGACACTGAAATGGTGTCGCATGACACTGACATGGTGTCGCATTACTCTGACATGATGTCGCATGACTCTGGCATGGTGTCGCATGACTGTGGCATAGTACAGCGTGACGCCAGCATGGTTCAGTGTATAGCTGACATAATGCTGCGTACCTCGAGCATGGCACCACATGATTCTGGTATGATGCAATGTGACGTTGGCATGATGTTGGTGTGACGTTGCCATGGTGCAGCGTAGCATTGTCATAACGTCAGATATAAAATCCAGTACCAAGTTGGAGTCACACTGGCCTCATGCCGAATTTAAACCAGTTCCAGCATCAAGTCAGAGTAACGTCAGTCTAGAGCCAATTTTGAACCAATTCCAAGTCACAAAATCAGAGTCACTCCAGTCTGGAACTGAACTTTTTAATCAAAATAGAGCTCTAAACAGTTGTGTCTCGATTTAGCAAGGCGGATGCACAAAACAAACAATTAATCATGAGTTAAGCCTGAAGATCAACTGCATCATTATCGAATATTTTTAGCATCTTTAATTGGATGCAAATTAGAACTGTTTTGTCTCCGTCACAATGATCGACAAAATTTAAAGAACAAAAGTCTGATAAAGAACCTGATTTTTTTTGGGGATTTTTTTTATTCTGACACAATTCTGGTTTTTTCTGCAGTTGCCTGACTTCTTTTTCCAAGTGTTAAAAATATAAATCCACAAAAAATTGTTCCGCATTTGATGCACAACACAAATGTCCATAAAATTGACATTTACCGATATTTTGTGGTAAATGTGACTGCAAGTTAATCCACTTCCGGAACTCTTGAACCTTCTCATCCATTTCATAATCAGACAGAATCACTTTACTCGTCATTTTTTTTTAACTTTTTTTGATATTTTCAGTCACGATCAATTCTTCTTTACAGTAAGAGCTCACAACATCAACTGAGCAGTCAGCTTCGCATGTGCTTAACACAGCAGAGCGTTAACAACGATGAATAAAAAAATCTTTTCGTCTTGCTCTATTATTATGTGTCGATTTAGAGTCTGAAACAAGAATAACAAGATTTTTTTGGTGCGGTTTTCTTGCGTGGTACACGAAAATTTTATGTTGATCTTTTTTTGTGGATGAAGAAGAAATTTTTTTTTTTAAATTCAATGTCGCGTTCTAATGGAATATGAATTTTTTTTTGGTATGTTGACATTGCAAAATGTATTTAGCATTGAGTAAAGAGATAAGAATGAAATGATAACTGAGGGATTTTAAGAATTGAATTTTTGGCGATAATGTGCATTGTTGGATGAGGAATTAGGTGCTTATGAGGAATTGGGTGCTTATGAGGAATTGGGATGAACATTTGACATTTGGAGGAGCTATCTAAGATGGATCTCTTGGGTATGATTGCTACTTTATGAACATAAAGCACCCAGTCCGATGCGACTCAAAAAAAATTTTAAAAATTTTTCAATTTTTTAAAATTTTTCAGTTTTTTAAAATTTTCAATTTTTTGAAATTTTTCAAATTTTTTGAAACTTTTCACATTTTTTGAATTTTTAAAAATTTCATTCAAATAGATATATCAAATTTTTAAATTTTTTAAAAATTTTTGAGTTTGAAAATTTTTTAAATTTTGAATTTTTGAACTTTTGTCATTTTTTTTTGAATTTTTATCCAAACTTTTGAATTTTTTGAATTTTTGAATTTATCAAATTGTTTGAACTTTTTCAAATTTTTGAATTTTTGTTCAACCTATTTTCAAATTTATACCTAATTTATTTTAAGCTTTTCAAATTTTTTAAATTGTTCCAAATTTTTTGTAACTATTCAATTTTTTTTGGAATTGTTCAAAATAAATTTTTAAATTTTTCAATCTTTTTTGAATTTTTTAAATCTTTTAAATTTTGACAAATTTTTGCAAAGTTTTCAAATTTCTTCTCTGAGTGTCCACAATCGTTCTTAATATTACTCAGTGGATTACGTTCAAAATAGGCTTAATTCTAATGAATAAACACGCAGTTCTTTGTTCCATGTGAACCTTTTCAACTATCTTTAGAAAATTGCTAGGTTGATTGATTTATTGCTGAACATCAAGAGTAATTGATTGATGACGGAGAAGATAGACTGATGAGTTAGTATAATATAAAGCTATAGCTGAACACTTTTACGATCAATTAGATTTTACATGAAAAGGAAATTAAGCAGCTAGTGTTACATAAGCGATTAGCTGCAAAATAATTAGTTTCAGATCTAAGGCTTAATAAATATTTAATTTCTCTACATTTCCATCAAGTCTATTCAAAATGCACACCTAAAATCGAGAATAGTGACCTTTCTGGTGCTCATGAAAAAGACACTGAATTTTATGTAAATTAATAAAATATTCAGATATCTTTAATCTTTTTGATATAGACGATTGTGGTGCAGCAGACAATTTTCAATGTTAAGCTTGAATTTTCGCACAGTCATAAATTACTGATGTTAGGTTTGGAAGGTAGTATGAAAATGTTTGTAACCTTAGGATGTAGCCCGAAAGACAGTTGACATAGAAATGGCCAAAAATGCAGCACGATGTCAATTAGATTGAGGTCTGGTGCCGGATTTCATCAAATCAGGTCTTGAGCTGGAGTTACGCCGATCTGCAGTCTAACTTTTGGCCATTTCTAGAATATTTCAACCCAAGCAGCACAACGTGTTCACCAGGGTATCACGTCGCCATATTACCTGTAAGATGCGAAGTTGAACTAATGGCTGATTGGTCTGGTCATTAAAAAGTTTTAGGTTCGAATCCTATCAGTTCCAAAGTTGTACTTTTCCAGAACTTTAGATACTACAACTGCTTAATTTACGAGATCAATAAGGAATTAGAAAAAGACAGTAGAATTGCGTTTGGTATTGGCAATTGGCAGACGGAAGCCAGCGATAGAGCTAGCTTTAGTTAGGCCTTATCTATGGGAGGCAATAAATTGCAGTTGTTAATCTGTACGAAAAGCAGTAAAGTAATATGGTAAGTAAGTAAGAAGGAATTAGAGCTCCGGGCAATGTAAGACTCGTCTAAGTTAGCAACTTGAAGTTCAACTCAAACAAATCGGAACTGAATGTGACAGGTTACCTTAAGAATGAAATATTGATAGAACAGCCCCAACCAAACCTGAAAGTATCACGTTTTGCCAATTAAACAAGCTTCATGCTCTGTGTTTGTTGTTTTTATTCTCATAATTCATTACATCGTGCACCGTTCCTTCCCAGTTCCTTCAATGTTTATTCAATTTAAACGATTCGTTGACCTTAGACCAAAATTTCTTTTTCTTTGATTTATGATCAAATCATTTAACTACTAATAAGGCACTTACCTACCTAACATGATAAATCGATGATTATTTTTGGCAAAATATCCAATTGACAGTAGCAACTGAAGTCGAAAAGATCAGATAAAGTTCAAATTTGCTATGATTAATACCTCACGATAGCCATCTCTATACTTAACAATTGTTTAAATCTACTTAAATGGCTAAAAGGTAATAAAACACATCAAAACATTGTTTTTGAGCTTTATTAATTGCTAAGTTCTTTATCATATCTGTTGTAGTTCTTCATCCGGTCGATAATGAATTCTAAATCTATTGGGCATTGCCAAATATAGCCAAATATAATCAAGAAATTATACAATCAGGAAATGTTCTTTAGCAGATAAAAAAGCAGATCAATTCAAAACGGTTCCTGATTTTTATATGAACAGGTTTGGGTACATTCTTCATGCAAATAAGACATTTGCCCGAACAGAACAAAGTATTTGTTTGGGGATCGAAACTTAGGGTTCTAGATGCCGAGATTGAGACTTAACGGGTAGTCTTGCTCAGATTCTAAAAACCGAGACCAATACAATTCGGGAAGTCTCGTTCATGGCATCGATCCCCCAATGAGCACTTAGTTGCTGACTCCTAATGAACACTTACTGCTGTTAGGGTCCATGTCGTCAGATTCTTGAGACCGGACGTGACCGAGACTTCTGCAAATCCTAACCACTACGTTGCCGTTTTAGTCGTAAAATGCGTAGTTGGTCTGATGACTCCATGACGGCTGATTTCGATTAGCTGATTTGATTAGCTTTACTGCAAGATATACGATTCGCCGCACTGTGACGCTCAAGTTTCTTATTGGTTCTCTTAGCCTCTATTTAAGTATTTTGGTCTCTAGACCAACTCACCCTGCAATAACCAGAGTTGAACCATAGAGGTCATGAATCACAATTGATCTGAACGGTTAGCGAAGTAAGCAGTGCCGCTCGGGATTAATATCCAATAATATTTCGGATAACAGTGCTCGGTTTGTTTTGATCATAAACATTCTTTGACATTTAACCAAATTTTTGCACACGAAAGAACTTACGACTCATCGTGACTTAAATTTAAAACCCCCAAAATCTCATCATATACTAAAATTAACAAGACGATACATTAATTGCATATAATTAAAGATGATCTTTAGCTTAAGTCGTGCAAATAATTCCTCAAATTGCCTTTAACAAAGATGCAGTCTTAAAAGCTTTCCATTAGCACTGAAATTAATTATTCCAAGGTAAATTCAACTTTTTCAATAGCTTATCAGTAAAACATGAACTGTGAACCTTGTGCATGAGTTAAAGAAGTCATTTTAAGTCTTAATTGCTTTTTGATAAATAATTCAGCTTAAGAATCAAGAAGTAATTTAGTAAATATGCTGCTTACTATCTTAATGAGCATTTATATTCAGCATGTCAAAAATAAACTTGAATAACATGTTGATATTCATATCACGGACCAACATTTTATGAAAAATCGAGAAATAACAATCATTAAGTATAGACACAAAAGACATATTGTCATGTGAATCAATGACACAATGACTAGTTAGTCGCAGCAGAAATGCTTTATTTTAGAGATTTGTTACAAATTGTTTAGAAATTATATTTGTTAATGATGACTGGTCTCATGAATTAGTATTATATATAAGCCCGAGCTGTTGACAGAGACACTATTGCAATTGGTATTGGCAGAGTTGTCAGATGGGTGCCTATGGATGGGTGCCTAGCTGTATCATGGTAGAGGCAAGCTATAGTCAACGATAGGGCCAGTTTCAGGTGACATCTGAGGGAGGCCATGGATCACAATTGACCTGTATAGCCAACTAAAGCAAAAGCAAGCATAAGATCAAGTGACATAAATGAAGAAGGCTCTGATATGGAGTATTTAAGGCATCAAATGGAACTTACCTCTGTTTGGCAGTCATGTGGAAGCATTGAGGAGGCACACGGATGCCGCTTCTGTTTGACAGCCATGTGGAAGCCACGAGAAGACACATGGATGCCGGCCCCTTTAACAGTCATGTTGAAGTCACATGAAGGCACATGGAGGCAGTCTCTATTTATCAGCCATGTAGAAACCGCAAGGTGGCACAAGAAGGCAGTCTCTATTTGGCAGCCATATGAAAGCCTCATAAATTTGTGTTGCTCGGGAAGAGTTGATTTCGTTTTTCAGATGAACATTTTTATTCATTATTTGGAAGATATCATTAAACTTATGTCAAAGATTAATGAACGATATACTTCCAGTTGTTTAACATGATTCTTAGTAAGACTGCAATCGAGGTTACATGGATATCCAGAAATTTTTTTATAGAATACACAACTTAAGGGATTTTTGGGACTTTTTCTTAATCCAAAAAGAATTTTGTCCAAAAATGAGGAGAATAGTGGATTTGATCCCAAAAACCTCTCCTGGATACGTTCTGGGGCCAGTTTCTTAACCTACCAGAGAAACCTTAATTAGCCCGACTGTTACCTCCTTTAACTCTACTCACGCCCTAGCATGCCTAGAATAGGGTGGGACAAGAAAACTAAGGACATCTGGGATAGCCTACCTGTGTAAATTATTGTAGGGTAACTCGGATAGGTTAGGAAACCCGATCTCTGATTGCAATAGATAGACAATAAGTAGCTTATCTTATTCTTAAAACATACGATTTAATGTAATTACTCATAGAAATTATCCCACAAAACACCTTCAAGTGTACACGTGGGTATTTTCCCAATCTAAACTCTATTTCACCATTTGATGCAGCACATGTGTTATCAAAAATAGCTCTTAAAATACTTAATCAGTGCTTGGAATTACCTGGCTTATAATAACAACCCAAATTTGATATGCTTTATAGGAGATGATTAAATAAGACTTAATGTGAGGAAGAAGTACTCAAAATGTTGTGATAAAAAATCATTTAACTCCTCACTTTTTGATAAGGGAAATGCTATAAAAAGTAGAAAATAATGATTAATTTATCAAACAATACAAGACCATTAAAGTGAATTGAAGGCAATCAATTAAAAATGTTTCAGAAATTTTTGATTCTGCTCTTTGTGCATTTTACTATAGCCAGTATTCTGAAAGGCCGAGTTCCAATTAGAAATGCAGTTAAGAATGCTAATTCTACAACACCTGGAACTAATGTGACATGGCCAAATTTCAATACAACAACGTCAGTGACTCCACCATTGAATTACAGCACGCCGGGTCCAATTTTCAATTCCACGACTCCAAATTACTGGAATTCATCCACGCCACATCCAAATTACAACCACACGACTCCAAATTACTGGAATTCCTCGACGCCGGGTCCAATTTTCAACCATACGACACCAAATTATTGGAATGCATCCACGCCACATCCAAATTACAACCACACGACTCCAAATTATTGGAATGCTTCTACGCCACATCCAAATTACAACCATACGACACCAAATTATTGGAATGCATCCACGCCACATCCAGGTTGGAACCACACGACACCAAATTATTGGAATTCATCCACGCCACATCCAGTTTTCAATCATACGACACCAAATTATTGGAATTCATCCACGCCACATCCAAGTTGGAACCACACGACACCAAATTACTGGAATGCATCCACGCCACATCCAGGTTGGAACCACACGACACCAAATTATTGGAATGCATCAACACCAAACCCAAATTTGAACTATACGACACCAAATTATTGGAACTCATCCACACCGGGTCCAAATTGGAATTTCACAACTCCAGACTATAACGTGACAACATCATGGCCTAACTTCAATGTCACAACACCAAGTTACAACTATACAACACCAGGAAATATCTTTACAACCCCAAATTTCAACAACACTATGCCCAGCTTCAATAGTACAACGCCAGGTCCCAATTTTAACTATACCACATCAGGAGAAGTCTACACAACACCAGGAGGAAACTATACGATGCCAAAATTAAAGCTTAAGTCTCTATTACCTTAATTTAATTCGATCTAGGGGCATCATAACAATAATTTTAGTAATTCTACAGAACACATGCGGCATGTGCTACATATGATGATTTCATTGATTAATAAATTTGAGTCATTGTATTGATTTAAAATTTTGTTATTTTTTGTGGGAACGTGATAGCAGTAAATAGAAAATTGATAATGTTTGACAGCTTAATGGAAGAGACAGGTCAAAAGTTTGATTGCTTTCGTAATTGTATCTACTCATTGACGTAATTTCTAGAAATTTGATTGAGAAAATTGCTCTTATGTGATAAAAGTCTAGACTTGTTCTGGGTGTCTATGTGAATTTTTTGTTGCTGTAACTGTTGGATCTTGTGTCTTGGAACAATACAACATTGTGAGCTGTATAATGAACAATTTTTGAAGAAGAAAATTTAAGTAAGTATTATACTACGTTTCCTAACAGCCCGCGATAGCTCGATAAGTAAGAGCAATTGACATGTTGTCAATAAGACGTGTGTTCAAATCCCACGTTTGGTGATTGAAAATGAAGTGAATACAGTCTTCATCAAATCATTTCACGTATTTTTTTATGGATTGCCATCAACATGGCAATGAAACTGTGTCCATAAACACACCCATCTAGAATTCATACCCAGCTACTTGCTTGAAGACTACTGTGATTAGCAAAAAATGTCACAAAAATGGCAGCCAAAGGCATTGAAATTTATACGGCCTTTGAACGGGTCATCAAACCTTTCAGCAATCATTGTAAGTATATCGTTTAACATATTTTGGGAAGCAATTAACAGAGCTCCCGAGCGACACAATAGCAATTGACATCTTTTGCTTTGCCAATATCTTAAATACTCCCTCTCAGAGCCTTCTTTATTTGTGTCGCTCGCAGTTCTAACTCTGAGTCTCATTGACTAAATTTCATAAAATTTTACAAACATACTACAAAATCTACAAAAACAAATCTCAATTCTGTTGAGTCTTATGAATCAAATGATTGGTCTAGTTGGTCTATAAATACACAACAGATAACGTTGTTGACATTTTACTCCACAAACATTTTGTGATTGCTATTTTATGACATAATTGGATTATCAAGGCAAGAAATATTCCAAAAATTCACATTTGGCATTGACAATCAAAACATTTTTATTCAATTTTACTTCTCATCATCGTGACTACTCACAAAACTGCTTTGTTTACAAATTGATTACAGTTCTAATACACTTTCCATCCTTGAGCAGGTCAATGGCATCATTAATGTCTTCTAATCGCATTTGATGAGTTATAAAGCTTTCTAGGTCTAATTTCCCGTCCACAAATTGATCAACTAGACGTGGAATGTCATCTTGAGTTTTATATCCACCATAAAATGATCCAACGACACTTTTACCAACCTGAAGTTGAACAGGCACGATATTAATTGTCTTATCACTTGGAGCTATTCCAATAAGCACACAAACACCATGTCCAATAATTATTGAGTCAAATGCTTGATTTATCGTCTCCATTAGTCCAACGCACTCAAATGAAAAGTCAACGCCGCCTTGAAAGTTTTTCTTCAAATAATCAGCAATTGGCATGTCAAGTTCTTTTGGGTTCACACAGTCAGTGGCGCCTAATTTTTTGGCAATTTCAAATTTATCTGAATTTATGTCAATTGCTACAATTTTGCTGGCCTTCATCGCATGACATCCCATAACTGTAGCAAGTCCAATAGCACCGAGTCCAAAGACTGCACATGTACTGCCTTCACGTACCTTAGCTGAATTAATAGCTCCGCCATATCCGGTCGGAACTCCACACGATAATAAGCATGTCTTTTCTAGCGGTGCTTGTGGATTGATTTTCACACAATTATTTACACTTACAACTGTATATTCTGTAAATGTTGAGGTTCCCATGAAATTATAAATTTCTTGTCCTCGACATGTTATGCGTGATGTTCCATCCTTCATAAGACCCGTGAGTCCATACTTCATGAAATCTAAGCATGCATTTCCAACACCAGCTACGCAGACTCTGCATTTTCTGCATTGCGGTAAGAACACAATTAGGACATGATCTCCAGGTTGTAAGTTAGTGACATCCTCTCCAACAGATTCAATTATTCCTGAACCTTCGTGGCCATAAATGCCTGGGAATTTTCCTCTTACTTTGCCAGATATGGATGCGATGTCGGAGAAGCACTGGAAGGTAATTAGGTAGACTGTGAGAATTTGAAATTACTGGATGTGGTGTCTGTACAGAGTGGAATTTGGGGAAGGTTTCTTAATCTAGCAGGGATACTCTAACCTATCCGGGTATCACCTGCCTTGACCTTACCCCAACCCTAACTAGGAAAGAGTGAGTAACTTAGGTAACTTAGGGCAGCCAAGATGGACTTCGTGGGGTATACTAGGATAACCTTTCCTACCCGGGCAGGTAAGGGTAAGGTAACTTGGGTACGCTATGAAACCAGTCCCTGGTGTATCAAGCCATATACAGGCGAATCTGCCATTGCATTAGTAAGACCTCTGTGTCCGAGTGGCTAGATAGACTTAACAGACCAGATCACTCTTTAATAAGGGCCTGGGTTCGATTCCCACCAGACACTAGTCCCTCAACACTCTAGACAATGTGTTGTCGATATGAGCACAATGTTCGAAATTAATTGGCACTTACTAGTCCAGTAGCCACAACTTTAACTCTCACTTCACCACTTTTTGGCGGTGACACTTCAACTTCTTCGATTATTAATTTTTCACCAGCTTTCCAACTCACTGCAGCTCTACATTTGATTATATTACTCATGACTGTATGAAGGCGTTCAGCTCTAACACACAAATGAGACAATAAAAAATAATGATAATTATAAAGTGGAAGTAGAGCTACATTATCGTTATCTATAGCCTTATTAGGTAATATTTGAATAATACCTCAAATGTCATGATTGTAGAACTAGACTTGAGAGCTTCTTTATCATTTTTGAGAATTTATGTAGTCTAAATAGAAAGTCATCTTGAAGATTGAGGCGAAGACACTCGAAGTTTATTGCCCGAAATTTCACTCATTATAATTTACAGCACACAACATTTGTCACTAGCGTCAATTAACATTTCAAGTCAAGCTAGAAAAAAGTAAGCAGATTGAATTTGGAGATTATACCTGAATGAGAGAATGTCAGGGAGAATATTGAATGAATTTCAAGTTTACATCAATTTTTTCATATGAAACTTCAAAAGCAGAATCATTGATAAGAAAATTACTTTTTATTGTTCTATACAGCATATGCTTATGCTCATGATTAATAATATAATTTAGTTCATTTGCCCTGCTGTCCTTCTGTCTGTCCTTTCGCTCTAAGCTACACCTTCTTTTCACAAAAAGCCCATAGAAACCCGGCTTACAAGGTTTTATAAATTCCTGCCCGTCATGCTTGACGGAAAATTACTTTAGTCATGAATATTCTCAGTTTCACATGTCATCAAGGTCGTTCGAGTTCAAGATTGTTTGAGATGTGTGTCTTCATATTGTAAAACTGTAATCTCGATCAGTAAATAATCAAATGGTGACATTCGAGCATCAAATTCTCAAGACCGAGACCAGACCCTGGATTATAAGAGAATTTTCTGAATTCTCGGAATGAATCTTCAAATTTCTCGACTAACCCGGATGTCTTGGACTCGACATCTTACTTACTTTACTTCCTTGGCTGGAGCGCACGAGACCCATTGCCGCGTATAAAGAACGTTTGTAGACAGCTCTATATTTCGAGAACTTCTGCCAATTAGGGACATTGAGAACTCTAGCGTCTTTATCTCGCTTAGACTCGATATCAGGAACCCTTAAAGTCGATCTGATAGAAAAAGTACAATACTGACTTATGAATCCCAAGAGGAATATCTGGTCACATGCTCCTATACCCGGTCTATATTGACGTTCCCCCGATCACTGCGCTATCGGCAATTACTCGACTTTATGACAAAGTGCAAATTGTAGTCCCCAACCTGATACACCACCCGTGTGTACTACCACAATATTTATAATATACTGTTCTGATTCGTAGCTGACTTTCTGGATGGTAAAAGAGCTCGTGGTCGTCCAAAAAACTCTTGGAAGGAAGCTGTCGATAAAAATAGTATTGCACTTGGTATCGGAAATTGGCAAGTGGAAGCCAGCGATAGAGCCTGTGGGATGTCATGGATCACAACTGATCTGTCCGACCAGTGTAGTAAGTAAGCTCAGAACTGAATCTACTCAATAAGGTACTAAGTCATACAACTCAAAATATTGTATATATTCTCAAATTAAATTATTGTTTTATAGTAAATATCGTGACACATTAATTGATTAAATATCAAAATTCATAGAATTAGCACATTTTAAGACTCGGAATTGTCGTCACCTTCTGCATCTTTTGATAATTAACTAGAGAATTTCCAATTATCATCGTCTATTAAATAGTTCCTAAAAATAATTCACAATTAATAAGGACAAATTATACATACAAGCATATGCTGGATGGTGTGGATGCTCATTGGCACCAGAAGATGGTCATTGGTACCATAAGATGATTATTAAGCACATGCTTGTATGTTAAGGCTTCATGACATTTCATACCTAAAATTATCAATCTTTTTGATGAAATTTTGATGGACTTCCTTTAAATCAACATGTAAAGCACCTCCATACTCAACAGGTAAATTCTCTAGACCGACACGTTCAAGCAGAGTCTCAACACCCTGAGTATGAAACCTAAGAACTTCCAATGTCTCCTTCTTCATGAATGGCTTCATAAATGAAAATAATTTGTCAATGACTGGCGATGGATTTACGATATTTATTTGAGAAATTCTTATTGGTGCTGCTTCTTGGAGGTATTGCATGTAAAATTTTGCAGTCATTAAGTTCCTCAAGACCTTCCAAAAATGCCTGAATGACAATCCTTTCACGTCCATAATCACAATTTCACCTGTGGCTATTTCACTGTTTTCAGGATCATCATAGGAACAGAACCTTGTGTCAAATACCATCAGTGCCATTTTAATACAGTCTCCATAATTAAAGATTCTCGGATCTACATCACTAAATCCACCAATTGTGATTAGCTTCTTGTCTTTTGTCAATTTTGGCATCGGACAAAATCGTCTATAAATAATTATCGGAAGCATTAAAATGGAAGGAATTAATTGATTATTGAACTTAAACATACAAAACTTTGCATGCTGTTTGCATTTCCTTTGTCGTGATGTCACGATTTGTAAATAAATTCGGCGCACTTGATCGCAACTTGTAGTTTAACAGAATCAAGTCTTTGGTTTGGTCTAGGTCATTATCGCATACTTTTAAAAATCTCTCCAGGAGAACGTCAGCTGTGAAAATTGAAAATAATAAACAATTTTTTGGCAAGTGCTTTGATAAGATTATTAATTAATTGTTTTTTTGGTAAGGGAGCTATTGATGAGTTATGTCGAATGAAACTGTTGAGGTTTAGATTCATAACTGCTCGGAACAAATTATTCATGGCCGTCAATAGTGGCCACTTGGTATCCAAGTATCAATTTTTATGGCAGCTATATGGCTTCCGAGTGTCAATTTTTATAGCGATCACATGGCATACAAGTGCCAATTTTTATGACGACCATATGACATTCAAAAGCCATTTACTATGGCAGTCATATAGCATCTAAGAGCCATTTTATGTAGTGGCTATATGGAATCTAAGAGCCAATTTTAATGGCGGTCATATGGCATTCAAGTGACAATGATCATGTTAATTGCCATAAAAATAGGCACTTGGATGTCATAATGCTATATGGTCGCCATTTGGCTGCCATAATAAACATGTGCTGATCGGGATTGTGTAATTAGTTGATCCCAATTGTATAAATTCCTAAGGATTTGTTTCCTTGTCCCCTCCCTAATGTTTCAAGCGTCGACCTCTCCCTTAATTTCCCTAAATTCGTTATGTAGCACGTGAACGATTCCGGCCTCTAGTATAAAAGAATGGTAGTCTGTGTTTGAATATTGGTCAAATGTATTACCCTAAGTTCTTGCCCATTGAAGGTTAATGAGTATATAGTCAAGCATAGTCACAGATGACTACTTTGCGGGTTAGAGGTGGTCGAGCAAGTTGGGGACGACTGTGGGATAGTGACGGTTTGGAGTTTGTCTCCCAATCTATTAAGCCTTCACTTTTGACAAGTCTTCTGCACACAGGTCAACTCAACTTAGCCCCTTCACTCAACTTATATTACCCTTCATTTTCCCATAAACCCACAATCCTCAACTTACGAATGTTTTTAGGAAATTTTCCATGATTTTTTATCCATTCCTTTAATTCGTCTATCGGTAAAATTGTCTCACTTGCTTGACAATCTTCAAAAATTTCATCTTCATCCATTGACGCAATAAATTTTAATTCTAACAAACCAATAAGATTGAATGTGCTTTGAATACTGACAATACCAGAATCACATTTCAAAAACAAAAATTTGTTACAAAATAAAACATTAATTTTGGCACAAAACATTGAAACATCGACAAAACATTACAAATGTTTTTCAAAGCATTTCAAATGTTTTTTTTCTTTGTTTGCAAGCTTTCAAGTCATGCGAGATGTTAATAATGTAAATAAATGGTAAAATACCTCAACATTTTGATGCTTTTTAGCACATTTTTGAAACTTGTTTTCAAAAAGGTAGCTTAATAATGCACTTTGTTCGTTCGTTCGTTCGTTCGGTCGGCTGTTCGGCTGGAACGCGAGATCTTGAAAACTAGACATCGTAGAGAGCTCTAGTTTGTTTTAATAGCTTAGTTCTATCGAGTTATTGGGTTATCGGTCATTTAGAAGTTTCAAATCAACGCATAAATACTATAATTAACAGTTTTTCATTTTCATATACAACATCAACAAAAACAACAACACGTTTTTTCATTGTTTTACAGTGTTTTTCAATGTTTGTCGATGTTTTCACAGTGTTTACTGAACAATGTTTGAATTTTTTTACCGTTATGAGGTTTGAATTATGAAAATCCGTTAAATGATGAAGTTCTTAAATTTTTGGAAGTTTTATATGGATCTTGTTTTTAAGATCTGGAAGTGACCTGGATTTTACTGGATCTTGTTTTTTAGGGTCTGGAAGTGACCTGGATCTTACTGGATCTTGGTTTTTAGGTCTGGAAGTGACTTGTTAATCAATTACTGATCGCTGGGACAAAAATGCGCTTAAGTCCCTCGATCGATAACACGAGGACTTTTGTAATTTTTTCTCAATACAAAGACTTGAAAGCTTTTTTGATTCAATCATCAAAGTAAACAGCTGTTCATCGACTAAATTTTACAATATTTTTTCTATTATCATCGCTTCCCATGTAATTTAAGAACAATTTGATTATTATCTACAGTCAGTACCCTTTATTTAAAATCACTTCTACATATGTATACGCAACATAGATCCGGCTTCAAAATATTCATGCCACATCAAGGTCATTCAAGTTCAATGTTAATTTTATTAATAAATAGTTATCTTGTTACACTTAGCATATAGGAACAATTTTTCGTTTACATTTAGAAAAATGTGCACAGATGAAAGAAAAAAAAATTTGTTTTTAATTAGATTAAAATTTTTTTAATTGGCTAATGTGTATCAGTTAGGCGCACATCCAGAGCTGGAGATGGAGGAAGTAGATTTTGTAAAAATTAAGCTAGTTTAGGGCTGATGATCAAATAGAGTGATGGCCTATTAGGGATAAATCTTTCTTTTTTGTGGTGCACCTTGATAGTAAGCCTCGAATGAAGCCGCCACACACGGCTCATTCAGTTCATGGCATTCCTAAAAATTATTTGCGGCAAAAAGGTTGCCCACAACAGATATGGTAGAATTCCGAATAATGGACCGCAATAGGGATTCGAACCAACGTCACACGATTTTTGGTAGCATGCTCCTACCACTGAGCTATCGAAGTTACTTGATTAAATGGCAAAGTTTCATATATAAATTATTCATCTTATGTATGCTTTCAGAGTTGCCAATCTTCTTCCATTTTTTGTTTTCTACAATCGACAGTCAACGATTGGTAATATTTGATAGTCTTTTTCCCGATTGCCGTCGGCCAATTGCCAACTCTGTATAACCCTTACCGCTTCGTTCCCAATCATATACCGTTGAAAGCTATTTTCAACCAGTCAAAGTCTGACTTGCCATGACTCAAAAAAGTTTGAACAGCACTTGTTTTACACGATCAGATAAGAAGATTTAAAGGCTGAGTTCTTTTGGCATATTCATTAGCATATTGCCGGCACTTATAACTTGCTAATAACTTATCGTTCGCCGCTCTTTTGCCTAGCATGCAAAGAGCTTCGCTCTTAAGAGTAGAGCAATCTGAGAGCAACATTCGTGAGCATCCCAAACTAGCACATTTAAGTACAGTAACCTCTCGAGTACATGCTCTTAACTTGATAAGGTTACCTCCATTTTTAAAATAAATGCTTGGATGACCCACCAAAAGTATGAATGGAAACAGCGTCATATTGGGAACCAGGCATTTTTTGAAGGTATTTTTTGGCATTTCCATTTCCAAAAACCTTGAAAATTGAGGAATTTTGTCCAATTTAGGAGATTGACGCCAAAACCTCTAACCCTTCTAAATAGTGATTGTGCTGACTGATGGAAGTTACACTGACCTGATGCTGTACTTGCGTACATGCAATATTCGAGATCAAATCAAGATTTGTTTAATTATGAGAAAGTATTAAGCAAGTATTAAGCTTAATCTTCTTGATCAAAAGCAGTGGTGGGCAACCTTTCTTTTCGTGGCACTCCATAGTAATAAGTCTCGACTGAAATCGTATACGGCTTATTGTTCGTGGTATTTTAAAAACACACATGACCGCGGCACAAAGGTTATTGACCACTGATGCTGCTCATGCTTAATGCTGTTCAATACATTACATCCCCACCCCCTCCTCCGTTCTGAATGTAAATTCAACATCAATATTTTTTGAATAACTTTTAGATAAAATAGGTCAAGTAATCTTTTGCGGACTTCATTAGCACATTTATGAATCACCATCACGTATTTCATTATTTATCATCAACTTTACAGCAGAATGTCTCCACGTCATTAAGCAAATCGTTATGCAAAAGACGTAGACAAGAATAAGACTGTCGACTCTACTTCATCTCCATAACTGACTACTGCCTTAAAACCTTTAAAATACTTCTATTCAGTGCAATATCATCAAAATTGTAAATTTTTTTGTCACATTATGTCTTGTCATGATTTGTAATTATGACGTAAACCGCCAATTATCATCGTCGAGTAGGAAGTCCCTAAAAAATCAAAAATTCTATGTCATTAATGGCCAAAATTATGAAATTATTGCTACAAACCGGAATTTTTCAATCATTTTCAGCTGATTTTGATGGATCTCCTCAACATCCACGTCACACGTGCCTCCATACTTTGGCGGTAGATTCTCTTTTCCCACAGTCTTATGAAGCGATTCAAAGCCATTGGAATGAAATATTAAAGTATCCAAAATTTCCTGTTTCATGAATGGCCTGAACAGATTAAACATCCTATCCATAGCTGGCGATGGATTAATTATATTCGTTTGACATATTTTTATTGGAACTGCATCCTGCGTGTAATGTGTGTAAAATTTGGCTGTTGTGAAATTCTTGACAACTTTAAGGAAGTGCCAAAATGACATTCCTTTCATGTCCATCACGATAATATCACCGTTGGCTATTTGATTGGTCTCAGGATCATCATACGAGCAGAACCTCATATCAAAGACCATTAGTGCCATTTTGATGCAGTCTAGGTAAATGAATTTGTTAGGATCTGGGTCTCTAAGTCCGCCAACTGTGATTAGCATTCCATCTTTTGTGAGTTTTGGCATTGGACAAAATTGCCTGGAAAAAATTTAGTTAGAGTTATTGTTATTTAGGGTAGGATCTAGATGGCAAAGGGGATGGGATGATTGTCAGCAATGTCTGGCTACGATTACCACATGCCTGAATATGATTTGCAGCAGTCTGACACTGAAATATGCCGTTTAGCTGCTTTTGGGAATAGGAACTGTCACAAAAATTAACAAAATTAATTTAAATCGGAATTGATCAGTTCCGCTACCTAATCCAAAGTGAAGATGTGACAATTTCAATCAAATCAAAGATTGCGGACCAATTTCTCTGGTACTGGTATGCAGACTTGGCATGCAGATTGCCCTTACAAAAATTACCAGCTTCCTCCGATAGTCTGTTCCGCAGATTGTCGTGTTCCGCCGATGGCTCCTTTACAAGTTGCCGTCTACTTCCACAGGTTGCCGTCTACTTCCACAGGTTGCCGTCTACTTCCACAGGTTGCCGTCTACTTCCACAAGTTGTCGTCTACTTCCACAGGTCTACTTCCACCTACTTCAACCGATGGCCCTTTCCACAGATTGATCTCACTTTAATCCGATACCCACTTTCACATGATGCCACCTACAAAAAGGTGGACTGAAAAGCGGCAAAAACCGGCTTGTGCCAACTCTGCTGGTCTGGTTTGGTATGGATGTGTCACTTTATAACACTAGATGTGACACTAAACCGTTCTAGTGATGGGATTATGCTATGACGTACCCTAATACATTTTTCCATGAGAAATTGGGTCCCTGTCAAGCAAAGTCAGAAACCAGAAATTCGAAATCGAACGGAATATCATCCTGGAACAGGAATCCAGCCCTGCTTCTCTTGCTCCTCCCCACCCGGTCTTTATCCTCAAAAATCCTTAATCTAAACATCTCATACGTACATCACTTGGCAAGCCTGTTGCATTTCCTTAGCTGTGATGTCACGATTAGTAAATAAATTAGGTGCACTTGTTCTCAGCTTATAGTTCAGCAGCAACAAATCTGTTGTTTGTTTTATATCATTATCACACACCTTTAAAAACCTTTTCAGAAGGGCTTCAGCTGTTCCATAAATAAAAAGGTATTATTTTGATAAGTTACAGATAAGAATGTTAATGCCCTGCGTTGAACTTACGAATATTTTTAGGGAATTTTCCATGCTCTTTGATCCACTCTTTAAGCTCATCCAAAGGTGAAACTGTGTCGGTTGACGACTGCTCGTCGAGGCAGTCTTCAAAAATTTCATTTTCATCCATCGGTACTGTAAAAATAATTTACGACAGATGACTGTCGAGATTGACGGAACTATGAATACTGAAAATATTGGAAATGTTTTTTGCACAAACAGGTGAAAAACATTCATGAAACATTGAAACATTGTAAATGTTTTGGAACAGTTTATATGTTTCTTTTTGACTTTTTTGACTTTATTGAACTTACAGCTAGTGAAAATTGATGTCAAAGATTAACAACAGTAATTAATAGATTCACTAAAATATCAATTTATTACATTTATGTCCAATTTTTACTTTAATTGTCACACTTGCTTACTTAATAACTAGTTATTCCGAGCGGCACAAAAAGTGTTAGTTGCAATCATAAAGCAATTCGTTTTGCAATGCTAGTTACGTATGGTAATGCATTAAACCAGAGTTACTGAACCTGTGACAGGCAAAAAACCGTACAAATTCTTGATAATTTGTATGGTTTTTCTAACACATTCAAAACCGTACAAATTCTCGATAATTTGTATGGATTTGTTAGAAAAATGTTTCAAATTATCAAGAATTTGTATGGTTTTTACCTGTCACAGGTGCCTGTTTTGCAATTATGCATTAAACTGCAGATTTGCCTTTATTGATTGTATAGGTCTGATTGACATATGTTGCCAAAACGGTGACGTGACGGCAGTATACTTAGAACCATGCTGGATTTTATGTTCAATACAACGTGCCACAATCTCGAGCAACCTCAGGTAGCTCAGTAGGTACGAGCACTTGACAAGTAGTTAGAAAGGCGTGGGTTGAAGTCCCATTCGAGACAAAATCCTCAATTTATCGGTCTCGAATTCTTAATACCCAAAATTTTCGTCAAGAAAACCAGATCGAGGCCGAGACTGGGAATGGATAGTTTTCGGAGTAGTGCCACCAGAAATCCTTAAGCCTGTAGCTGTATGACACTCAAATCAGGAAACAGAGGCGTATACTTTGCAACTTCTAACCCTTTTTGCACCGCTTGGATATTCCCCACAATATTAACTCCTAAATCCCCAAAATACCAAACTTAAATACAATTATTTAATCCTCAATTTTCCAATTATCATCACAAAGTATATAGTCACGATAACTTTCAAAAACTTCCTTTACTTTCACATGATATTCATCTAATGGCTCAGCAGTTCCACCATAATCCACAGGAAGTATATCCTTTGGTATGTATGTATATAGACTATCCAACGATGAATGACATATCAGTGTGTCACGCACTTGTTTTCCTAGGAATGGCTTAACAAATGACATGAATTTATTGAAAATCGATGGACAATTGATGAAATGTGTTTCGATAATCTTAATTGGTGCTGCTTCCTGTCCATAATCAGCGTATGTCTTTAATATACCCAAATGTGACATAATTCTTGTAAAATGCCTAAATGTAAAATTTTCCATGTCAACCAGTGAAATTTCGCCATCAATTAACTCATTATCATCACAGTGAATAAACCGGCAATCCATCATGGCAACAATCAATCGAGTGATGTCATTAAGTTGAAATTTGGATGCATCTGTTGAACTTATACGAAATAATGTGACTTTATGATTATCTTTGGTATTTTTCCTAAATCCAAGACATTGATATACGGACATGGCAGTTTGGAACTCATCGGACAGGACATCGCGATTAGAAAACAGTTCTGGATGCTTTTTTCGTGTCTCTAAATTAAAGACGAGAAGCTTCTTTGCTGCATCGATGTCAAAATCATAAACTTTCAAAAATCGAAGAAGCAACAGCTTGTCTGTAATGGAAAGTAAAGCCATAAATGAGAGTTTTTTACGCTCAGAGACTTTGAGAGTGAAAAGTTTGCATTTGCATGTGGAAAAAGCATGAAATAATTTTCTTTTTCATATGATAGTCTGTATGTTATAATTATTTCAGGCAGTCAATGTGGGAATTTAGCGGAAGTGATAGAATTGGGTGTGTAATTCTTTGGGTTTAAAATTTAAAGCTTTAGTATTGAGCTTTGGGATGTGATGCATTGAGGGCATTCAACTTTATATCAGGACAGCAGTGTATTTGGATTCAAAGTTGCAAAACAGGTACCTGTGACATGCAAAATCCATATAATTTCTTGATAATTTGTATGGTTTTATAACAAAATCCATCCAAATTATCAAGAATTTGTACGGTTTTGCCTATCACAGGTGAATGTTTTGGAACTCTGTTTGGAACCAATAGACAAAAATTGACTAATTTGATTATTTTCGTCAGGTGGATGCCATTTAGTTCTGAGTGTATACTTGCCATAGTATACTTATTGTAGCATACTTATTGTAGTACACTCATTATAGTAAACTAGTTTATCATAGTAAACTAGTTTGAGTATACTTATTATAGTATAATTATTATAGTATGCTTGTTATAGTATGCTCATTATAGTATACTTATTATAGTATACTTATTATAGTGTACTCATTTTAGTATATTTATTATAGTACTCATTATAGTATACTCATTACTCATAATAGTATACTCATTGTAGTATACTTATTGTAGTATACTTTTTTAGCTAACATAGACGCAAGTGGCATTCACCTAACGGAAACTATCAAATATGTCAATTGTTGTCTCTTGGTTCTAAGTATACTAGCACATCAATATGTCCAATATGTGCCAATCAGGTAAGTAAATAACTACGTGAAAAGGGACAACAATTTTAAATCCTCAAATCTCCAAAGTATCAGAATGTCTTCAGCTTTTCTTGAAAATATCCCAAAATCATTCCATTCCCTCTTTTTCTAACACCACAGTTCATTTACACCAGTTCCAAAAATACATGAACCTTATCATATCACGATTATAGCCTTAGTTGTGTGAATATATCGATAAAAATATAAAATATCTTACTTATATTCTTTGGTAGTCGTGGATTTTGTGCAATCCAGTCTTCAAATTCCTTCAATTCTCTCTCATATGTTTTGAACAGACGTTCGGCTGACATTTCTCTTTTCTCACTTTTGATCTTTTCTGTAAAATAATTGAAACTTGGCTGAATTTAAGGCTTAATGTTATCACAAAGTGCAAATTTCAACTAAATTACAGCATTAATAATCAATTATTGTTATGGATTAAGCCACAAACTAAATTCATACCTTTATTAAGCACTTTGTTATAGCCCGAACTGATTTCTTCAAGGACGTTGCTCAAAATAAAATAATCTGCGTCCGAAAAATGAGAATAAAATTATTTAAACTGATACGTCATAAGAATAGACGTATTTTCGAGATGTTCACTAATGGAACTGCAAACATTTAACTGAAATTTTATAGTTTTGTAATTCGTTCTTGTTAATTTATGAAGAGTCATTCCTAAGTGATGTCAATGATTTAGAGCAGTTGCGGACAACCTGTGTGCCGCGGCACTTTAGTTTACCGCCAAAAAAATTGGAAACGTCGTGATCCGTATGTTGTGTGCGGTTACTGCCGTAGAAATAGCAGCGCTGAGGCAGTATTGGTTTGGCTTAGTTACAGATCTAGTCTTCTGCTCGACTCACATCGACGTACGACACATCTTTCGGGTAAGACTAGTGGACATTTAAAGATGGACGATCAAAGTCGGGAAGACTCTGGTGAATCCTGGCTATTATGGCAACTGTACTCCCAACTCTGGTTGTGACAGATGTACATCACTTGTAAACGACCCCATTAATGAGTTTTGTCAAAATTCGTTGGTTTAATGATTTAATCACAGATATAATTATTGTAAAATTTTAATTGCAATGTCATCCAGGTTAACGTGAGAGACATGAGTGACATACACAATAATTTATCAATTCCGGAAATATGTCATTATTTTTGGACAGATCAAAAGTTCATATTTGGGCTTAGACGAAAAAAAAGTTCCATTTACTTAAATCACTGAAAACTTTAAAAAACGACTTCTGTTACTTAATCTGAATACTAAAACTCAAGAAGGAAATAAAAATACAGCCACTAGTTCTATTTCAGCTCATTAATCAACTAATTAAGTGATTAATTTTAATTTTTTTAGAATTTTAGTGAATATTTTTGTTGTTGTAAACTTCGAAAAATTTGTATGGAAAAATTCAAAATTTTCTTAACGTATTTACAAAAAATCATTAATTTAACTACTTTAAACAGGTTTTAGGCTAACTTTTGATATTTTACAATGCAGAGCAATGAAAAATGAACAAGTACGACTAATTTTAGTACCTTAGTCCTCATTATTCATAAAATTAGAAGCATTTTTGTCGAAAAACTCAGATTAAGTAACAAATTTTCAGTGTCAGAAATCGAGTTTGTTTTTGAAATTTTGGCTTAATTATAGCGTTTTGTTTAACATATTATACATCAAAATGTTCGTTTTTTAGAACTTTACAAGATAGATGATTTAAATTTTATTCTAAATATCCAGGAAAAGAGAAAAAAGCCAATTACATCACATTTATGACACTGAATTTTCGAACGACTAAGCCCATTTATATTTCAGTTAGCATGTGGAATCAATTTGATGCACTGAAAATGATAATATTACTGGCTGCATCAATTTTCACTTGTCATCATCACGTTTATGAATTTTATAAGTCAGAACAATGAGAGTATTGAGAATCTTGGGAGTTTTGTAAGTCAAGTCTATTTAAAGCAAACATTTGATATTGATATTAACTCATATTAGGGTCAATCCTGGTCAATATTTTGATTAAAAGAGTCACTTTTTCAGCTAATTCAATACTAATTGAGAGAATTTTATGAAAAAGAATTTTATGTCTCAAAAACGACCGTTAATTATTTTCAAAAAATATTTTTTGAGGTTAAAATTCAAAAATTTTTTGACCGTTACTTCAATTTTTCTTCGTAACGTAAATTTTTATTTTATAATAAGTTGGGTACGAAAAGTTTCTTGAGACAGCCACACTCTGGATCACTTCTATGAAAATATAGGTCGGCTTTATAAGGTCTAAATTCCCGAAAAGCACAGCATGTTCACTCAGGTACCGTACCAACGGTAAGACACTAAGTTACACTTACGGCTGATTACGACCCATTTTTACATCGAAAAATGAGATTCGGCTCATTTTGCCGCTCATCAGTTCTAAAGCATGCACAAACAGCCTTGTTGTTCATGTACAATCTCATGTCTTGCCATTAACATGGCGTCGTAGCAGAACCCTAGCGACTACATTGCCTGCTCGGACTTATACCATGTTTGCATTTCCAATTCTTTCTTAAGATCAAAACTCAGCTGATCACTTCAACAACTTGTTCAAACTACAATTTTCTACGGTCTACAACCGGTTAGCTTCCTAATCATTTGCCATTATCCATTAGTGAATCTCATCAAATCAGAATCAACAATACCCAAAAAAAATAAACAAAAAAAAAGAACCAGAATTCCTAAAAAAAATATTAAATTTAAACTATTTTTCCAAGTGACCGTTTTCTCTCGATTGTAAATGAGAACTGACAAGCTTATTGCTCATATCATATGAAATAATAAAAAAGCCGCATGGAGTGGAGCAGCAAAATATAAACAATAAACAAAAGAATCAATGCTACTCTCTGTTTTGTGAGAGACTCTGAAAATTGTCGGTAAAGTAGATTCTTAGAAGGCTTTTGTGCTTAGTCTTTATTATGATGATACAAAAAATTCTTATTTTTATCACAAAGGAACAGAAATAGTTCATAAATGGTGTTGAGTCAATAGTGAATTATGATATATATGCACTTAAATGTCGTCCACATGGCAGCCAAGCTGGTTGACTTGAGTTGAACTCATAGGGATCTTCTTGAGAATGACAATCACATGACAGTCACTGAGAAGCTGCTGACAAGCAATCACAGCTTGGTTCTAACTACGCTCGAGTGGACCAAAAAAGTTTTAATTGGTCATTGCATTGTCTTTAACTAGTTATAGCTTGTTTCTGTCCACTTAGGACACTGACTGCAGCTTGTCTGCCGTATTGACAACATTTAAGTGTGTATTAACCGGAAATAGATTGTTCGAAAGGTACATGGCCTGAAAAAAATCGTAAAAGTGTCTTCAAGCCGGTAAGACTCTAGCTTCGATTCAAATTTGATAAAATCAGGCACCTAACTAAAGTCACACTAGAACCTAGAAATATTTTCCGACCTTTCCACACCATGAGCCTTTCTACTTATATATTTAGGAAACATAAATCACTACTGAAGGACACTAAACTAAATTAAACAGTTCGAGGCTCCAATCCAACCCAAACTCCATCCTCTATCTTAATCCCAACAGGAACTTTTTTGAATTCAAGTGGAATTTTTGTCTTTTCTGTGACAGCAAACTTGAAGTTCAACAGGAGATAGTAGAAGACAGTCTTCATTTCCATCAATGCAAATCTACTTCCAATGCAATTTCTGTTTCCAGATCCTAAAAAAGATTGTTAATTAATGAGAGTTTGTAGGAATTTAAGAGAAATCTTACCGAATGGCAAATATGTTGAATCTTGGATATTCTTCTTATTTTCATCGCTGAACCTTTCTGGATCGAATTTTTCGGGATTGGGGAAGTATCTTGGATCACTGGAAGAAAAGGGAATGTTGTATTAGCAGAAGTATTACTTTCAATCAGGCTAATGCATCTAGATGATATTAGACGTGCTTAGAACTGGACATGCAATTACTCGAAGAGTACAAATTGGTTAATCGATCAAGAATACAGCTTCAGACCGGCGAGACCGGCGATTCAATTCAAATCTGGCACCATGGCAGATTCATGGCTGTCTCGTGCCAGATTTTGGAACAATTAACCGACTTGAGCTATTAAGAGTAGTCAAATAAGAATCTGATTCAGATGCCAATAATCAGTTCCTGATTTTGACACAGGATCTTTCTACCTTAACAAATCATCATATACTCACTTATGAATACCCCAAATTGGTATCATGAAATTCATTCCTTTTTCTATCACAAACTTCTTGTCATCAAATGCAACTTGATAGTCTTTTGTACAAATTCTGTCTGTTACTGGTGCTGGTGGCCATTTTCTCAATGCTTCGGATACAACTTGATCCATATATTTCATAGTTTGAAGCTTTTCGTATGTTAGCATCTGTCCATCTAAATCCTCTTCAACTTGGGCAATTTCGTCATAGAGCTTTTGTTGGATGTCTTGATTGGCGACTAGTTCGTATGCCATGAATGTCATAGCGGTTGCAACCTGAAATGGATTAGAGTGGATTTTACTTTTTGGAAGAGTTTTGGAATTGACGGTCTTTAAGCATTTGTTGCTTTGTAGTATCAGCAGCGATCAGCAATCTATCGACCGCAGATAGAAGGCGCCATAAGCGACAGTTTGGAATAATGGAGCTTTTGTCGATCGCTTCCGGTAGACCGGTAAAGCAGTCATCATGTTCGGTTGTTTTTGGTCATTTCTGTCTTGTAGCATCGGCAGCAATCAGCATTGGGATGATCGCAGATGGAAAGTTTCATTGGCCACAAATTGGAGCTATCAAGCCTTTGTTGATTGCTGTCGGTGTACCGAAAGCAGCCATCCTGTTCACGTCAACACAATCTGCCGTCCTGCCGTCAACGCAACAACTTAGCAATGCCCTAGCGACTTTGTACTGCTCGGGATTTTTCCTTTAAAAATCATAATCATTCAACTCACCGTATCAAATCCAGCCAAGAAGAAGATAAAACATTGCGCCACCAAGTCCAAATCTTCCCATTGCTGTTTACCCGAGATTTTTCCATTCTCAAACTCCTCAACAGTTGCGAAGCCATCAGCAATCACTTCTTTATTATTTTCATGCACCAATTTCCCTTTCTTTGCCTGCATCAAAAGATTTATCATGTCGTGCCTTACAATTCCTTTCTGTTCACGAACTTTCATTGTTTCTATTGTTGCTTCATGGAAAAAGTTGACAAGCTTGTTGCTGAAGAATTTGATATCAAAAAGTTTCATTATGGACGGGATCGAGATGAATCCAACGAATTTAAGGACATTTGAGAATTTCGAGAAGTTTAAGAATTCCTTTGCAATTTCATGGAAGTCGTTGTCTGGATTCTCAAAGGAATTAATATCGATACCAAATGCGCATGATGCAATGTTGTCCACTGTGAATTTCGTAGCCAATTCCTTAAATTCAAAGTTCTTCTCACCGCCTTGGATTATCTTCTGACGCAATGTGGAAGCAGTTTGTTTACCAACAGTTGCAACAAAGTCAAACATAAGTCTCATTTTCATGCCTGTAAATGCTGGCGATAATGTCGAACGCATGTCTGTGTACGATAAGATAAGATAATTGATTTTGTGAATGAAAGGTAAATGTGTTAGGTTTAAGACATGGACTATCATGGGTTTCTCAAATTCTAAGGTTAAGTTCAAGATTCTAAGACAATGGCTTATGAAAATGGAACAGACATCGATCAGTCATCGAAAATTTGCATTAATGTGAAGCTTTCCTAGCAGCACAACGTGTTGAGGAAGTTGCCGTATCACCGGCAATATGTCGAATAGCCCTGATGGCACCGTGACGGCTGGGTTTATAACTAGACATAAATGTACGTTTATTACATAAAGTTCGAAAATAACAGCTCGTTTCTCTTGTCCTGAGTGGGACTCGAACTCACGTCCTACGTATTCAATTACATGTTGATCGCATGCTCCTACCACTGAGCCATCAGGAGCTACTCCCCTAAAGGACAAGTCCCCAACAAATTACAGTTCTTCCCTACCTTTCCACTTCTGTCCCTTAAGCGAAATCAATGCTTTTCCAAACAGCACATCAATATCTTCAGTAATAAACACACGATGATCCGAAAAGTAATCAAAATCCTTGACAGTCAGCTGTTTAATAAGTTGTGGATCTCTTACGATAAATATTGGCTTCATAAACTCGAAGAAACCTGAAACTCTGCAATAAGAAAATGTTTTTTGTGCATTAAGAAGATGATAATAAAAATGCGGTAAAAAGTCAGAATGAGTCATCATTGTTTGAAAGTTGTGGAATGTTCTTGTCAGATGATGTAAATGGTATTGTTTTTTGTGCAATTTTTAGGAAGTATGAAATGAATGTGATGCATACAAATAGAGACGAAGGAATTGGCACAGATCTGTTAATCGGTCAAAAATTCGGTTCCAGGTCGACGTAAAAATTTTCTGAATATGCAACGTCAGAGACGAATCTGGGACGACTGAATTGGAGTCAGATTCGGTTTAAAATCGACACCATCCTTAACAGGCAACGAGCTCACTGTAGGTACCAGAGAGCTCTTTTTGTCCCTGGAACGCATGTTCTTTGCCTGTTAGTGCATGCCAAAGGACTGACAATTCAAGAATCACTACAGGTTTGGGTCAGATTTGAGATCGATCTACCGACTTGTGCTGTTTGGATGCATTAATTATTCAAGTAAGCAGCCAAACAAGCAGACGCATGAAATAGATGTGACTAAAAACTACAATAGAATCGTCAAAGTACTTGAAAAATTCATAAGCATCTCCCAATAGCTTATCAATATATTGATTGATAAAACAACAACTCTAATATTAAACCTTACTCTAATGTCGTGAGAATTGTGCTAAATTGGGGAATCGTACCCACAGACTCACAAGAAAGTGATACAGATAGTCGGTCTGTTGCCTAACCACTCGGTCACAGCGGCTTTACTCTCGAACTGACAGAATCCCCAACATATGACTCAATACCCCAGATTCCACACTACTCATACCCCACAACTTACTTATCATTCTTAAACTGATTATGCCAATTGACAACAACTTCTGGAAGTGATCGCTTATTTGTGAAAATATTATTTGATCCCATCAGGAACATTGCCTTTGCATAAGGAATTCCTTTTCCTTCAAAATAATCATTATTTCTGATGATCCATTTGTAAGCAATGTAACTTAAAATCAATAATAATAAATAAATCAACATTATGGCTGTATCCAAAATCTGCAGCCTTTCACTCTGAAATTAAATTATAAACTAAAAAGTATTCATGTCTTCGGGACGGTTAAATACACCAAAAAAGATATCGGAATGACGAACTGATTAAAATTTCAATGGTGTGAGTGACTCCATGTGCTTCCATCGAATATGACCAAATTTGGAAAGAAAAACAAACTGATGTCCAATATTGTGAAATGTTCTTAGTGCTGTATGTATTTTTGGGAGCTTTTTTGTGTGATGTTGAAGCTTTTCGTAAGTCATGAGAAATGATTTTCATGGGAATTCTATTGTTTATAGCTTATTGTGCATCGATCGCATGTTTAATGTCTAATTTGATACAAATACTTTATAACTAGTTGATTTTCAGTTCCTCTGTACTAGCAGAGTGTCTCAAAAACGAGTGCCTATTGAAATAACGAATTTCAATAATTCGAAACTTCATTTTTACGAATGCATCATTTTTCCGAACCAATATATATATATGTGGTCATACGGAAAAAAATCGCCCCAAAATCGCCCCAAACAAAACTAATACATTGACAAAAGATAAATTTGAATTTCAAATAACGGTTACGAAAAATGTTAACAAACAAGTTTTTGCATTGTCAGTCAGTCGATTTAAAGAACAGTCGACGTTTCTTTAACGTAACTCCCAGAATTCTTCAAGATATTCGTCGCAATCAATGTACAGTTGTTGATAAATAAAAATTTCATAACCTTCATTTGAAATTCAATTTTTTTACGTACTGTAAATTTTGTCATTGTGTTAGTGTCTTTTCAAAAAAATAACCGTCATTTTTCCGTATGACCACATATATATATATTGGGTCGAACAAATGAAGCTTCGCAAAAATGAAGTTTCGAATTATTGAAATTCGTTATTTTAATAGGCACTCCTCAAAAACGACTGTTAACTTTTTTCAAAAAAAATATTTTTGTCGATAAAATTCAATTTTTTTTTGACCGTTAATTATACTTTTCTTCGAAACGTAAATTTTTATTTTAAAATAAGTTGAGTTCGATTAGTTCGAATTTCTTCAACAATCAAAAGTCGAAGAATTCGAATTTGAGACGGCCACACTCTGTGTACAAGCTTTGTGACTCGGCCAGCAATGGAGTCAAATAGAAAGTCAGATTTTGTACCAACCTTGGCTCCAAGACGGAACATGGTTCCAGTAAATAAGTAATGTCCAGTTGCTTAAAAACACAGCACACGACTTAAAAACAGCACATTTTTTCGGAAACCCAAACTATACCCTTCCTCCATCCTGAATACACCTCTGGGTATTAACGATGACAAATCTGTCACCAGGTCGAATAACCTAAATAACCTGAGGTCAGTTTTTATGAGCGTCGGCCTCAGGCAAAACTCACACGTCTGTCTAGAGTTGGAATTTTCGCCATTGCTACGCTATGTAGTACAACTTGAAGTCTACATGAACATGGAGTCGAGTCGACTTTTCCATAAAAAAACCGAGTCAACATCAAGCTCTGCTAAATAACCCAATTGATCCAATTGAGAAGCAGTAGCTATAAAAGCAAAAAAAGCTGCATAACCACAATTAGTGGCTGTTCACCTAGAGATCATTCATTTATCATGAAACACTCTCAGGGGTAAGGATAGGGGGTTGAGATTTTGACACCAAAATGGGCGTGAGATGCAGACAGTCGAACATCGTAACACGTGAACGACGACCCAAAACAAAACCAATGTAATATCATCCAAGGTTCCATCAAAACATCCCATATCTGATTGAAATGTAATTGATGACGATCAAATTACAATCACATGCTACCGGTACTTACTTTCCATACGTTATTGAATTTTTATATATTACAAATAAGCATAATCATACATTCTAATGCCACACAATATTTATTTCCAATTTTAACAGATATAGACTTTTACATTGAAGGTCAAGGCATAAGCACTAGTCATTAAAGCACTGCTGTAAATAGGAAAATAAAATTCTAAACATATAATTATTATTAACAGTTCAAAGCTTAGATTAATTCTGAATGATACACCAGGCTAAATAATTCAAAACTTGCTTATAAGCTATTAATTTAATGCAGTAAGTAACATACTTTATAATATCACCAGCTAATTGTTTTAGCTGTCACGTTTTCTTCCGGTCGACACAATGTTTGCTCTCCTTAAATAACTAGTTTTATGCTTATTTAGATGATATGAGCTTGGGTATAAGCTGGGATGTAAGGTAGCTTCCCGAGCGACACAAATGAGGAAGGTTCTGCCATAGAGCTGCTCTATTTTTGGAAACCATATGAACACCAAATGGAGGATGCTTCAAAATGAGGCTGCTTTCACATAAAGGCTGCTTCCACATAGAGGCTGCTGCTTCCACATAGAGGCTGCTGCTTCCACATAGAGGCTGCTTCTTCATGGAACCTGCTTCCACATAGAGGCTGCTTCCACATTGAACCTGCTTCCACATGGAGCCTGCTTCCACATGGAGCCTGCTTCCACATGGAACCTGCTTCCACATGGAGCCTGCTTCCCCATGAAGGCTGCTTCCACATGGAGCCTGCTTCCACATGGCGGCTGCTTCCACATGGAACCTGCTTCCACATGGAGCCTGCTTCCCCATGAAGGCTGCTTCCACATGGAACCTGCTTTCACATGGCGGCTGCTTCCACATGGAGGCTGCTTCCACATGGAGCCTGCTTCAACATAGAGGCTGCTTCAACATAGAGGCTGCTTCAACATAGAGGCTGCTTCAACATAGAGGCTGCTTCCACATGGAACCTGCTTCCACCTAGAGGCTGCTTCCACCTAGAGGCTGCTTCCACATAGAGGCTGCTTCCACATGGATGCTGCTTCCACATGGAGGCTGCTTCCACTTAGAGGCTGCTTCCACATGGAGGCTGCTCCCACATGAAGGCTGCTTCAATTGAGCTTGCTTCCATGGAACCTACTTCCATTTGATGTTAATAAAAGAGATTAAGCGGATCCTTTTTCATTTGTGCCGCTCGGGTTTAATAAACCAAGCACATCACTCATTAGCAATAAAAAAGTTCTCATCCTTAATTAGATAATCACGAAGATCATGTAAGTTTGAGACTGTCTTCTTCGAGTAATCGTCCAATGACTCTTCAGTTCCATCATATTCCACTGGTAAATATTCTTTTGGAATAAATTCATGAAGGGACTCGAAGCCCGACGTATGAAAATGCATAACATCACTAAGCTCCTTCTTCATAAATGGTTTGAGGAAGCTTATCACTTTCATCAGCACAGTTGAGCAATTAACAAAATGATTTTGCATAAGTCTTAAGGCTGCTGCTTCTTGGACATATCTCATGAATAGTCTGATTGCATTTACGCCTGATACCATTTTCATTAAATGCCATATTGTTAATCCTTTTGCATCAAAGATGCACATATCTCCGCGTGTCATTGGTGATTTTACATTCAGCATGTCTTGAAACATTAAAATATACTTAACAACATCATTGGTCACGAAGTTGTGGGAATCAAAATTGATCAGTCGAAATCCGGAGATGTGGTACTTTTCCTTGGTGAGTTTTGGGAAGGATGTTACTTGTCTGTAAATGGAAATGTGAAATTTTAGATTTTAGTTCTGGAATTTGATCTGGAGAGTGGTGAATTTTGGATATTCCGACTTTATTCTGGTCTGAGACTGGATTTAATCAAATCTGACCTAGAGTCAGAGTCAAGCAGTCCTGGGGCTAGATTTTGGGCCATTTATATGCTGTATTCTTTTGGAGCCATATATTTAATCGGATGTCCGAGCATTTCAATGCAACAAACAGCACTTTTCGTCGTAAAAATGATGAAATCATCTGACATTGTTTCGTCAGGATAATTTTACGTCTGGTCTTCAAAATTCAGAAACATTGATGTGCTCCCGAAAGCACACAACGAGAAAATTACCAAAAATCTTGATCTAGACCAGCGTGACTTTGACTCTATGCCAGATTTCATAAAATCTAACCTCAAGCTAGAGTCGAGTTGGTCTTGAGCCATATTTATGGCGATTTCTAGGCTGTGTGCTTTCCGAGAATAGAGCAAGATGTTGTACTCAATTCGTAAATTAAGCCAATTTAACTCGAGCTGTCTTCACTTCAACATGATTAAATGTTCAACCCAGAGTGTGGCTTTCTAAAAAACGGCTGTTAATTTTTTTCAAAAAAAAATTTTTTTTGTCGCTAAAATTCAAATTTTTTTTTTTTGACCGTTACTCATACTTTTCTTCGTAACGTAAATTTTTATTTTAAAATAAGTTGAGTTCGAAATGTTCGATTTCTTCGACAATCAAATATCGAAGAATTTCAATTTGAGACGGCCACACTCTGGTTCAACCTAAGTATGTATTCAGGAAGACACGCGGCGCAATGATGGACTAATATCCGACCATAGGTTGACTTGATTCTAGTCTGTGGATGCACTTAAAAGAATCTGTCTTGGATCCAGAGTCACGCTTGTTTTTTGGCAATATTTATGAGTAGTGCTATCCGATAGTTATGTCCACAAAGTGGATTAGAACTGAACTCCTCGAAAGATTGCTCTCTGGCTCAACCAGAACAAAAACCAGCACTAAAACCTTTATTCGATCACAAACTTACACAGTATTAAGAGCTCTTTGAATTTCCTCAGAATTAATATCACGATTTGTAAAAATATACTGATTCTTGTTCCTGATTCTCACATTAATTTCCAGCAATTCCTTTGCCTTCTCAATATCGAAATCATAAACTTGAAGATATCGAATCAGCACAATCTTAGCTGTTGAAAAAAGACATGAAAAAATGGAATTTTAGTGCTAAAAATCTCAAAAACTCACGTATATCCTGTGGCAAGTGTGACTGCGTCGATATCCATTTCTGAAACTTATTCAGAATTTCTTGATATTCTTCTAAATATTTTTCAATTTTCTTCTCCGTCATGACGCTACGAGCAATAAATCAGAACTGAACGATTGCTTCTGAAATTGTATGTGAAAAAAATGGAATTAAATAAAAAAATATTCTCAATGATTTTAAAGTCTCAATGAAAACTGTAAAGACTTTTTAAAAGTAAAACTCATTACCTGATCAACTAACTTATTAACAAGTTCATTGTTGCTGCTGGATATACACTAATATTCTTAAAACTTTTCACACATTAGATTTAATTAATTAATTTGATTTAATTTTGTAATAAAAACAAGAATTTAATTTAGATCATATGTAGATTGAGATTATCAAGTAGAACTGGAATAGAACGCATGTTATGATGCATAATAAGTGTGCAACACGTGACGGCGGTTGAAATTCCTATAATAATATTTATAAACCATGTAATTTATATTGCATTTTAAATGAGACAAAGGGCTTAATTACTAGTCATATCAGTCATGTGGAATTGATTAAGGTGGTCAACAGCCCTTGTTTAAGGTATTCATTAATAACTGATGCACAGGAAAGTGGGGAAGGAATTGGTGGCTCGGGATAATGAATGACTATGAGTAGAACAAGATGAATCTTCTAATAAAACTTCTGGTTAGACACCTGATAGTGTCAGTGGTTCAGTGGACCGCAAACATTTGGACAGTGTTGATGTCTTGCTTTTAACTTTAAAAAAGGCAAACTTTGCAAAGGCAATGCCAAGGTAAAGTTTCCCAAAAAAAAAAAATCTTTGAATGTCAGTTTGCATTTGGATGAGAATTTCAAATTTTGGTGAGTCGAGGTGGCTCGGTGGCTGAATAGGTTCGTACTTCGATATCTAATTATTGAGATACCGACCTTTTTCGAATTATATGCAGTGTAAACTTGGCTGAGAGCCTCCATATGTTGGCTTAAGACAATAACGTGACAATAACGTCATCCAAAATGTTTTTCTGATCCCACTATGAACTATAGGTCTGCTTAATGCATAGAAATTCCCTAGTGCAGCTCTGGATAATCTACCAATTTCTGAATGGAAAGAGATCTGGAGGTAGACTAAAAAGCTCATGGGATTGCTGTGTGAGCAACGATGCAAAAGTGCTGGGATTTAGAAACTGGCAGAAATTATCCAAAGACAGATCTGGCTTTCGACGAATTCTAAATGCGGTATTGGGCCCCGGTGCGCCTTTGCCAAGGAAGAAGAAAGAAGAATCTTTGGATAATCAGAACAGCTAAAGGATGTGAATACCTAGAAAAATTAATGATTTGGTCAAAAGTTGAATGCAGGGTGGCTCGGCACGCTGACGACCTGAAGAAGATGGTCAGGTTTGATGACAATTCTGAAATTATTGGAAGTGACCTCACCACAAAAAATTTATCCAACACTGACCAACAATGTCACCTGTAAACAAAACCCGTGTCTGATAGCTAAATATTCAATAATAACAGTTGTCATTACACAATTTACATCAAAAAATAATAACTGAAGAATTCTCTTAGCATGTTAATGACAATGTACTTAACTACATACTAGATAATTGAGATTGTCACGTTTTTTGACGTTCTTAGAAAATTTTCAACATTGTAGATTTTTTAACCTGGAACTTCTTAATTATTTTTAGCAATTATTTGATTATTTCTGTGATTGAATGAGTTGGAAGATGTCGAGACAGTGCTATGACTCTAATGTTATTTTTATGAATATTGAACAGCAAGTCAATGTCCCGAATAGCACAATTTGATTAGTTGATCGAAAATCTGACTCCAAGTCGACTATGGAGTGAGTCTGACTTGGTGATGAATCCATTCAAATCCGGCAATATGTCAGAGTCTAGGCAGGTTGTCAGAGACAAGTCAGTCTGGCATAGTCAAGTCCCATATCCAATGTCAAGCCCCACGTCAGAATCAAGCCCCATGTCAGCGTCAAGCCAGTATGTCAGAGTTAAGCCAGCCTGCAGAGTCATGTCAGCCTGATCCCAGCTTTTAGATTGATTAACCAACTTGTGCTATTCGGGTGTCTTCAGCTGAACATTCGAAGTAAACACCTCAAGTATGACCTCTTCAAATAAGTCTTCACATCACTTACAGCATGATGCCATCGATGACTTTATCTGTAACTCAAAATGATGAGACAATCATCACATATCTACCATCAATTAAGCGTCTATAAAATGTTAAAGAATGTCTGTAACAGCCGACAAATATTCCATAAATCATGAAGTTATTTACGTTACATAATTCTGTGAGTGCACATGAATGTACACTACCTATAAATTCTCATTGAACTTGAATAATATTGAACTTGAATGGCGGTTACGTTACTTATTACATTAAACATGCAGGAAAACAGCAATTTTTTCATATTAGCATGTATAATTCTAGTAGCTTTATGTCATATTAATGTTATTACGTTATTAAGTTATTTCTTTCAGATCTTGAACTTGTTGACGAGACGAGGTTTAGGAAATACTATACTAATAGTTGTTTGGACTAGATTCAAAAGGCTGTTTATGTTATGCATTTGTATTTTTAGACCTAGATATTCTTTATTGTTGCACAAAAATAATATAATAAATTTAAAAATTAAGCATAGATACCCGAATGGCAGCAAGTCGGTTAATCGGTCCGAAATCCGGCATCAGGTGAGCTTGACTCTGCCATATCAATCACTATCCCTTTGGTCTAAGGCCAGGGTGACTCTGGCATTCAAGGCAAGACATCTCTGGCATCCAAGCCAGTGTCACACTAAATCCAGGTCATGATGACTCTAGCATCCAAGTCAGTGTCACGCTGACACCAGGTTAGAATGACTCTTGATCTAGAATGAATCTGATTGTTGCCGGAATTCCGATCGATTAACCGATTTGTGCTGTTCGGGATTAATATTAAAAATAAGAAATCACAAATCAGAATACAGCAAGTCCTCGTTTTAAGTAGATATATTGTGTTACAAAAATGGTCTTGACTAATCAAAGACTCGCAGAATTCAAAAAGAGATCGATCAGCTAAACCAGTGATGTCTTAGCATTTTTGTGTCAGGGCATACCTTGGTGGTTAGACTAGACAGAAACCACACACGGCTAGTAGTTCATGACAATTTCAAAGAATTTTGTCTACGCACAAGTACGCCACGATTTACACCTGGAAAGCATATGGTGTAGAAATGACCAATTTTCCGTCCTAAGGCTGACTTGACTTTTGCATTGGAACGAATTAGCCAAGTCCACGCCGTGTGTCTTCCAGGATAGTTAACAGTATGCTTCTTTGATGTCGGAACCGGGAAAATCCCGTCTTAGTTCCGATCCACTATTGAATCTCAAAAATCTTCTGGGAAAAGCATACTCAAGACAACACTGACCTAACCAAAAAAAAAGCATTAAGCATAGACATTGAGTATTAAAGAAATTAAAGTACAAAATCAGTCAATATTATTGCAATAATCATTAATTATCGCTCAATTCATGACAAGAAAGTGCATGAAAATGTGTACAGTCATGGTTTATCGCTTCTTCTTCTTCTCCAATTTTCTACCACGATGATGTTTTTTGGGTGTCAACTGTTTAAAAGAAAATAAAGAAACAAGAACAAGATATAATTAGTTAGATAATGGAGGAAGTCTTTTTTATGGGGACGGTTCATTTGTTGCGTAATGCTCTTGAGATTGGGATATAGTAGGTAGAATAGGTTGGAACTACACCATACGGTGTAGTGGTAGGGGTATATGGATAAGGATATGAAGTTTGAGACTTTAAGACGTATCAAGCAAATTTTATTCCATGAAGATTTGAGGGATGAGGATTGACTATTTAATAAGTGAACAACTCCTTATGGGACAGTTCATAAGTGATTGTCAGTTAAATTATGAATTATTTCATAATCAGACCTATTCATCACTTAGTCTTCTAATCTAGTCTTAGCCAGAGAGCACAAGCCCTAACAGGCAAAGAGACCGCAATTAGGTGTCTTAATGGTCTTTCTGTACCATAAAAGCATGTTCTTTGTCTGTTAGGGAAGGTGATTAGTTGACCACAAATCCAGCTCCAAGCCAATGAGACTCTGACTTGATGTCTGAGTAGAACAGCAGTCTGCTGCTTTTCGGACTAGACTTATTCCAAAAACACAAGAATTCATTCGGAAGCCAAGCGAACTTCGAAGTCAATTTAGAATCCATAAGAACTCTACATAGACTCCACTTCCTCCTACTTTGTGTCTCTCGGGATAAATCATTGACCGTCACTTATGAACAACCCAAAGAATACCAAAAGAAAATTTGTTGAAAAATCTTACTTGAGGAGAAATTTCAGAAGATTCTGTATCCGAATCATGATTCAACGTCTTTGAATTATCCTTTAGAAATATGACAGCAGCAATGCACACAACTTGAAATATCGCACCAAAGTATAATCCTTAAACAAAATAAACAAAATAATTCTTATCTTTATATGATAAATTATAATTCACTTGTTTATTACCATATCTTATCAAAATCGTGAGTAAATCGTCAGGCTCAATAAAAACATCTGCCAATGTATCATCTTCTGGATGCATATTAATGTTTGACGCCATTTAGTAAATAAATCTTTTAAAGTCTAAATATTTTTTTTCTCAAAAGGTATTGTTTATGTCTGCTTTTTGCAAACTTCCAGGGGATAAACAGCGCATAGAAGTTGTTTACCCCCGTCTTGTATAACAAAGGGGCACACAACAACACAAAACTGTTATAAAATGGCATTTGTTATTCAATGACATAACACAAATTGTTGCATTATTTCTGCTTCATTTACACAAAGTGATTGCTTGTGCTGCAAAAGTTAAAGTGCTAATCGGCAAAAAACAATAAATTTCATCAATTAAAATATCAAAAAACATTCAACGATGACTAGATTCGAGTAAAATTTGTAAAAAATTCAGTAAATAAACAAACAATTTTGTGGGACATAACTTGTGTACAAACAAAGCTTTATAACAATGAACAAAGAGAAAAAAATAATAAAAACATTCGAATGGATGTGAAAATTTAGTGACGATTTATTAAAGCAAGAAATTGTTCAAAACTAGACAAAAAGTGTTGAAAAATCTTTTAAAAGTACTTTTTAACAGTTTTGTAATATTTTTAATATTGATCAAAGACTTTAAAGACGTTAAATAAGCAAAAAAATATTTTCCATCACATTTATTTACAAAAAAAAAAAAGAAAGAGAAGTGAAATATTTTGTGTTTGTGCAAAAAAAAAAAAAATAATAAAGAATCTTAAAGAAGAATTTTTTGTTGATTTTGACATTATTTTGTTTATGGCATAAAGGATTCTATTTTTGTTAAGGATTTATTTATAAACATTTAATAAGTGGATAATATTATTATTATAAATATCCTTTTGCATACACACAGAAAAGCAGAAAAAGGAAATTTTTTTTTGGCCATAATCGATTCAATTATATATATATATATACATGATGATGGGTAAGTGTATTTCACTATTACATATAGAGCAACAACAAAAACAGCAAAAAAAGGAAAAAAAAATTGCTAATTGATTCGGCTCGTGTAAACTTTATTGCTACATTGTAGGCACAATGTAAGTTTTAGAATTCCCTCAATTTACTCGTGTGCTATTCACTAACAAGCTATTCCACGGGGTTCATTCCCATCTTTTATTCCCTTATTTCCCAAACAAACTTTGTATTTTTTGCAAATATAAGCTTTAAACTGCAGATTCATTTATTTACATGATTTATATTCTATAAACTTGATATAATGCGCTCGTGTACCTTATTTTTTAGTTTATTATTACAATTTCTATATCAATCGTGTATTAGTTAATGGAGTCTAGAAGAATTTTTTACCTTTTTTTCCTCCTCGGCTTCTTGCGTATGTTTCTTTCATCCAATACATTCACAATCGATATCAAAACAACCTTTATGATTGTGTAGATGATATTTAGAGCGAGAGAGGTACGTACATATGTTATTATGAGGTATAGACTTGTTTACACTTTTTTTTTTTGCTTCATAATTTATTTCAACAATTTTTTTCTTTTTTGTGTTTCGAGTTCCAACGCGAAATTTTCCTTTCCTTAATGAAAGCAATTCACAACTTGTATTAGCATATAAAATTTATAAAACTGGATTTTTTGATCGTTCTTGGGTTTGTTCGTTTTGGGGAATGTTTGGAGATGATGGGTGTTGGTAAATCTTATGGTTTTTGATCTTCATTAGTTCCATTTATACTTGGAATTTTTCATTAAAAATCACTATTTTTCCATATGGGACTAAATATGTCTTTTTCCTTAGTTAATCATGCCAAAGAAAACTTAATCAATTTGACTAAGTTTTGATAGAAAATTTGAAAAAATTGAAAATTTAAATGAAATTTTGAAATTCAAAAAATAGGAAAATTTCTTTAAATTAAATTAAATTTTAAAATTTAAAAAGTTTGAAAAGGTTTTTGAATTTTAAAAATTTGAAAATTTCTTTGTATTTTAGAAATTAAAGTAATTTCTAAATTTGAAATTTTGTAGATTTTTTTAATTTTAAAAAGTTTAAAAATTCTTTTAAAAATACTTTCAAATTTCAAATTTAAAAATACTTTCAAATTTCAAATTTAAAAATTTCTTTAAAATTTGAAATTTTAAATTTATCTTCAAAACTTGAAAATTAAAACTTTTCTTCAAAATTTGAAAATTAAAAAATTTCTATAAATTTTAAGAATTAAAATTTTGAATTTTAAAAATTTTGTTGGTTTTTAAAAATTGCAAAATTTCTTTAAACATTCAAAATTTGATATTTTCTTTAGATTTTAAAAATTAGAAAACGGCTTTAAATTTTAGAAATTGAAAAAATTTAAATTTTAAAATTTAAATAAAAATCAATTTGTTTAAATTTCTAAAATTAGAAAATTTCCTCAAATTTTGAAGGTTGAATTTTTTTTTAAAGTTTAAAATTTGAAAATTTAAAAATTAAAAAAATCCTTTAAATTTTAAAAAATTATAAAACTTTTATTTTTCCATTTAAAATTATTAAAATCCATCATTTCCTCAAAAACTCATTTATGCCCCTAACTTGACATCACATACAAACAGTCCCATATTTATTAAAGAATTAGAGTCTTTGTGATAACATTATCACCATATATTGAATTTCGTACAGTTTTGCTGTTCAAGTGTGCAACAAGATTAGGCAGTTTGGATAGGTCAAGATGAGATGTGGGATTATTCATATGTTACGTAACTCTATGAATTATTCTATTTAAATCTTGAAAATTGTCTTTGTGAATGATTTTGAATGAAATTTTTGAAGAGTTTGAAGTTGAATTGGATTTTAAATGGATTAGATTCAACTTTTCTATCCAAATCTGAGTCGTTCTAAATTCTAAACAACTTCAAACTTAGAATTTGTGTCTAAAATCGCCATCTTAAGCATTATGTAACATTCGAACAATCCTTTTGGCTGATCAAAAGATTCAAAAGCGATTTTCATAAATTTTGCAACTTCCAAGTCTAGGATTTGAACTCAAAAGTTGAAAAGAGTTGATTTCGAGCTCTGCAAGTCTTTAAATCCTTACTTTCGCATCCCAGACAGATTCATTCACCTTGATAACTGATCTGATTCGGAACATTCAGTCGCGTCATCATTTAACAGTTCAATTAATATATTTTGCTTCAATCATCTATATACAAGCAATTTTATTGAGTCTAAAGACATATAAACAACGTATGCTGTATATATATTCCAATAAAATAGAGAGACAAATTGATTTGAATTCAATTTATACTGAATAATGTATTTTCATTTATTATTCATTATTTATACAAAAAAAGAAGAAGAAGTTTTTTTTATGGACGGATTTGAATTGAAATGTAGCATGCATTTTGCAAAATATACATTCACTGTCTTATCAGTGTTTGACATGAGAGCGATAGACGAAAAAGAAAATAAACATTTTTTTTAGGTTTTTATTGCTTCCGCAAGTTCTTCAAATCAATATTTTCTCATGCCTTAATACTTACATTAGTGTGCGAAATATGAATGAATAGACAGCATCTAAACTCATTCTTATAGCTTTATGCTTTATCTCTCCCCTCTTTCTTGTACATTGACTCACTCACTCACTGCTGATGTTCTTATATAAAGGAATATAATATAATAGGGTAATAGTAGCATAACATGGCATCCATATAAACAGGCAGTAAAACATCTGATCTCAATAGTAAACAAATAAAACAGAACTCGAGTTATGGCATTCGAATAAGAATTCATTTTTTATGTTAATTTTCATATTTTTGAATAAGAATTCATTCATTATTCCTCATATACATACATGCTGGAATTTAACTGACGATTAATGGTTGGATAATCAGTGATTTTTTTTTGAGCGCGAAATGAGGCGTTTGTTGTGTACACTTTGACTATGTTTTAGTTATCGCTAAAACTCTAAACAGAGATTAATGTAAAAAAATTATCAACTGTTCGTGCCTGTTTTTGGTATCAGTAAACTACTTTTTTACACTCAAATTTTTTGTTTTATTTTTGTTTTAACAGCGTTAATAAATCTGTTTTTTGCTGTCACGAACTGATTAGTTAATGGAAATGATTGACAGAGTGGAAATTGATTTGGAATGAAGCGAAGATTTTGCTGATTTTTATTTTTTTTTTTTGGGTTCAATGGACTTTTGGAAATTGAGAATTGAATTTTCTTTTTTGAATTTTATGAATTTTCAAAATTTAAAATTTTTGGATTAAATTCATTTAAAATTTTTCAGTTTGACGAATTGTTCTAAAATTCAAAAACTTTTGACAAATTTCTAAAATCTAAATTTACTAAATTTTAAAATTCAAAATTTTCGATAAAAGAAAATTGGTCAATTTAAAATTTTCAAATTCATAATTTCCAAAATTACCGAATTTTTGAAATGAACGAATACATAATCAATTTGAAATTTTGAAGCTTAGTGAATTTGAAAATTTAATGAATTTTACAAATCGCTGAAATAAAAATTTTTGAATTTACTAAAGTTTTAAAATTCAAATTCTAAGATATTCAAGAATAAATTAAATTTCAATTTCTAAACTTTTCAAATTTCCAAAATTTCAAAATGTTTGCAATTTTCAAATTCAATTGTTTTCAAATTTTATAAATTGTTAAAATTGAAAACTTTCAATCATAATGAATTTTTCAAATTTAATTCAGACATAAAATTAAATTTTCAAATTCTAATTTAAGCATAAAATTTAATAATTATTGATTTTTAAGAACTGTTTACTTATGTAAATAATGAATTTAAAGAATTTTTAAAAATTTTAAATCTACAAAAATTGAAAATTTTTGAAATTTACGAATTGAACAATTCAAAAATTTTGAACTTCTTAAATTTTTTGAATTTCAAAATTTTGAATTCAACCAACTTTGTTCAATTCAAAATTTGAAAACTAAAGAAATTTATAATTTTTCAACGAGTTTAGTGAAAGAAATTCAAAACAAAGCAAAATAGAACTATCTAAAATTAAACCTTTGTTTATCAATTTCCTCAAAAAAAAATCAAGCTTTTATAAGTTTAGAATGGAATTTAATTCGCATTTGCTTGTTGATTTGTTATTGTTATTGTCAATTAATACTTTAAATAGTCTTTAATTCACATTTTAATTGACTTTAAATATTATTTTAATTGAAATTTAAGAATTATTTAAGGAATTACTTTAAATTGATTCTAAAGAATCTTAAATTAGATAATTAATATATTTTAAATTGATGAAAAATTCATAGTTAGCTTGAATCTAGTAATTTATGAAAATGCCAACCCAATGATTAAAAGAAAAACACACTCAATTGATATTAATCACTCAAATATCATTTCATTTCCGCATACATTTAATCTTCTTTTTAAAAATGCGCTATCAACCTCAGCTTCCAAAAAAATCCGTCATTTTTTTCACGAATTTACTTCCTTTTATTCTCATAACAGGTTTGTAAAAGAACTTGTATTTTTGAAAAATTAAAAGGGGTCTCACATGACATAGCTATAGGGTCTTTAAAAAAGTAGAAGAAGTGTAAATTCACATGCAGAACAGAATTAGGGTTGGAATTCAATAAAAAAGCGAACTAAATCTGCCATCTTGTCAAGTCTCTATGAACACTGAAGAAATGTGGGAATTAAAAATATAAATTTTTTTTTGTGCTGCTCTCTCGTCTTTGTTTAGTCTCAATTCAGTTGAAAAGAAGAAAATTTTGTTTTTTGTTCACTTCCTCACCACTCAGGCAATCGAAATAAACGAAGATGAAAATTCACAACAACAACAAACATTTCGATTTTGCAAAGAGAATTTCATAAGATTGTGAAATAGAAGAAAAAAAAGGAATTAGAATTTGTAAGTTCAAAAAAATTCTGAATAAAAGTGTAAAAATAAAGCGAAAAAAATGAGAAACATAGAGAAAAAAAAACATATAACCTTGAAATCAGAACAAAACAACTTTTATTACCTCAGCTGGTGTGTATATTCATAGCATCATATAAATGTATTGTGTCACTGTGTGACTGTATTCGAGCCATAATAAATAAATAAAATAGAAGCCTATGCCTGTGTTGTCTAAATAATATAAAAAAAAATACACGCGCCATCACCCACAAGTCAGTAATTTCCTATGAAAATGTGAGACAAAACATAAACAATATGGATCAGAACACAGAGTCAAGTGAGAGTGAGTGAGAGGAACCTTTACAATTGAACACGAATTTAGAAAATATACACAACAACTACATCACCTGTTTTGTGTGTATAAACAGCTTTTACCGCCATTAATTAGTTCTAGAATTGTGAATCGATGCAGTTAATGACTCAGCTTTCTTCCCCGCTTACTAGAACAGTGATGGGTAATTTGTGTGACATGGTGCACTATCATAAAGGTGTGTCTGACACATAGGTTTCCAAACACATAAATGTTTCACGACATAAAAGTTCTATAACACACTAGTGTGTCGCGACACATATGTTGCATTACTTACGAGTGTGTCGCGACTTATAGGTTGCAAAACGCTCCTGTGTGTCGCGACATGTAAGTTGCACAACACACTAGTGTGCCGCGACACATAAGTTGCACAACACACTAGTTTGTCGCAGCACATAGGTTGTCTAACACATTACTGTGTCATTCCACATAGGTTGTCTAACACATTACTGTGTCATGCCACATAGGTTGTCTAACACATTAGTGTGTCTTAGCATATAGGTTATCTAACACATTAGTGTGTCGTGACAAACAGTTTGCCCAACACACTAGTTTACCGCGGTCCACAAATTATTCAACACACTAGTGTGTCGTGGCGCATAAGTTGTCCAACACATTAGTGTGTCGCGTCACATAGATTGCCCACCCCACTAGTGTGTCGTGTCACACAGATTCCCCACCACTGCACGAAATGTCATAAGTGAACAATCAAATCCCTGAATATTCTAGATTCAAATTCTATTTATCGACATTTACAATCGTTTTCCTTGATAAACAAACATCGAAGTTGGATGACGAAATGGTCAAAGTTTATCAAAAGGAATTTGCGTATAAACAACTTCCACGATGTTGTTTTGTTATTATTTTAGCAAAAAAAAAGATATTTCGTCACTAATAAAGGCTTTCTAATCTTGTTATAGGAATGTGGGTTTTTCCGGTTAACCGCCACATCAATACACCCATAAAAATTGAATATTAATACATTTTTTCCTATAATTTTCGAATGTCAAAACAAAACAAAAATATTTGTACTTTATTTATCAACACCAACATACGTCATTTTATGTAAAAGAAGAACTGGGAAAAAAATCAATATTGTGCTACACCTCCGCAAAATGCTTACTTTTTATCAAACCCCCACCCACCCAGAAATGTATAAACATTGAGGGAGCATAAAGGGCTTCCTCTCGTTCCACAAAAAATCCTCATAGCTCGCCGTCCCAACCCACACACGAGCAAGAAGCAGAAAAGAAATGAAATTTTTTCAAGGCGATTCATTGAACTTGGCAAATCCGTAGTGCATACAATCAAAATAATATTAAGAACGTCATTGCGCGAGAATGCTGTTTTCCGCTCTTTCTATCTCTTTCCATTTATGCATTTTACTATAGTATAAACTTTGTTTACCAACATGCTCGTCTCTATTTTGGTTTTTTTTTGATGCTGAACAGTCACAATAGTGAAGAAGAAGACAAGCTTTTTTCTGGGGGCTTGTTTTGATATACGCAATAAAGTGTAGAGCCAAACAATTTTAATGTTGAACTTGGTTATAACCCAAAATATACTTTTGTTGTTGTTGTTTTGATACAGTCGTCCGATTTACGTATTATAGCTCACAATAACACATTCGTTTGAGCTACACAGACCTAACACATATTTATTTGTTATTTTTATTTCGCAGATTTTATAAAATTCGAAGAAATTTGAAGACAGTCAAAAGTGTAAACAAGAAGTGAAGTCGTAGACAGGAACACAAAATAACAACTGATTACGTACAATCGTGAATCATTAAATTCGGCATGACCGATAGCAATTCATTATTTGACTTTTATGATTGCAATTCATCCAATAGTTTTTTAAAATTTGACGCATCATCATCATCACCACTTTTTGAGTTATCACCGCCGTCATCGAACGGCTTATGTTCGCCACCATTATTATCATCATCTAATAATCAATTAGCTAGCAATCCAAATTTATTAGTTAGTGATAAAATGGATTCATCAATTAATAATCCATTATTGACAACAGCATCTATGCCAATACCAACACGTAATGTCACATCAATGTCCAATTTAAATAATAATAATAATAATCGTATGATTAATGACTTTTCTGATGTGATTTTTGAATTTGAAAATTCAAAATCACCAATAAGTGCCGTCAATGAGAATTCCAAACAGCAACAAATACCTATGATAATTAATTATACAGATCATAATGTATTCACAGGACAACAAAATGGATCATTTCATGGTAATAGTACATTAATGTGGGAAGTTAATCCAATGATGAATACAGCTATGGATCAATCAAATAGTACAACTGATATACATGATAAATCTGGACCATTTCAAATGGATGAAGATGATATATTTCAAGTTGATAAATCTGATTTAATACAAGGTCCAACACTTGCTGAATTAAATGGTGATAATTTATTTGTCGATCTTATCAATATCGAGGATATATTGACAGATGCAAATCAATATCAACAACAGAATATCAATCAAAATTCACAATTAACACAACTAACAGCAGTCAACTTTCAAAGTCTTCAAAATGCCATTAATGAATCATCATTACAAAATGAGCAGCTGTCACCAAATCAATATAATACAATAGCTATTCCACAAACACCACATAATACACCGATTCCATCATTTTCACAAAATACAGGACAAATTATATATTATGATGAGGCAGCAACAAATAATTCACAATATGATGTATATTCACCACCAAATACATTATCAATATCAACATTACGTAATGTTGCTAGTACACCAAATCAATTGTCGGCATTTTCACCTGGAAGTCATAGCTCAACATCAACATCGTCAATTGTTTTAAATTCATCATTAAGTCCACCACCATCAAATACAACACCGATTCGAGGACCACGTATACCAAGAAGTGGACGTTCAACTGGTCTTGTACAACATAATCCAAAATACTCGACACTTAAATCATTATTAACTGAAAAGGCTATTTTGGGTAGTATACAGAATTCATCATCACCAAGTCAACTGATTACACAAGTTACAGCTTTATCGCCATCGGGTTTACCAACACGTCGTTTAAATATGCAAGGTGGTGGAATTGTATCATCACGTCTATCCTCATCGGCACCAACTAATTTTTCATTGGAACAAATGTGGGCACGTCGTGAACCACGTCCACATCTTTTATCAACTGGCAGTTTAGCTGAAGGACAAGGATCAACATCGTCATTAAGTGGTGAAATTTTAAGTCCTGAAAATATTGATTATTCACAGGATGACAACTTCTCGGACGATGACAGTGACCATTATGAGGATTTTAGTTCAGGTATAGCCTAGTGCCTTCTTTTAAGCAATACATTTATGTATATCAATTCCAGATTCAGATGATGACGACAACAAAGATTTTCAAAGTTTATTAGGCAACGACAGTAACAACAATCAGAAAGGTATATCCAAAAAGAGTCGCTATTTTTGGCAATATAATGTACAAGCAAAAGGACCGAAAGGACAACGATTAGTTATTAAAACACAGGCTGAAGATCCACATCACTTAAATGAGGCAACCGATCCCGTCTTCTCACCAAGCTGTTCCATTCGTGGCATAAAAGTGAGTATCGACTCTTTTATTATCTATGGCTTTATATTAATTTAGATGTAAATGCAATTTCCACACTGTAAATGGATCGCACATCACATACTTTATATCAGAGTGTGGCCGTCTCGAATTCAAGCTTTTCGACATTAGATTGTCGAAAAATTCGAGCTTTTCGAACTCAACTTATTTTAGAATAAAAATGTACGTTAAGAAGAAAAATAGAAGTAACGGTCAAAAAAAATTTGAATTTTAAACAAAATTTTTTTTTTTTTGAAAAGAAAATTAACGGTCGTTGTTGAGACAGCCACACTCTGTTTTTATATCCACATGTAATTGACCTTGACTTTGATGTAGTAACAATGTAGTCGATGACATTCTCGATGTAGTTCGATCCAAAATAACCTAAAAATTATGAAACCAAAAAAATTTCTATTTCTATTTCAATAACTCAAAAGTCTGTTCAAATAAAGCACAGTGGAAAGGCACGTAAAGGAGATGGAAATGATTTAACACCGAACTCAAAGAAGCTTAATGCAATTGGAAAGGAATTAGATAAACTTGGACGTGTTATTAATGATATGACACCAGTCAGTGAATTGCCTTTTAATGTTCGACCAAAGACACGAAAGGAGAAGAATAAGTTAGCATCTCGTGCCTGTCGATTGAAGAAAAAGGCACAACATGAGGCAAATAAAATTAAACTTTTTGGACTAGAACATGAACATAGTAAGGAACAATAATATGACTTATTAGACTGACTTATAACTCTAATTAAATCTTTTTAGAACGCTTATTGTCAGGAATAACTCATATGAAACAGTTGTTGGCTTTAAAATGTAGTAACACTCAAGACAAGCAGGAAGAAATCAATCAGAAAATGGATGAGGTTTATGCGAAAGCAACTGGTAAGTTTGTTATTGTCTATTGTAATCTGAATGGGAGTTACAGCTGGGTTTGAGGAGTATTGAGGGATTGAAACTCTAAAAAATCTTTTAATGGTTGAAAGTAGGTGGTAATGACGTGAGTATTGAGCGAATGCTTGTCATATTGACAACATTCTATATCAGTGCTGTTCAAACTTTTTGTGGCAGACATAACTTGAAGTTGAGTCGACTCAAATTTTAGATGAAGTCGAGTTGAATTGAGCCGACTTTTGCCATAAAAAATTCAAGTCAACTTCAAGCTCTGGAACCAAGACACACCTAACACCACAATGGAAACCTAAATTAATGGCATTTAGACACCAGTGTATCACGCCACACAGGTTGGACAACACTGATTTATATAATGATTAAGTGATCAGTCTCTGGTGGGAATCGAACTCATGTACTTACAAGAGAGTGATACAGATGAACAGAGAACAGTTATTCTGTCAGTCTAACTGTTGTCTAACCATTCGGCCACAGATGACTTACTCACGCACTGGTAAATTTAATAATATTTATGGGTCGATACCGAACTCTAACAGACTAAGAGCATACTTTGAGTATACTCACTTTTTTGCACATTCTTTGTATGTTAGAGGAAGATTCAACTCTGCTCGGATACCATAGTAGGGTAGGTAGAGCCATTTGTTAGGTAATTTAATGAGCTGTTGAATAGAACGTAGTTGAACAACGCTGTATACAATTAGTTTCGATAAATAAGGGCTTATATAACCTCAAACAGAGCTCAACTAGATTTTGAAGCTAGATTCCTGAGTAACACAGTTAAGAAGAGTCTGCCGACAAATTCAGGGCAACTCCCCGTCTTTCCGGTAATTCGGCGACGTTGTGATACCCTGGCAAACACGACTCGCTGTTATTTTTGGAATAAGTCCAACCTAAGCTGTAACAAACATTTGATAATTCATAAATATAGTTGTTATTCCTATTTTTTTACTCAGTGACTAACATTTACCTACTTTTTCTCTCTGTTAGTTATTAAAATAGCGGAAAACTCCACTGAATATGTTAATCGAGTCTTAGAAAGGATTAAAAATGGAGTTCCTGGCGGTGGATTGGAGGAATTTTAAAATCTAAAAAAACCAAAAAAAAAAACAAAACAAAACTTCAAAATTTTGAAAAAAAAAAATAAACTGTTTTTGAGAATCATGATGATAGTAAGTGTGTTCAGCTGATTGCAAGCGTTTTTCTTTTTTAAATAATATATATATTAGGCTTCATCTAATTTTTAAAAAATTGGTTTTTGACAAAAAAAAGAGAATATATTAGAATATGTAAAATTAAAAAATATTGATATGGATTTAGTGCTGCTAAAAAATTATATATTTTTGGAAAGAAGAACATGATAAACTGTTGATAAATTAGACATCGCGTAGATCGTCGATACAAAAAAAAATAAAATCTAAAAAATTACAAAAAAAAGAAGTAAAAACGTGATTAGAATAGGAGGAACCACATATGATATTTTTAATAATGATCCTTTCAACAACAAATTATGAACCTTACTACTTTTTTATTATTGAAGCAATTTTTTCTTGATTTTAATTGTGCTGCATGTGTTTGGATTATTTCTGGGAAATTTACGGTTGACGTGACGAGCTGTGAGTCATACTTTCTATTGAATAACTTTTATGATTACGAAATTTTCCTCAAAATTACATCAGACAAAAATTATTGGATTTTCTCCAATACATTTCCACATTTTCCTTGATTTCCACTTCCTTTATACTTGATATACTCACATTCTTCCTTATTTAATCACCAATGATGTGCATCTAATAATTTAATTAATGTATTTTATCAATGTTTACTGTTTAAGAATATTGACGGCAAAATTTGGCGCCAAAACATTGCTAAAAGGGGCATGTAACTGATTGTATTTGTCTAAAAATTTAAAAATAATTCAACCGTTGTAATATTCGCGACCAATTTTCGTTATTATTCATGAAGAAAATACAGTTTCGAGGACTAAATTGGGTGCACTCATTGGATTGAGCTTCCTTTGTGTTGATTTGTTGTTATTTAAGATGAAAAATGGCTCAAATTTTGTGATTTTTGCTTTTTTAACAAAACCGAAGTTAAAGTTGAATTTTCAAAATCAAAATGACCGTTAAAGTTTAATTGAAATTTCAAAATCGAAATGACCGTTAAAAATTCAGTATGAATTTTAAATTTAAAATTGCCGTTTAAAATTCAGTTTGAGTTTCAAATTTAAAATGACCGTTAAAATTCAGTGTGAATTTTAAAATTTAAAATGACCGTAGAAAATTCAGTTTGAAGTTCAAATTCATATTGACCGTTAAAAATTCAATTTAAATTTCAAATTCAAAATGACCGTTAAAAATTCAAACTTCGTCAAAATTCCCCAGAAGCACTCCAAACACATCAAAAAAAGCCACGAACCATTTCGTTTTGAGAAATTATAATTAACAAAAATCTACAAATTTTTCGGAAAAAGTTACCTGACATGAAAAACGAAAGAATTAAAAATAATTTTAAATTCTAAACAAAAAAATAGAAAAAATTGCGAAAAATTCTTGAATCAACAATTTTAAAGTACATACAAACATGTTTAACACATTTAAGTAAAATAATATTTAATAATATTATCTAGAAATATTAAGTAACATCGTTCAATGTTTGAATATATCTGTTTAAAATGCAACATGGGAAAATAATTGTGGAAAATTTATTCTATTATTTTCTATGCATTATTGACATTCAAATCCATATTGAGATGACTTCCATACTTTAAATTTAACTGCAAAAAAAAGGAAGTTCAAATTTGTTTTCATGATATTATATCCAATAAGTAATAATTCTATATGATTTAAAATATAACAAATATTTGTTTCTTTGACGACAATGACTAGGAATTCAAGGGATGGACAACTCTTTTTGGTATTGATTAGGATTTAGTGATATAGCAGCGGATCCCGAAATTAAGACTCGGAAGTCAAGTAATACATCCTTTTAGAGGTAATGGCCTTCGTTCTACGATTTGCGGTCACATGCTCCTACTACTGAGCTATTTGATACTATTTGACTATATGGTAGGGCTCGTCCAAAGATTCAGGTCTGCAGCGTTGGACGAACTATAAGCTACAACCAAAAACTGCATTCCTGTGCAGCTTTATTGCAGAAAATGCAAACCTGTGGTTCTTAACCGAGCTCTACCATATGGTTAAGACCTATATACAAATTATACATTTGCTGTATCACCCTTGCCACTACACCCTGGTGCAATTCAATGATGCACCCTGGATAGGCCAATCCAACAACGATCATTCAAATTTCAAATGATTTGGTACAGTTAGCTATGTATTGCCATAAATGAAGTTACATGGTCCTTTCCATAGTTACATGGCTATCCTGGGTATACAGGGAGTTACATGGTTACAAGGTATGCCCCCAATGAACTGTACCAAGCCACAATATGTAAGTCACAAATACACAAACCAAGATGATGTGACTAGGTAAGAGCGAAAAAGCAACCGAAATCCGACTAGACTTTCCCTGGGATCGAACCCGGGTAGTCAGAGTTGGTTGGCTGACACTCTAACCACTACGCCACGGATGCTCTTTCGCTGTCGAGCAGTTCGCCACAAATTGACCGCAAAAAACATTCAATAAATCCCAAAAAGCATCAATAATTCTCAACAATACCAAAAAGTGTCCATCCCTTGCCAAAATAAAATAAACTGATGGAAATAGTTACAAATCTGTAAAAAAAAAATGAAATATATAGGAGATGATAACGAAGGTGATGACAAAAACTAAGGTTTTTCGTATAAATGAGATAAAGAGCTGATTTATGCCATGCTCTTTATCAACACGTAATTACAATGTAATGTTTAACAAAAAAAAAAAGATGAGTATAAATATGTGTAAACAATTTGTTTTGAATGGCAATCACCAGCTATGTTATTGAATTTAAATTATCATCCCACAACCCCGGAAAGGATTAATCTGTACACAAAAAAAAATAAAGAAACTTAAGGTTAAATAAACGGTTACAAAAAATATTTTACTATCGAACTATAAATTTAAAACATAAACAAATAAAGTTAAAGGAATGAAGAATGAATGGGAAGTTGAAGGTTAAATTGCTTTGGGGCTTTTGATGGAATTTAGTAATTCTGATGAGATTCAAGCTTTTAAAGTCTTTTTCTACAGATTCTTTAATAAGACAACAAAAAAATCAAGTACAAAAAGGCAAATTTCATTTTTTGCCACGGAATCTTCTTTTAAGGCTCAGCAAAAGCTCTGGAAGTCGCCTGGGATATTATGCTGTATTCTGAGAAACTCCCAGAAGGGCAAATAGAAATGCTTCATAATTAGGGTTTCCAAAAACGGGAATTTTCCCGGGAATTACCGGGAACGGGAATTCTGGAAACCCTATTTCATAATCTCATAAATTCCAAAGTTAGAAATCTACTCGAATTTTATATGGAGCCGTGTCGATTCTAGTCGACTTTTCCATACAAAATTCAGCTGTTCAAAACTCTGAGATCCATAGCTGAGCGTAATATGCGTATCATGCCTATTGGTAGTTTAAAGAATGAAAATTCGCTAGATTTCCCAGCTCAAACCTAGAGCTAAAGCTTATAGTGGGATCTAAACCACTTCTTTGATGGCTTTACTGCCTGAAGTCTTCAGAGGGAGGCTGTGAGCCACGCTTCCAGTTCAAATGATTCGAAAAAGAACAAGAGAAAAATTTCCCTAACCGAGTCTCGAACTCAAGATCGCTGGATTGGTGTTGCAATAATTATGTACCAAAGTACGAAACCATTACGCCACCGAGCCACGTTGACTCACGACGATACTTTAGAAGAACCTAAATATCAAGAGTGCTAGAAACATACTTAAATTCAAAACAAGCCTTACATAAATTCCTCCAAAGCAACTTAAGCTTAATCTTCCCATTCCTATAAAAGAAAGGACGTTAAAAACCAATTAAACTACATACATATGTGTTAAATGTAACAGAAAGACGATGAAAAACGCAAGTAAATGATCTGTGGTAAACAAAGCATGTAATGGCTGAAGAAAAAAAAAATATTTTTTTATTACAAAAAACCTTAAAAAAAGGAATAGAAATTTTTGTTACAAGAAAATTGATTCATTTTACCTCTAACCTGGAGAGAATCTTTTACTTTTTCGTTAATAATACGCGCGCCTCCTCTTATTTCGTCGCTAAACAACAGAAATAATAAATATAAAAAAAATACAAAGCTTTACGTTTGGGTACAAAAAAAAAATATTTTGTGGAATGTTTTCTAATTTTTAATTTAATTAAAAAAAAAAGCTGCATCATATATAAATATACTTTAGGATTAGAAGGGAAACTACTTTGTATAATAATCTAGAATTGAAATGGTAAATAATTATGTTATATTTCCAATCAGGAAGTGGAGAGTTTGTCACATATTTTGTACTACACTAACATGAAATAAATTTATACAATATTTATCAATCCATGAATATCAAGAAGTTGATGATTTTGGTGGAGTTGGGTGACCTTGGATCATGAACTGGATCATCTAATGACGTATTTTAATGGACAAACTCAATAGAGAGTTTTAAATTCGCTCTGCTATGAGCTAGAGTGGACAAAAATACGTTAGAACTAGACATCAACTGGGCATTAACTAGCCACTATCTAGTTGTATCGTATTATTGTCCAAACAAAGAAACAGAGACATAAAACCTAAGATTGACCATATAATCGAATTTATTTGGGAAACGATACTCAAACCATCATGAAACCACCTTAAAATTATCGATTAAAAGGTTATCGATAGCTATAAGCCAAATCATGAGTTATGTCAATCTGTAAACGACTCAAGGATCCAAGTCTCGGAGATTCCTTTGAATATACTCGTCTAAGTTTAGCCTAGATCAGTGTTATTCAAACTTTGATATACTCCTGGATCCACTTCTAATTACTGTGTCGCGACACAATCTTAGGTGTGCTTCAAAATAGGTTTATTGTTACTAATGCTAAGATTTCAGTGTGTCGGAAATCAATTTTTAATTTTCAATGCTTTCAAATGAATTAAAAAAGCCATTAAGGTGGCTTCAGGACACTTCATTGCCGTTTTGACATTGTTTCATTAAGAGAACAACATGAAAGGACCCTAAGAACATGATTGTACAGTTCAGATTGTCATGGTGAGCTGCTTTGGGTGGAGAAGGTTAGGAGTTACTATAGCTCAAGCTAAGAAGACTGTGATTGTGTATAGATAAATCCTCTTAACTTTTTATATAATTCGAGTCGACTTCAATCTCTAGTCCAAGTGGACAAAATGCGTTAAAACTAGGAATCAATTGGACATTAGCTTGTCACTAACTAGTTATGACGTATTTTTGTCCACTAGGATAAGATAAGCTTAGAAGGGTCTAGACCAATGGTAAACAAGCTTTTCTGAGTTCCGGCAAAGCTCATGTCATGAGAAATTTCCGTGACACACCTGAGATTCTTCACAGCACACCAGGTTGAGTGCCACGGTCCACAGGTTGTCCCACCACTAGCCTAACCTGTACACAAAACAACATAAAATCCTTAACTCATGATCCAAAATCAACCCACTTAACCAAAATCATCAAACCAAGGCTTAAATACTATTTCATACAAATACAAACTACTAATTATTATAAAATAATATTCACAAGTTGGATCCAATTCCAAAAACATAAAAAACAAACAAAGAAGTTAATAGATTCAACTGCTCTCCTTCTTCCAAAGATATCAATCTTACAGCAATAGCTTATACTTTAAAACAGAAAAATCAGTGAAGAATTAAAAAAATATAAAAAAATTTGTGCTTTTATTGCATCCCCAAAAAAAAGAGAACCTAATTGATTTTTATGTATGAAAAACTGTGATTCTACATTATTATTATTATTAATTAATTAATATTGATGACGTTTATGTTATGTTTTATTTTTTTTTTCTCTTTGCCTACAATTAAGTTTTTTTCTTAAATTTTCAACTTTTTTCTTTTCCATATTTTTACAAACCTTCCAAAATAAAAAAAAAAAATGCAAAAAAAGGAACTAATTTTTGTCACTATTTTTGATGCATCTGGAATGTCAAAAATATATTTTTAAAAAAAAAATTTCAAAAAAATTAAAGAAAAATTCAAAAAAAAAATATTATTCTTAATTAACTATTTACCAAAATTTAATGAAAATATAAGGTATGACAAAAATTGGGGTGTATCCATGGGGAGGCAACAACTTAAGAAACTAGCAGAAGTAGTAGCCAGGAACAGAAGAGTAACCTTACTAGCCAGGAACAGAAAAACTGTCCAACTGCTTTATTAACGCCTTACGATTCATAGTGGATCAAAAGAATCTAATCATTATTAGGGGAGTCAGCTCTTAACCCCAACACTCCCCCACCCTCATCCAATTCCTTGTTGAAATGATTCTTAAATTTGCAAGAGTTTTTTAAGTAAAAATGCCAACCCAATCTCCTACTTCTCCTAAATTTTTGAGATATATACAATTGACCCACCCTCACCCCCTCCTTTCCATCCTTACTTTGCCCTAGGGTAAATCTACTCATTTTTGAGAAATAGGTTCTTTAGACCTCTTTAGACAGTGATAAAAAAGTCTATCTAGGTAACAATAGAGCAACTATAGATGCCCCGGGTTATACCTATACATTTTTGAAAAACAGGTTCTCTAACCCTTTAAACAGTGATAAGTTGCCTCGGGGTAAATCTATTCATTTTTAAGATTAAGGTTCTTTACGTGTGTCTTTAACAGTGATAAGTAAGCCTACCTAGGGAACAATTGAGCAACTTTAGTTGCGACCCTAGTCCTATTTGGCGTCAAATATCACTGATACGTCATTGGACCCAGGGGTACTTCCGAACAATCGAGCATGTTCATGGGTGTGCTCACAAAATTGAGCATACTTTCTTCTATTGATTAAGTATGGTCATGAGTATGCTCATTTAGATGAGGATGGGATGTGTAACATAACCTCGACTCCCTCACAACCCCTCCCCAAGGGTCGCTCATCAGAGGGGTTACATAATAGGTAAATTGCCCCAATGCCCAGTGTCTGTTAAGAATTGCTAAGGAGATGTTTAAAAATTGTTTAAAACCTGCTAATCCTTTCGAATATCAATACAAGGATAGCTAAAGCATAGGTTAACCTTCCCCCTTTTATTATGGATACACCCCAAATAAGAATCAATTGGCTCATCACATAACTAAAAGAACACAATCACTAATATGAGTGCCATACAAAAAAAAAACTTTATTAAGGAATGAAATGAAGGAAGGAAATTTTTTATTATCATTTAAAATATACAGAATAGTTGCCGGTTTGCTACCTCTCGGTTCAAAATAATAATTGACATAATGTGTATGATAGGATATTTGCATAATTATTATCTGTTATGTTAGAATATTGCACACATTATTCATTAATTAATGAACATACATAATAATTGGATTTATAAGTTGAAAAAATTAATAATTTTTTTTTTTGTTCTTTTTGACTAGAATTAATGATGCTTTAATTCGATGATATGAGATATAAAAAAAGAGAAATATGGAAATAAAATTTTATTTTTACATTTTTTCATAGTTGTGCAGAAAACGGAATGGAACTGACTTTTAATTCTATTTATTTTCAGGTTATGTTGACTTTTTCTATTGTTTTTCAGGACATTACTTACTTAACACTTACTTTACTTACTTACTTCCTTGGCTGGGACGCACGAGGGCCCATTGTCGCGCGTAGGGAATGTCTGAAGACAGCTTTATCCTGACGAAGGTAAACGGGGGCTTATTGCCGCATTTAGAGTTCGTCGGAAGCTGGATCTGTCTTTAGATAACTTCTGCCACTTTCTAATTCCCAGCACTTTTGCACACTTACTCACACAGCAATACCATGAGCTCTTTGGTCTACCACGAGATCTCTTTCCATCCAGAAAGTCACCAGTCGTCACTCAGGTCGTCACTTTAAATATTGAGGCATCATTTGGTCTTCTATTGACATGATCAGCCAATTTTGACCAATTTATTTGCAGAACTGTCAATACATCAGTCTCCAGAAATAACTCATAAAGCTCATTATTATATCTGCTTCTATATTCATCCACATCTTTGATAGGATCATAAATCGTTCTCAATACACGTCTCTCGACATCATACATTGTTAAGGTAATTTTGTAACAGAAATGTTCAATATTGACTGCGTCATTATGAAAAGCTTCAATAACTCTACAATGTAAGTACATCTCTTGGGGTTAGGGAACTGCATTATTTACGGCGTAGAAAGTAATTCAATAATAGTTTGTAAAAATTTATCTACTTAATTAATTTACATAGTTGATTATCATATAATTGCAAGCAAAATAATGCATTTGTATTCCTATCTTGTGTATATACAGATAGCATGCATCTGCTATCTTCTAGTATCAGTATTGCTAATGTAAACTTATTTGCAAATCCAGATTATTGATACTTAAAAGGTGATGAACCGAGAATATAGATAGAATAAAGGTTAAGGTCCGTCGAAGACAAAAAAGGTACTGCGAACTACGATCAGTTGAATTTTGGTTGAATCATTCCTAAGTGTCATCTAAAGTATTGCAATCTATTCGATAAGTCTAACAATGTCCAGATAGCGTTGCATCCTTATATTCAAGAATATGGTTTGATCCTTAGATATTGTTGATAAGATAAAGCAGCAATTCTTATTTGGGGCCGTTCACCTTTATTTAAAAAGCGAACGTAATAAGTGAACGGCCCCTTTACAAATAAGTATAATTAAAGAACTTCCTTACAGATTAAATCAGAGTTCAAAATCTACTCGAATTTTGTAAGGAGTCGAGTAGACTCATGTGGATTTTTTCATACAAAATCTGAGTAGACTTCGAGCTCTGGATTAAAGTCAGGATAATGTTTATTGTTTGAAGTTAGAAAACAAACTAAAGTATTAATATGAAAGGGGTAAACAACTGAAAATGGGGAAAATCAACTAATTTTAGTTGCAAATACAATTTGAATATTAAACGACAGTTGACTTATTCTTAACAAAATTTGAAATTTTATTTGCCGTTGATTTATTCTCAATATTTATCTTCTGTTAATATAATTTTGAACTTATTCACTTAATTAGTTTGCCAGGCTTGAAAAGGTTAATCTAGTCATAACAACATCTCTCTCTGAAACATCCAAATGTAATTTCAATATCGCATCTTTGTCATAGAGAAGTTTGGATAATTTTTGTTATTTCTTATTATATTCAAGATTCTCGACTTTATTTTTTTTACACGCCTTTTACATATAGCCATCGCATCCTTCGACTGTACATCTTTTGTATTTGTTTTTTCTTCCAAAACAATAAATATCTTCTATTTTTGTCAAATGTTTTCCAAACTTTGTGTGCTTGACTCCTTATGACGTCTGCCTTGCCTCGATCAAGCATTAATCATCTCAAGTAGATTCAAAAATAGCTTATCAGCATTCCACATCACTTGTTCTATATACATTCTCTTCCATATTAGCTGTTGTGACCTCATCAACATAAACATATGTTTCAATGACCTTTTCATCCATAAGATTCATCTCAACTTGACTATCAGTCATTTCATATTTTCTTGATAATAATCGAATCGCAATAGCTGCAAGCATCATCAAAAATGCGTAAAAGAAAAATTCCATACATTTATTGCCAAACATATCAAGCTCCGTAACTCCGACTACTATCAAATTACCTAATGCATTATTGATGAAAAATATTGCCGTTAATACTGACTTCATATTACCCGGAGCGTGTGTATATGCAAATTTCAATCCAGGCACAGATATTAACATTTCAGCTATCATGATGAATAAAAATTGAGGAAATTGCCACAAAACGGAGATGGAATTTATGTCATGTAGATGAATATAATATTGCAAGAAGCCAGCAGACGTAAAACTAAGTACTGCAAATAGTCCGCCAATGAAAACGCATTCGAGTGACGAAAGGTGAATTCCGCAGTAGTTCAGCATCGGTTCAATTCCTTTCTGCCATAAAGGTATCAACATAAGTAGTAAAATTGGTCCAATGGCTTTAAATTGATCAGCTTGAATTTCAATACCTAAAATATTTGTATTAGTCAAAGCAGCTTGGAATGTCCATGTTGAATCTTGTTGTGCCAATAATGCATAGAAAATCGGAAGTGGCAAAAATAATTTGACTATTTTAAGGAACGTCTTAACATCATCGATGAATTCTTGTGTATATTTGTCAGTTGACCTGTCAAGCCAATGTTCTTGCTTCTCTGATTTTCCACACACATTTTTGAATGTTGCGTAGCTAATGCAATTAAATGTATTGATCATTGTATTGCCACGTGTCGGATATTCAGGCTTATATGATGATAAACCACATAGAAATATGATCCATGATACTAAAAATGAAAATGCGATGACACCAAAAACGGCAGTATAACATTGTCCTTCTTCAATACAATATGTTGTCACGAGAACTTTCGTCCGTACGTAAGGAGGCACAATTTTACCAATCAATATGCCAGTATAGTAAAAGAAGTAATATGCCGAAAAGTAACAATCCAATGAAACTTTCTGTTCTGGAAGTTTGAATTGATGAGCACCTAAAGCTGTTATGCATGCTCGTAAGAAACCATTACCCGTGGCAATCAAGAGCAGCGATGTATAAACAATAGAACTGAAAGTAAATAAATATATAAATAAATTGAGTGATGTACACGTGATGGATGTTTACAAACTAATATTATTTTAATAGATGGGATTATTCATGATTAATGGAAGTTCATTGAAGATTTGCTTCAATAAATTGTAACGGTCAAAAACTTTTTGAAAATTTAACGGTCATTCAAAATTCAAACGAAGTAAAATCAGTTTAAATTCAAAAATAACGGTCAATATCAGTCCACAACTATGTAAGACAATGTAAGCATCAACAAATAAACAAAACATCCGACAAAAATGTACAAAAAATACTCACTGATATGAAAACAGATAAGGAAGTGTAGCAAGAAACATTCCTAAGTAACCGATGACGTACGGAATATTAAAAACAAAAACTGTCTTTGCATTACCCCAGTACGAATCAGCCAATATGGCACCGCAAATCGGTAGCGATTGTGAAAAGAAATTGAAAGTATGCAGCACAATTGTCGCAAATCCTTCATTAAATAGCAGACTATCTCTCAAGTACAGACTTAATACACTTCTTATTCCATTTGCTGCTGTTGCTTCAAATGTTTTTGATAATAATACAAATATCACAGCCGATGGAAATAATGAGAATCCAGCCTCATCCTCGAGTTCCAATTCGTTATCTCCTGTAAGCGTTCCGCCATAATTTTTACATCGATCCTTACTCAATCCCGCCGTTTGTTCGATGAGATACTCTAGAAAAACAATGACAAGCAATTAAATTATAATATTTTAAAAGCCACAGGGTCACAAACGTGACTTCATCTGCTGATAATGCTTACTTTTCTCCTCGGATTTCGATTTTTTTCCAAACATTTTTCGGACTTACAATGATGTCATGCAGAAAAGAGTTTGAATATTTTTAAGGCACTTAAATCTTAAATTCTTAAAATAATCTCAATGCACTTATTCCATAATTTTCTTACTTTAATTATTGAACTTTACAGACCGACTTCTTCTATGTGAATGAAGCTATAACAGGAAATATAATATTACTGAGAGCACTGCTTGGGCTTCATTATCATATGTTTTTATAAGACAATGTAAATATTACTCATTAATTGAATTCAATCCATATCTCTTGTTGTATAGCTACAATCTGTCTGTGTCTTTATTTTGTCTCAATATTTATCGTATCACATTTTTAAAATGAAAAATAAAGTCACCAAATTTTTGATAAAAAACAATTTCACAATTCTTTTAAAAAAAATCAAAGTTCATACTTTTGGCCTTATGTATTACATCTTACATGTGTTGTTCCTCAATCACTCCACGACACTTGGCAGCAAATCTCTTGATATGGTCCTGTATGAGACGCTTGTTGACTTTCTCTCTGTAAATAAGAAAAGTAGTTTAATTAATCATCAATTATTGATTTAATCTAAATAAGGACGAATGCGTAGAAGGCTTGATCATTTATGATGTCCATCAATTAATATTAGATCTCAATTTAACGGTCTACAAATTTTTGAAAATTAACGGTCAAAAAATATTTGAAAAATAACGGCCAAAAAATATTTGAAAGTCAACTGTCAAATTTTTTTTGAAAATCACCGTTTGTAAACTTTTAAAAAAATTAACGGTCAAAAAATATTTAAAAATTATGTTGTTCACATAAAATGTTCAAAATTACATCATAATCACACAGAGATCATCACTAGCATGCTAGTCATCACAAATAATAATCCCTTAACCCAATTAATTCTCTATTATCAGTTTTGTAAATGAATTAAACGTGACACTTTGATCGTTAATGCATACAATTTAGAACTTACTTAATTATAGCTTTCATGAAATTTATTTTCTCGTCGTGATTGACATAAGTTGTTGGGAACGTTGGTGCTTCAAGAATTTTCATCCAAACGATAAATTCAGATGGATATTTCGAGTTTAATGCAATAAAAACATCACCAAAGACGTCAACATTAACACGCGGAATTGCACCGGCAATGCATAAAAGTGATGTCTTGACTATGTCGTCTCCTTTCATTAACATGGTATTAGTCATACTGGCATGATTCCTTGATTCTTTCACAAATGTGGCGATGAATGATGCAGCCTTTTTCAGTGGTCCAGTCTCAGGCAATGTTATGCTTTTTAGTGCTGTAAAGATTAAGATAAGACATGATGATTGAAAATTTAATGAATTTTTTCTTATCATACCATAATCCATAAGCTTCACAAAATCCATATTTTCATTCGAATAAGCTGCGGGAATTTTCTTAACAATTTTTGTGTTTAGCGCATAAAATGATTCCAACAAGTCTGATATGTCGGAAAATTTATTTGGAGGTATTTGCTGTGGAAAAGAGAATTTTCGTTAGATTTGAATTTGTATGGTTTTGAAGTTCAAATTGAATTTGATGTTTTGAACTGCAAAAAGGTTGATTTTTTGAACTTTAAAACATTTGCATTTGTATGGTTTTGAATTTTTTCAAAACTGTTTTAAGGTTCTGAATTTCAAATTCTCAAAAGCCGTTAATTTTTATTTTTTTACTTACATCAAATGTTCTAAAATTGTAGAAAATAATTTGGAATAGAAGCTGTCTCATTGGTTCCTTATATGCTTCATCGCCATAAAACATCAAAATACACTGCAGAATAAATGTAATTATCAAAAATGAGTCAAAAAAAGCAGTTTTTCAGCAACTCACCAATGCAGCAATGTCATTAACAGGCGGTACACACTTATTTTGGAAAATGGACAAGATGAGTATACAAATATCGTTCAAAATAGGCTTGATGTCATCCATCAAATTGTTGAGAGCTTGTTGAATTGCTTTACATAAAATTTCGACTACTTGAATATCGTTTATGTATAAATCACAAATTTGCTTAAATATTGGCATTGTTTTCTGTAGGATCATCAAAATGGGCTGTGGCCTTTCAGCTTCTCCCATAATCGGTTGAATTCTCTTCTTCTCATTTTTAATTTTATTCGTATTTAGCGACGAGAATAATGTCGAAATCATATTGAGACAGAACATGACACGAAGTCTTGCGGAATCAGTTGTATTTTGTTGTTCAGCATGCATTTGAAGCTCGGTAAAGCACGGCGAGATAATGTTATCAAGATAAATTGGAATCTTTTCAATTGGAACTACACTCATTATATTACCAATACTATACATTAATCTTATTGACTCAGAATTTGCTAAATGTCCTTTTAAAAGTGCTTGTTGACATGCATCCAATAATGGCTCGGATAATGGAATCATTTGATCTGCTTGACAATCGGATGTTAAGTCTTTAAGTCCTAATGTTGCTTGTGATGACATTGATGAATCGAGTCCTTTTACAAGTAATTGAATTGCGCTCATTAAATACTTTGGATTGTCATTTACCCATTCACTTAGTGATCCCATTGTTTCTAATGCCGTCCCTAATAATTTCTCATTCATTGTTTCGTATGGTATTTCATTCAGTACACGCATAAGTTTAGCAATTTCTTCATATTCAGCTCCGTCAATTTGTTGCGATATAGCACAGAACCCATGAATTGCTCCTTCTAATATGGGCCAATTCTTGATATCAACCTGAATTGCTGCTATACCTTCATCGAGAATATCTGATAAGATTTTAAGGATTTGTGTATGAAGCACATCAAAGCAACATAGTAATGTATCAGCTATGTCTTGTCTATAACATCTAAAAGTCTCCAAATCATCAGAATTCCATTTATTAATGCAATTTTCATCCGGCAGTTGTGACTTCCTTACAAGTATTTTGACTAAATGAGCATAAACTGGTTGAATTTCAGCTAAACATCGTTGACGCTCTACAGGATTATCATAAGACAGAACTTCATCTTGAAGCATAAACCAAAAACCCATTGCGAGTGTTGAACATGATTCTTCGACTGGATATGTTCCAGGTTTGTCAGTACACAATAATATTTCATTAACAAATCGTACGTAAATTTCATGATGATCGGGAGATTCCGAACAGATTCCAGCTAAAATGGTTCTTGAGTGACACTCTATGGACGTGATGAATAGGGAATAAATACAAAATGCAATATCTTCATTAAGATTGTCCATCTTCCATTCATTTTTAACAATCGGACTAAGAAGTTCCAAAAACATTCTCATTAAAGCAAGTGCTGTGGCTGAATACTTGTGAGCTTCGGGTAAAACCATCATGTTTGATAATGCTTTTAAGCATGTTTCTGATAGTTCACTCTCATCAGGCGAAAGACATCCATCCGATTCCGAAATTGACCAATAAATCTTTGAGATTAATTTTAATATAGCTGTTGATATATTCATACATTGATCAAGTGGAATCAAGCCGTTCTTAAACCATGCTTGTACACATTTTGCTGCATTCTGTAAAGACGTGATATCTTCATCCTCAAGTTGCTGTTTCTCACATTTCATGCAGATAAATTGTTCTAAAGTTTTAAGCACAAATGGTGCATTCTTATAGACTTCATTCTTCAATTGAACACGTTGAATTGACGTGAATACACTTACAGCTTCTTCTGGAACGCCAGATAGTACGTCAAAAAGTATCCATTGTTGTGTATGCTGTGTGATGTTAGGTAGCTGCTGATTTTCGAACATACTTATCACATCGCTTATTGCTGATGGCCATTCTTTGAGCATATGAACAATAAATGAACTTAGCTAAAAATAGTTTTGTGACTCATGAGTATATGCATGCACAAAAAAAAAATAAAGAAAAGAGCAAGAGGAAATGACACTTACACACATAGAAAGCCTGTTTAAAACGAGTTTTGTACCGGCACTTCCAAAATCTACAATTTTCTGTAAAAGCTTCTCTTTTAACTCATTGTGCATTGATTCTGGCACTTCCTGCCAGTTTTTTGATAGTTTATTATGTAAAGTAACTGCGCCGAAAAACTGCACTTCCACAGTTTTTGAGAAATCCAGAAACTCCCATGACCATTGCCAGGCTGTTAAATTAATTAATGAAAATGAATAAGGTTACTTATTGGATGTACTTTTTGTGTAATATAAAGCCATAAATAATGTAAATAAGTAATAAAATGTTGATGAAAATCCGCAATTTTCATGAAAATCTTTCAAAACTCACCAAGTTGCGATCTTTGCTGTTCTACAAGATACTCGTTAAGTTGTGCTTGGTCACTCGATTGACTCTTATAAAATAAGTTTATCGCAGACTCTAAACTCGCCAAATTAGCCATATATCCAGTCTATTTAAATAATTTTACTTTTCCTATTTTTTTTTTCCTCAGATTTTTTTTCCCGATTTTTTGACGAATGATTTGAATTTTACAAATACGTTACGCAAATTTTTAAAAACGGTAAAAATATTTTTGAATTTTTGACATTCGGTCAAATAGCAACCATTAGCATTCTCCCCAAAAGTGTTTAATAATTTTATTTTTGAGCTCTCGAGTTTAGTTATATTTTAACTGTTATCGGTACAGTATTGTCGGAAAATCGATATAAAATATATTAATTGACTAGTAAGATGTCATAATTTCTTAAAGTATATCCAATTTAATCGAGTTTTCCGACTAAAAATTGCGGTATATTCGGGCGTTTTAAAATTTTGTTAATAATACTATACAAAATAATTAAATAATAAGCTAAATGAATCAAAAGTGCACTTTATAATAATATTAATTGAAAATTACTGTGAAATTGATACAATAAGAAGAATATAAGCAGGAAAAGTTCATTTCAATATTGCTAAATAAAAAAAAATATAAAATATTGTACAACAACAACAAAAAAAAATTAAAATGGATCAGCAAAACGGTGTAAAAGTAGCTAACGAAAAGAATAACAATAATAATAATGATAAGGTGAGTTTGAGATAAAAATACAGTCTACAATTCCCTCAATGTAATCACTTCATTATATACAATCTGATCGCTGGATGTTCACTGGATCTTTGACACGATCTACTGGATGTTATCTAAACGAGAATGTACAAAAAAGAATTCGGACGTGATGTACATGTCAAAATGTTTTATATTTGGACAATGTCCAGAATTGTGCGTCACTGTTAAAAGGATCTCACGAGGGCAAAACACAGAAAGGTTGAAGAAATAAAAAAAATTAATTTTGCGTGTATTGAGATGCTTTCATTTATTATTATTTCATTACATTCTACTGTAGTCAGTTAGTATCCACCACTACAACAATAGACGCACTACACTAAATTGAAAACGTATTGCGATAAAAACCAGAAATTCTTATGTGCCAAAACAACATAAAGAATATGAGAGACTTAATACTAATACAAAAGCCTCATTGTAAAAAAGAAATACACAGCAAAGCGACTTAAGATGTCTCAATTTACGCGATGAAAACGACTAATGATAACGACCGAATTACATCTCTCTCAAAAGTAATAATGCCCTACTTCCTGCAAAGAGTATCATAATCGTTTTTAGATATGTTTTATTGCTACGTCTGTCTGGATGGCAATTGCTAGTGATGATGATGATGATTCAATGTCCAAATGTAAGCGAGCGGTAAATAGAAATAGGCATGTACCATTTCATGTACTTTAATATACACACAGTAGTTGCTACTTTATTAAAAAGAAGTAACAATGTTTGATGAAGAAAGAGAAACGTTATGATGAAGAACCGTTTGAACTGCAATAGTAAATGATGAAAGAATTGTACTTATAAGAGTTATGAATCTCATCTCATTCGACTAGCTATGCCGGGCTATGCCTTAATAACTATAAATTATTGTAAATGATGATAAAATGAAAGTGTTATCAATCCCAAAATATACACACAAAAAATGGGACTACGAAAATAGAACGAACGACAATAGGACGTCTGACATCAATTAAAAATAGCCAGCATACGAGAAATAGTCAAGCTAGCTTGTATAGGGAACATTTGCGCTTTTTATTTTATTTTTTGTTTTTGATAAAAACAAATATTGGGAGAGATATAAAAAGAACATTTTGAATATGACGATCGATTCAAGTCTAAAAATTTTCCCAAGGCCACTTCCTGAGATGTTTTTGAAGCGACACAATGTTGATAGATTCTGCTGCTATTTTATGCATTCTATTTTAATTCTATTTGGCGTTAATAAAAACAAAACAATTTCGAAGTAAATAAGCAGCTGATAGAGACGACGATAGACGGCAGCAATTTGTCAAACTAATTATGTGCGAAAAAAATAAAAATTCAAAATAAACGAAATCTTCGTGAACAATCGATTGATTTATTCTCGATGACATTTGAATTGACTATCTGAACTCCGAAATATTGCGATATGGGCAGTGGTTCTGAAGAGTATTTGAGTCATGGGACATTCAAAATTGATTTCTATTGACTCTTAGTTTCTCTCTAGAGTCTAGACCAGTGATGGGCAATAAGTGTTCCGTCAAATTTCTTTGGAATTGCCATGAACCGTATGTCGTGTGCGGTTTCGATCGAACTTACGAGCAAGGCCCAGTTCTGTTTACCGTAAGTTGCTTTATTTGTACAAGTTGATTTCGTAAATGGCCGGTAGTAAGCCTTATCATCTCAAGCCTGATTGTGGGCTGATACCTTTTAGACAAGTTGGTTTAGATATACTTTTACCAAGTTTTTACTTTATCCTTTATTGTACTTATCTCGGCACATAGCTCAGTCACCAGCGATGTAAATAGAGATATCAGAAAATACCACAAGAAGGTATACACTTGACATTTGGTCAGCTTCTGTATCAGACTTTAGTTTCTCCACGACCAAGGTGTACCGCGAAAAATAAAAGCTTGCCCACCACTGGTCTAGACAGTCAATAGTGATTTTCATCAGAAGTTTAGAATGTCATCGGTTATTAGACTATTAGAAATAGATTATGCAGTGACTAAATGCGCAGTTAGGCTCATTACTGAATTATACCTGTTTTTAAATTTAAATGTTTATAAGTACATCATTTATGGAATGTCTACCGTAACTTTCTCTCATGTTTTCTAACGTTTAAACTGTAATACCTAAATGCAATCCAAGTATCATTTATTGCACCCCTTCATACACAGTTTCCGAACCCCTGCATCTTAATATACACAAAAATTGAGAGTCACAGATGAACGAAACAAACGAAAGACGACAACGTAAAAAAAAAGATCAAGTCATATGTTTTATCAGATGTTCAAAATACAGAACAGTACGATTTATATTCTTCTTTTAAAATTGCCTGCCTTCACATTTCATCATTATAAATCACAAACAATTCGTGTGTGCACGAAAATTCGTTTAAGTCAAAAAAAAAAAATATTTTTTTATTGTCATAAAGAATGACAAATAAAGAGAAGCGACATCCGAATCGCAAATATTGAACCGCAGCGTGAAAGATGATGATCCATAAATGCTCGCCTAAATTGTTATGTTTTGCGGATGGCAAATTGAAAGCAGAGCTGTAAAGTTATTTTCTCATATTACACACATGTGTAGCAACATTAATTATTAAGTCATAATGATAAACGAGAACTGACATAAATAAAGTTCATTTATACGACCTTGACTACAGCACTGAACTTTTTTTTATTTTCTCGATTTCTTCTTTTTCCATGTTTATAAATAAGCAGCAAGTCAAGAAAATCTATTGAATGAGGCTCATGCACACACAAAAAGTAAAAACAATTTTTTAAGTACCGGCATTGGCGTCATATGATGCGTTACAAAATTTTATTTTATTGTTACTTGAAACCAATTTCTTGCCTATTTTTATTACTTTATTGTTATTATTACTTTTATAAAAAAGTACAACAAACTAGCTCCTTCAGTGTTATTTGATACTTTACGCGAAGTCTAATTAAAGTTCAAATATTATCGATTTGTTTATTGCTTATTTATGATATTCTGTGCTGTATTTGATGGCTACCTCGAACAGACAATGATCAGGTTCATACTTAATTACTTACTTACTGGAACCATGCTCCAACTTGGAGCCTAAGTTGCTACAAAATGCTTACCATCTGACTCTTTTATTGGTTGTATCAAAAAGCTTGTACAAATTCTCAGTTTTGATATCTAACTGGCATTCCTTCAAGATCGAGTCTTTCCTCGCAGCTACAACACTATTCCGTTTTTAAAGTGTGCGGCCTATCCAGCCTTATTAATCTGGTTCATGAATATACTCAAAAATTTGAGAATGTTCAATTATATTGATTGAGTATATTCATGAACATGCTCATTTAGGTTTCTGTTAGGGTCCAAGAGTACAATAATTTATTTTGGACATGTTTAACGGCTCCTTGACTATACATACTTTCTTAGCTGTTCATATAGATCAATTGTGACACATAGCCTCCCACAGAAGTCTGAAGCTGGCTCTGTCCCCGATTTCCACTTACCAATTTCCAATACCAGGCGTAATACTACCTCCTTGACTATGAATCATTAAAATAATCAATTAATGAAATAAAAAGTTTTTGAAATTAGCGTCAAAACAATTATGTCGATATTAATTCATGAGCAGTTTTACGGTCTGAGTTGCTTATTGTTTTGCAAATTTACTATTTTGAAATTAGTCACTTTTTGCGCATATTTACTAGAGCTGTTTACATGACTGGCTAGCAAATGTGTTCTAATGATTAAAATTGGGGCATTTTAGGACATTTATACTAAGCTGAAAGTCATTTACGCTACGATTCATGAAATATTTGTTCAATTTAGAGAAAGTCAATCAGAAATCATTAACCAGTTATTAATTATTGATGGACGATGCGTATTTATAAGTAGATTTATGAACAGCTTTATCAAGGACATGGGAAGATTATTGGTGTGCAACAGGCATCGATGGTTTTCGAACATCAGCTGATTTAATCAGGAACTTAAAATGGCTTTTGGGTCAGAAATAATATGTTGTACATTCTCTTTGGCCTCCTTTTTGCATGCCACTTATCTCACAAGATTTCAAAAGTAAAACTTCAAAAATCACTTAATATACAGCAGTGTTGTACAAATTGTGTGACGCGACACATTGATGTGTCGTTGATCAAGCTCAGTTGTGTCGTGGAATAAACTCAGGTGTGCCGTGGCACACTGAAGTGTCATAGAACATGCTCAGGTGTGTCGCAACCTTAAAAAGTTCAAAATTGGTTCTTTTTTTGAAAATTTCAAACTTTTGCTGCAAAATCTTAATTATAGCATCAACAAGTCATTAAAAAGCGTGTAAAAACTAAAGATCTTAAGCTTTATTCTTGATATTTTGGACTGATGTTAGTATTTCGTTCTAATTTCACAAAATTTTGAGCATATTTACTTTATTACTGTACAGCTAAATATTTTGGTCAATAAATCGTGTGACGCGGAAAATTTTCTACATCTAAAGTGTGGCGAGGCTCAAACAAGCCTGGACAACACTGATAAACTTGTTTGCTGGTCGTACAGATCAATTGTGGTCCAAGACCTTCTTCAGATGCCATTTGAAACTGACCCAATCGCTAGCTTCCGCTTCCCAATTTCCAATACCAAATACTGATATACATGCCATATATGCGCTCCAACCACAATCATATAGACACTTCTCAAACAACATTTTTTGTGGTATTTCCTTTTGTTTTCAAAAAAATATAATAGTTGATATGAAATAAATGGGCCTAAAATACAGTAACGATAACATCAACAAGGTCATCAAAATCAATAAATGTTTACAGCAACTTTTAAAATATTTCTTTCCTTCATGTCATTTGAATAAACAATTGATAGTGGAAGATTGCATATTGCATAACATAAATAACAAAAAATATGCAAAACAATCACGTTGTGCATTGACATGACATTTCAGCGATTGACAGAAGATAGTTGAAAAAACGTGCAAAAATAAGAATTTTTACTGTCAGAAACATGGCAACGTGGTTTTAATAACTGTTGTTTACTTTAATCATCTATCATGCTGTGATCTCTCCTATTAAACGTGAGTCAGATGACTTCGATGCCGGTTTTATTATTACTTATATGCTTGTGATCTGATAATTAAGATAATTGATGTCTAATAAAATGTGCGAATTGATAAGATTGCATTAACATTATTTACAGACAGAATACATTGCACACACTGCATTGCCGTTATCGTATAAGTTTAGTTCTATTTACACTCTATTTTTGTGTGACTTCTTTTACAATAGTGTGACTAAAAGAAAACGTAAACATTTATATACAGTGTATAGGAATGAGATACAATGTGAAAAAATACATTCATACAAGTCGATGTAGAGTTAATTATATTCTCAATGGAATTCTCTTCATTATTTTGCTATTAAATTTAATATATGCTTATATATTTTGCACATACTTTAATTTACAGCAAAATATTATAATACTCTTCATTCGCAAAATATATGTATATATACTATATTTATACATACACTGTAAACATATCCATGATATTATGCAGACAGGTTGGTTGAAGATAGCTTGTTTTTATATAAAGTTCGCACAAAATTTTCCTCGTCTTCTTTGCGTATCATGATCATTAGCACTAGCATGTAGTAATGTTTACAATTTACTTTAACAGAAATGATTTTTTAAAAAGAGATGAGATTTCTTTGCAATATGTGCTATTGATTAGAGGCTTTGAACCCGGCAATTGAAACTGTATTGAATGTGGATAATTGGGGCGTCATTCGCAAATGATGTGGGATGAGATATTTGAGAATTCAGACTTCTGGTACAAAGTAATTATCAGACGTATCTGAAACTAGACTCATGAAATATTGGACAATATCCTGGATCTAGTTTTATTCAGGTCAAGTTCAAATCTTGCTCTAAACATTAGTCATTTCATGGATTATTGGATCTTATCTTTTTCTGGTCAAGCACAACGTATTTGCTAGGGCATTACCAAGTCGTCGTGTTAACTGTAGAACTCAAAGTTGGTCTGAATCTGGTAGCAACGTGATAGCTGATTCACCATATTATTGCGCTTAAGTAGCTTGAAGAGAACTTCAACATGTCCTATTAAACCAGTGTTGTCCAGCCTTTCTTTGAGTCACGGCACATCTTTTTGGTAATCCACGACTGAAGCCACATTCAGCATTGGTTCGTGGCATTTCTAACAAAATTCAGTACCACACAGTTTGAACAACACTGTAGTAAAACTGACATACACACACCTCCAAATCGAGCCCATTTTAAACCATTTACTAAAAATTCTCATTGAATTCATAGTCCGAATTCGTCATTGACACTGACTTTGTGAATGCATTCTACTAAAAATATCATTGAAATATTTAAAACATAAAAAAATAAATAAAATAACCATTTCAATTGTTTTTCAACGTTTAATTGCAGTCACCTCCAAACATTACCGTTACGACGGCAGCATCAACCACAGTAACAAATAATAATCATCAGACAGCACCACCTCCAACAAATATAAAAAAGTATGATCTATCGGGACCATTCCTCAAAAGAGATCGACGTCAAATTAGCTCTCGTTATAATGCGAATAGACAGAATGTTGAAATTGAGCCGTTGCCTTCATTAAAAGGTAAGTTTTGTTTTTTTTGGGGATTTTTTTAAGTAAATATTATGAGGAAATAAGTGAGCATTGAGAAAAATAATTTTGCATATAGCACCTTTCAACCTAAGTTATGAATTAAATAACACAAAAATTTTTTTAATTAGTAAGTATTCACGAATGAGAAAACGGAAGTCTTTATTAGGACTTATTGAAATGATTATCGTGTTTACTATTACATTTTTGTCATTATATATTAAATTATCTTAACAAATCGCATCACGTGGAATTTATTATTTACCTGACGACTCAACAACTCCATATGAAATTGACGATTAGATTATTATAGTCGGAGAAAAAAAATTGTTGTGTGGCTCCTGCTGAAAAACTGTGACACTTTTAAAACTTCCACAGGTGGTAAACCGACTAACTTTTGCATTTTGCAGTCACATGTTGTTAATTGGGCATTTAATTTGAACAAATTAGGAAGTGTTTAAATCATATTACGATAAAGTTGGAGTTTTCTTGGAATTGGTGGAGTCGTGCTGTTGGTAACTAGGATAGATAATCGACTGTGACTGATTATATTATGTCTTAATGCAGTGTTGTACAAACTGTGTGATACGGCACACAGTGTGTTGTGGCACATCACTGGTCAAGTTAGTGTCTCAAGACACATCAATGTCACGCCAGTGTCTTTAATCACGTTAGTGTTACTACTTATGTTAGTCTCACACAGGTGTCATTAGTAGCGTCAGTGTCACAATGATGTCACTAGTCATGTCAATGTTACACTAGTGTCTCTAGTCTCATCAATGTCATACTAGTGTCTCTAGTCACATCAACGTCACACTAGTGTTCCTCCGAATATTTTTTTTAAATTCCATGAATCCTATGCCGCTTGCGATCGAGGCTTATCAACAACGTGTGTCATTTGATTATAGGCAATACTTGCCATCTGGTTGAGAGATGGCGTTAGAGCATAGAGATAAGAAGGCATTAGAGATAAGAACAAGAAATTTTTTCCACACCTAATCCAAAGTCACTCAACCTTGACTTTGACTCAAAAAGCAGAGCTTGCTTGATTGACCGTCAAAACAAAAAAAAGCAGCAAATGCAAAACTGCACCCACAGATAAGCTATAGAACATGTGTCTCATCCATTCTCATTTGTTTAAAGCTCTCCCTGCAAATAAAAGTTTATAGCAAATTTTCTATTTTAATAGGTGTGCATATATGGAGCATGTTATTCGCGTGACGATAAATATGTACCTGTCTGACAAAGAAAAAATTTATACGCATTGATAAATAATAAAAATTACTTCAACAGTTGTTCTATTTTTAAAATTCTACGAATTATCTTCATTTTTATATGGGAATTAGGTGCTAAAAATATAAGTTTTAAAGCTGATTTTCATTTATTTTTTTGCTTATGTCTGCACAGTGATCATATCGTTACAATAAATTATGTAATGAAAATTCCATCGACCATAAATATTATTAAGCGATATGGCAGTTAATTCTTATTCGGGGCTATGGTATATGTGTTGCGTAATCATAATTGTTGTTGCTTGTTTATTGTTTCCCATTTCGTGAAAATATGGTGTGTTAAACATGCGATGTCATTTTTTAATATTTTTACAGTCACTTTGGCATACGACAAAATTTTTTAATTGATTACATAAAGTAAATTACATTAAGATATCAACGAAAAAAGAGAGACTTATGGAAGCTCTTTAATTGCTTTAATTTTTCATGCTGCTTACGCATTAAGTTCAAGTTGATAAAATGCGATTATAAACCGGTTATGGTGAAATTTATTTTATCAGTCGGAATATCCAACAGAAAATTAATTCAATTTCACTAAAAATAGTAAAATTATAAAAATTTTATTTCTTAATTAAATCTAAAAAAAACAGAAGCTAACGAAAAATGATAGTGAAATTATTGTGGGTCAATGTTGAACAATTGTAGTTTAATTAACATAGTTTTCACTTTTCAGTCTGTTTTAATTGTCGGAACTCGTATATTTTTTTGAAGAAACTTTAGACACTAATTGGCAGATTTTCATTATTAATTTATTATAATGGAAATGATGTTTTTAATGATTCGTCATTTAAATGTTGTTTTTTATGGGCATTTAAGGTCTTGTACGGAAATTTCTTCAAATTGAGGATTGTTAGTGGAAGCATGTCTATTAATATTTTACTTATTTCGATTGAATACTTCGAGTGGCTTCTTCACAAAAAATTGAAAGTAAGTCGACCAGTTCGTTGACTTCTTCATAAATAATCCTTCGAGTTCATTATTGAAGGTATTCATTTGAGGTGGAATTTATTGCTTCTAATAAAAGGTTTTTTTGGTAATTTTCCATAGAAGCTATTTTTATGGTAAAAGTACAAGTTAATTGTAATCAATTTCAACCTTCAGCTGTCACCTTTGGCTTGATGTTAAGCTATGAAGTTTTCATGTTAAAAGATAATTTGATGGAGATTCTTCAATTGAAAGGACTTAAAAGTTCAACAACGTTCTTACTTTGTTCAGCACTTTTAAAAGTATTGAACAGAATTCCGAGCAAAAACATGTGTCTGTGACACAGAATGCACTGTCATTTGTGACAGATAATTCAAATATGTCGCCTGTGACAGACAACGCAAATGTGTCGTATGTGACATACAATGCAGATGTGTCGTCTGTGACAGGTAATTCAGATCTGTCGCCTGTGACAGACAACGCAAATGTGTCGTCCGTGACAGATGATGCAGATGTGTCGCCTGTGACAGACAATGCAGATGCGTCCTCTGTGACAGGCAATTCAGATGTGTCGCATGTGTCTGTCACAGATTCAAAACATAATATTACATCCATCTACAACCTTGTGCCGTATGTAAATCACTCGAAAATTGCCAATTTATTCCATACCACAATAAATTATCAATAGCCTCACGTCAGGTCAATAAAATACAAACCGCAAAAACAATAAGAATTAGAGCTAACAAAGTATGAAGCATAATAATCAAATTGAGTCTTTTCAAAAATAAATTATTTTCAATACCTTAATACCACGTAAAAAAGTTGTTGCCTTATTCAAATTATAAAAGAAAAATTTCATTCAACCCTTACCCCAATGCCAATATTCGACTATACAAAATTGTAGCTTGAAACGTAGATGTTTATAAATAAATGTGAGACTCTTTTTATAGTAAATTTATTTTGTTCTTCCTTCGCCACCTGTTTACGTACTTCATGTATGATTTTTTTATTTCCCTGTCATTATGAATCGTTTGTCATGTATGATGTTAGGGGGTGTCAAACCTAATTTTGGGAAATGAAGCTCAAATGCTAAATACTATTAGGAATTAATCAATTATTTTAGAAATAAATTGAATAATGCAGAAATGGTTTGACAGATCTGATGTGCCAGCTAATGTAAAATTTCACTTAGGCAGACATTTTCCTAAGGCTGTAGTATTCGAACAGCATGGTGTGTTTGTTAGGACACCAAGACGTCGCCTTAATAATGTTAAGACACCAAGCTACCCTAACGGCAACTTGACGACTGATTTCAATTAATTTTTACAGTAAAAAAATGCACTTCTCCGTATTGGGTTTCTCGGGGTAGTTTTACGACGCATATTCCCATATACCAAACAAATTTGGGATTCTATAGAAAGCATTCAGTCCTACGAAACGTTTCTACATCATTCAATTTATTTATAGATTAATTAAGTCCCAATTTTATTTAGAATTTGGGGTACGTTTCAGCAATTAAGTTTGCCACCCCTATCACGAAGCTACCTATGCGTCAATCCATATTTCACTTCTATGCATGCATATCATGATTATTTATAGTCAAATTGAAGAATGTTATCAAATTATTTTGTGTGCCAGTGACATGCAAAATCATCATACGCGATGAATACTTCTGATACATGATTCTTCTATTTCAAATCGAAGGGATTCAAAATCCGTCAAGTTCGAACTTAATGGATAAAGCTAGTTTGTTGTAAATCATTCAATCAATAAAAAAGAGTTTCTACGTATGGTTGCCAACATCGTAGGGATTTTTTGACGAAAAAATACTTTATTTTATTGTTGAAAATTTTTTTTAAAAAAAACGCTTTTTTTAAAAAAAACCAAAACAGATGTCAAAAAAACTTGCGAAAAAATACTTGATCCTTAAGACTAAAAACAAAGCGATCTAAAATGAAGTAAATAATAAACCTTAAAAAAAACTTTTTTAAAAAAAACGCTTTTACGTTAAAAAAAAAACAGAATGATCCAAAAACATAAGTGTTAAAAAAATGCTCTAAAAAAGGAGAAAATAAAATAAATCTACGCTTTATAAAATTTGGAAATATAAATATTTCTTGAGACAACCAAAAATTTAACTCAAAAATTTTCCCAAAATATAGCAACGTTGTACAAGAACTCAACGACTAAAAAAGCGTGGGGCGTAAACAAAAGATTAATTTAGTTCTTAAGTTTGTAATTTGACCGCCCCACGCTTTTTTAGTCGTTGAGTTCTTGTACAACGTTGCTATATTTTGGGAAAATTTTTGAGTTAAATTTTTGGTTGTCTCAAGAAATATTTATATTTGCAAATTTTATAAAGCGTAGATTTATTTTATTTTCTCCTTTTTTAGAGCATTTTTTTAACACTTATGTTTTTGGATCATTCTGTTTTTTTTTTTAACGTAAAAGCGTTTTTTTTAAAAAAGTTTTTTTTAAGGTTTATTATTTACTTCATTTTAGATCGCTTTGTTTTTAGTCTTAAGGATCAAGTATTTTTTCGCAAGTTTTTTTGACATCTGTTTTGGTTTTTTTTAAAAAAGCGTTTTTTTTAAAAAAATTTTTTTTAATTTATTTTATTTACTTCTTTTTAGTCAAATCACTAAATAGTTTATTTTAATCGATTGTTGGAATGATTGGTGATATAGATTACAGGTGTTGTCGGACTGTTCATAGATCACAGGGGTTGTCGAATCTCGCTTCGCTCGTCCGACTGTTTTTAGATCACATAACATTAGATGTGGGAAAATTTTCACGCCTTCACTCGCTTCGCTCCGTTCAGGTCGCAAAAATTTGTGAGCTTCGCTCAACCAAGTCCGAACTACGTTCGAACTGCTTATGTTAGAGCTTCGCTCGAACGTTTCCACTTCGCTTCGCTTCGTTCGCCCGACTGTTATTAGGTCACAGGAGTGTCGGACTCCACTTCGCTTCGCTTCGTTCGCCCGACTATTATTAGGTCACAGGAGTGTCGGACTCCACTTCGCTTCGCTTCGTTCGCCCGACTATTATTAGGTCACAGGAGTGTCGGACTCCACTTCGCTTCGCTTCGTTCGCCCGACTATTGTTAGGTCACACGAGTTTCGGACTCCACTTCGCTTCGCTTCGTTCGCCCGACTGTTATTAGGTCACAGGAGTGTCGGACTCCACTTCGCTTCGCTTCGTTCGCCCGACTATTATTAGGTCACACGAGTGTCGGACTCCACTTCGCTTCGCTTCGTTCGCCCGACTATTATTAGGTCACACGAGTGTCGGACTCCACTTCGCTTCGATTCGTTCGCCCGACTATTATTAGGTCACACGAGTGTCGGACTCCACTTCGCTTCGCTTCGTTCGCCCGACTATTATTAGGTCACACGAGTGTCGGACTCCACTTCGCTTCGCTTCGTTCGCCCGACTATTATTAGGTCACAGGAGTGTCGGACTCCACTTCGCTTCGCTTCGTTCGCCCGACTATTATTAGGTCACAGGAGTGTCGGACTCCACTTCGCTTCGCTTCGTTCGCCCGACTATTATTAGGTCACACGAGTGTCGGACTCCACTTCGCTTCGCTTCGTTCGCCCGACTATTGTTAGGTCACACGAGTTTCGGACTCCACTTCGCTTCGCTTCGTTCGCCCGACTGTTATTAGGTCACAGGAGTGTCGGACTCCACTTCGCTTCGCTTCGTTCGCCCGACTATTATTAGGTCACACGAGTGTCGGACTCCACTTCGCTTCGCTTCGTTCGCCCGACTATTATTAGGTCACACGAGTGTCGGACTCCACTTCGCTTCGCTTCGTTCGCCCGACTATTATTAGGTCACACGAGTGTCGGACTCCACTTCGCTTCGCTTCGTTCGCCCGACTATTATTAGGTCACACGAGTGTCGGACTCCACTTCGCTTCGCTTCGTTCGCCCGACTATTATTAGGTCACAGGAGTGTCGGACTCCACTTCGCTTCGCTTCGTTCGCCCGACTATTATTAGGTCACAGGAGTGTCGGACTCCACTTCGCTTCGCTTCGTTCGCCTATTACTGTTCGAGCTTCGAATTCAAATCAAGACGACATATTTTAGTTTATGTGCAGTCTATAGATGAACAAGTAACTTATGAAGATAAAATTAGTTTAAGACATGCACATCACTTGAAAGATTTTTGATCTCATAAAATATTGAAATTTTATACAAAAACTCCAAGACATACTGTCTTTTAGTCTTGTGAAGTATAGTCAAATTTGTATTGAAACCTTACAACAGTCTTTTTTTGCAATCCAAGATCATTTAAATGCAGTATAACAAGATCCAGTAACCTCCAGGATCAAATACATGCAGTATATCAAGATCCAGTAACATCCAGGACCATATACATGCAGTATAACAAGATCCAGTAACATCCAGGATCATATACATGCGGTATAACAAGATCCAGTAACATCCAGGATCATATACATTCAGTATATCAAGATCCAGTAACATCCAGGATCATATACATGCAATATGACAAGATCCAGTAACATCCAGGATCATATACATGCAGTATATCAAGATCCAGTAACATCCAGGATCATATACATGCAGTATGACAAGATCCAGTAACATCCAGGATCATATACATGCAGTATAACAAGATCCAGTAACATGCAGGATCATATACATGCAGTATGACAAGATCCAGTAACATCAAGGATCATATACATGCAGTATAACAAGATCCAGTAACATCCAGGATCATATACATGCAGTATAACAAGATCCAGTAACATCCAGGATCATATACATGCAGTATATCAAGATCCAGTAACATCCAGGATCATATACATGCAGTATGACAAGATCCAGTAACATCCAGGATCATATACATGCAGTATAACAAGATCCAGTAACATCCAGGATCATATACATGCAGTATGACAAGATCCAGTAACATCAAGGATCATATACATGCAGTATAACAAGATCCAGTAACATCCAGGATCATATACATGCAGTATAACAAGATCCAGTAACATCCAGGATCATATACATGCAGTATATCAAGATCCAGTAACATCCAGGATCATATACATGCAGTATGACAAGATCCAGTAACATCCAGGATCATATACATGCAGTATAACAAGATCCAGTAACATCCAGGATCATATACATACAGTATAACAAGATCCAGTAACACCCAGAACCATATTTATACAATATTTCAAGATCCAATAACGATTGTTTGAGATTCAAACTGTAACGGTTTTTTGAATTTTGAATTTTTACTAGGAATATCCGTGAGAAAATTACTTATGATTTTTTTTCTCTTTCATAAATATCTTAAAAAGAGATGAGTTGTACTTTAACTAATGCTTGGTATTATAAATCAATGCGCAATGAACTATAAAAACTGGTTTTCAACTTTATTATTAGTCTAGTTCATGCAAATTGAAAATATGCGTGATTGACTTTGGATTTTTTTCCCATATATAATGTTATTATATTAATTAAAGCATAATTAAGCATTTTTGTGATACAAAAATGCGAAAATATTGTATTGTCATCGGGAATACACACGTGATAAAAATTTGAGTTCAATTAGAGCAGTAGAAGTGGTCGAAAAATCGATCGCAAGATTTGATCATGACCAACCAACCAACCAACCAACAGAGCAAGTCAATAAAAAGCGTTTAATTAATAATAGAAACAAAACAATAAGGTTACATACATGTTACTATAAAAAAATTGGAAGCATAAAACTTTTATTCATGATTAATTTCCGCTCGCCCCTTCGTCTTACATACAGAATAGAACGAACAAAGGTTTCTTTTTCAATTCCATTTAATAACATTCATTATGTTAATTTTATTCATATTAAATATTTTATGTGTCTCCGCGTGATCGATTTACAATTCCTTAATAATTTCCGTTGCTTCAAGTCCCTCAGCTCGAAGTCGCGTTAACATAGGACGGAAAATATCTGGTGATAATGGCAAGACTGAACCACGTTCCTGAATCTCACCATCAAGTATCATTTTTGTAGCAATTGCTGCTGGATATCCAACTGTTAATGCCATTGCTGAATGTCCATTACTTGATGCAGGTTGACCATAACATACGAAATTTATTCCACGTTCTTCACGTCGTCCGTCAGCCCATCTAATTCCAATATCATGTCTAAGGATAATTAAATCACGTTCATTTTTCTCATATGCCTAAAATAAAAATGAAAGTGATGGATATACAATCAATTATTGAGAAATTCTTTTCTTATTTAATTACAATCCCTTACCAATTTCTTTGATAGATAGTAGATTAATGTGTCAAGTGGTGATCCTTGTTTAACAATCATTGATTGATCCAATAAACCTAATTTTTCAATATAATCAGGATTTCCAACACGATCAGCAAGTTTCATTTTGAGATTTTCATAGAAAATGTCTTCATCAATAAGTCCAAGTAAATTAGTAATCAACTGTCTCCATGTTATTTCTGGTCCTGATGGATGAAGTGCTGGATGATTTTGTGTATCAATTAATCCCAAAAGTTGCATTGTCTTAATGCATTCAGTGAATCCCTTGTATCTGATTGTTCCTCTAACGAATGTATGAACTTGTGGACCTAATCCGTAAAGCTTCAAATAATGCATTGAGTCACGATTTGGGAAGCCTTCAAGTGCAAATCCTGGTAGAAAATCAAGTTCCTTTGTTGTAGACATCAAGTCACCACCACCAGAAATCTCAACAATCTGTCCTTTGCTTAAATATCTAGCAGCTGACAATGTATTAATAATTGCACCTCTTGGACTCCATGAAAATTTATATCGTAATGGATTATCAGAATATTCAGGTGCTGGGAAGCCTCCACAATAGCTGACAAATGATTCAATCGTACCGCCATTATCAATAGCATCATGGAAACATTCCATAGCCAATAAATGATCAATACCTGGATCTAATCCACATTCACTTAAAATTGTAATGCCTGCCTCTTTAGCTGCTTGATGGAATGATTTAACCTCATCTGATTCATAACTTGCTGTGACTAAATGTGTTTTACCTTCAACACAATATTTTGCCACAACACCATGTAAACTATATGGTAATAATGACACCACACAGTCTGCTTCTTCACAAAGTTTTGCCAAGTGTTCTTGATTGTTGTTAACATCCATATAAAATGATTCAACATTATTATAACGAATAGCTAAACGGTCGGCTTCTTCCTTAACTTGTGAGCATACTTTCATGCTTATGTCATGATTACGGCTGAGATATTCAACAAGTGGCGCTGAAACCATACCAGCACCAAGGACAAGAACTCGCTTACTAAACTCTGTACCATCTGATTTATGCTTAGATCTAATGTTTGTGTCACGCAACTCATTAATATACTCAAAGTTTGGTGTTAATTTGCCATTACTTGCGATAATTGCTCCCTCAACTTCTGGCAAGAATTCATGCTCTTCAAGTGGTTTTGACGCATCTGATTTTAAGATGTCGAGTGCATATGGATATAATAATTCCCCAAAGTAATCTGTGGCTTCTGTCGGTAATTGTGTAGGCATGTTATCAATCGAGCACACGAGAACGCCGGGACCTTTGAAACTTTTTGTATCCTTATTTCTGTCAGCGTCATAAAGACAGAAAGGTGTATCAATTGTCGTGCATTCATTCATAAATTCAATAGAACCGCCAGGATCAGCACTAATGTCACAAATAGCCAACATTCTATGTGGTAATGAAGGTGCACCGACTGATGATGGAAGCCATGGTGTATTTGCTGGTCTCAAAAGATTCTTTGCATCTGGAATTGTTATTAATTTAGGTGAACCAACAGCCCAATAAATTCCATTTACAAGAACTGATGCGTACGGAGCAAATTTCTTACTAAATGTCGATATATATCTCTCGGGATATTGTTCATATTCTAAAAAGGCATAAGAAAAACAAATGAGTGCAATTGAGCATTAAAGGAACATGAAATTATTTTTTGAGTTTATATTCTGTGAATGAAACATACCCTGGGGATCAAATCCACCGCCTTCACGTCTCTCTAAATGATCACTTCTTGATATTTCACAACCGTAAAGTTTATTTTGACTTCCATGTTCGGCAACCTTTCGCAGCATATCGGGTGGAACATACTCAACTGGCAACTCTTGGAATATTTGTTGTGCACCTTGTGAAACACTTCCAGTTCCCGTAAATATAAATGTTAATGGTCCAATAGATTTTGGCATCATTCCCAATGATATTTCGTATCCACAATCTCTAACAGCCTGACGTGCCATCATTGAATTTCTATAATTGTGTGCCGGTGATATTTGCATAAAAGGCGTATGATGTCCGAGTGCCAAAAGACGTAATCCAAGTCCATGTAAAATATTTACCATACCGGCAACTCCTGCATATTTACCAAATGCAACTAATCTCAATCCATTTCTATCCATAAGCTTCTCATAATCCACAAGACGAATATTTTTCTCGAGTACAGCATCAAGCAATGGCATATTTGATTCTTGTGCCTTAATTGTATGCGAAAAGAAACAATAAGTTTTACCGGGAATGAGTGCATCAACTGGAACTTGCTTAACGCCAAAAATAATCGATGCTTCACTGATGTCTTCATTTATTACAGCTCCAGCATTCAAGTACGCCTATAAAAAATATTATAACAATAATAATGACGAAATAATTGAACTTGATAACAACAATATTTACTAAATTTTAAGCTTCATGTGGGTCAATATAGTCTTATGAGATAAGAATTAGCGAGGCTTGTTGCCCAACAGTATTAAAATATTTTTAAAATAATAATTATCAATTGGACACAAATAGACTGAATATATGTAAATTATCTTATCAATTATGATGATTTTTCGTTTATTGCCTTCAGGAATATAGGCTGACTAACTGCGTTTGAGTTATACCAGTGGTGGACAACCTTTAATGGTTCGCGGCACGACTTTAGGCTTACCACGACCGAAATTGCACACCATTCATGGCTATTTCCAATAATTTTAGTAATGTGCCGCAGCACACAGGTTGCCCACCACTGACTTATGTATGATTTTTAGTTCAACGTACCTGCATCGGATAAGCTCGACGATTTGATGGCTGCACAATAACTTTTGCACCATCTCTGTTTATTAATCTTTTTACTATCGATGGATTAAAGGGTGCACGACGTTCCCTAAAAAATTACGACACAAACTTTAATGTCGAAATCTAGTTCAGTCAATTTACGCACTTACCAAACAGATTGGTCCTCACGTCTAATTGCAATTACTGTTCCATTCTATTGACACAATAGTGAATAATTTTGTCAACAATAAGCGAATTGAAATGCCTTTGTTATAGATATACTCACATGTTTTTTACGGCTTGTAATGCCCTTTATTATATTATCAATATTCAGAGGACGACTTATGCGCAACATGTTGCCCATTCAAATTTTAAACTCTGACTAAAGCTTAATCTCATCCTATCATGAGCTTCTGAGAGATCAGTTATTTAAGACAGCAAAATAATAATGTACTTATAGCCTGTATATTAACAAAAACATATAAAAAAAATGATAAGAATTTGCTCAATGTCATACAACTGTATACAACGATGAACACTCTCACTTTTTAATTTAAATAAACTTTTAATGAGTAATAAGCAAATACAGACTGACAAAAAAAATATGTCAATAAAAATATTTAAACTTGCTTTCAGTATCGAGCTATACAAATCGACAAATTGATGGTAAATTTAATCACTAAAATAAATTCTTGACTTTAGAAAGGTTTAATGACATGAATTATTTATTTTTGAAGCATTCGCGTGAATGTTATTGATTAAATACGTAACATGTGTAATTGATTTTGTTTGTTGTGTGGATATTCTATTTTAAAGACAATAGATAAGTTCTCGTGTGTTGCCGTGTTGCTTCGAAGTTCAATAAAATTTGGACAGTATAGTGATTCTTGAACTTTGTGGTTTGGTACACTAGAAATAAGAGTTACTAACTGGAACCATATTTCGACTTGGAGCGTTGACTATTACAAAAGGGTTTTCAACTGGCACTATTGCTGGGCACATCAAAAAGCTTGTACAAATACTCTGTTTTCCATTCTAATTTATTCCTCAGCATCCTTGTAGATTCCAATCTCACTGCCCTTGATTGGATAATAACACTAAACACAATAAAATTTTGATAATAAGGCTAATGACTGCGAATTAAAATTAACATCCACTTATGACGTCTAAAATGAAGTGTTGATGATAGTTTGAGACAGTGGAAGTATTCGACGTTGATAGTAAACGTGCTTGTTGTAGAGCTATAAAATTTTGGAAATCCCGAAAGGCACACGGCTTGAAAAAGTCGTAAAATAATCTCCCGAGACTGTTATGACAATGGCTTGGAGTTGAATTCGTAAAAATATGCATCCGCATGTTAGCCTAGGGACATTGTCTCAAAAGGACATTAAAAGAGTGTAAAAATACGTTATAACTAGTTAAAGGCATGTTAATGACTACATAGTTGTAATGGATTTTTCGACTTCTTTATGCCATTTGCGTTTCGGAATTACCAAATAATTAAATATAATCCTATGTGGAGCTTACAACAGACAATTAAGGCTTTTCATCTATATCTGTTGCTGGTACTGTTATCCAGTTTGTACAAATTCGCTGTCCGCACGTTGAGCTGTCATTCCTTCAAATTAAACAAGTATTCTACTTGACATCTAATCATCTGAAGCAGCTTCAATAGATTTACTCAAATATTTATCCCCACTTTAAAAATCAGGACAAAGCTATCCTTTCCATCAACTCCTTTGTTGACATATTTAAATTGATTCTAAAAGAACCGATTTTCATTTTAAATTCCACTTTGTGTCTCTGTTCCTTTAAATTGACACTCAAGAGACAAAGCATTTCCTCCACTTTTAAAAATAAAGCATCCTTCAACTCTCACACTCCGTCTACATTTCAAAATAAACTCATTATCTTATTTCCTGTGTAACTGGTTTTCGAGGACAGACGTACAGTCGGAAGTGTCCACTTTCCTTTTGATGGGAAAAAGCAGCGGAATAACTATAAAAGTATTTAAAGGAAGTACGTTAAAGGAGTTAAATCCATCGAGAGTTCAGATACCTTCTTGGAAATGTCTACGTCCATAATTGCTCAACATTCTCAAAATGACAAAAATCTCTAAAAATTCCATCCAAATTCAATGTTTATTTACATCTATTCTATTTGTGTGTTGATCAATCGGAAGCTTCATATGAAGGCAAATGTCAAAAGTTCAATTAATGCATTGGAAATATGGAATCAAGTTTCTCTCTCGCAAGTCACTTCCAATGAGATTTTTCCAATCACTGTCTACCCTACATTCATCATTCCTCATTCCACTCGACATACACGTTTTACATGCAAAAATGTTCTCGTTGGATGTGAAAGCTATGAATGAAAAATATAAACACACTAATGTGCGGAGGGGTTGGTTCCACCCACATTCCGGCAACAAAAAAAGGAAAAATTATATGCACTGGAAAATCCACAGTGGAATATCGATTTTCCTTTCATTTCCTTTTGTGCAAAAAAAAAGACTTTTTTTCATGTAAGCTCCTTAGTTCGTGAGAGAACCGTCATCGGAACGTGACGAAAAGGAAATTTCCTTAAAATTTTCGCGAAAAGTTTAATTTTATTTACTTAAAAATGACAGATTATTAGAATTAATTGTGTTATTGACTAGTTTTGTTACATATATCATGGATTAATCATAAGCATAAAAGTATATCAATCATTAAAAGTGAGAATTTAAATTTTAATCAAGATCCAGTTGCTTAACTGGATTCTGGTCAGTTCTTAAGTATTAATTAAGTCTCGATCAAGAACATCAGTTTTACATGCACAGACCTGCAATTTTCGACTGTCTCTTATAGTTTGTCAAAGGCTGCAACATGCAGTTTTGGACGAATCCTGATGTTAGTCATTGAAAGTTACAGTTGTGGCTTAATTTAGCTTAATTAAATATACAAAAGATCTAAAAAATCAAACAATTTGTGCTTATTAAAAATACAATTAAGGCAATCAGAAGTTTTAATGTATGGGAGGAAGCAAAAAAGTTTTTTCCATAAAGCAGCATAAAGCTTTGTTCAATGAGGGAAAAAGTACGTATAGGAGATGAAATTGGAAACGAAAAGTTATGTGAGAAGGAGATTGATGTAAAAAAGACTAAAAAAGCGCATAAATGCTGACTATTTTTAGATTCCATCCAGTGAAATGGGAAGCTGATGACTTTTTTAGTAGCTTTAATATCCATAATAATGAAGCTGGGACAAGCAAGTTTATGTAACAGAATCATGTATATGTACTTGTTGACTCTGAAATTTTTTGTGTGGATTGAAAATCCTCTTTTTGGTATAGGAATGGGGATTTTGAGTTTATTTTTGTTCATGTAATTAAGGTACAGTCTTTTTAATTATTGAATTCATTGGAATTTATTTGTTTGTTCTGCTGTGAGCATTGAGACTTGCTCTAGAAGCTTACCAAGAAGGATTTTGGGAAAATAGAAAATCTCAGACTGAAAATTTTTCTTATTTTTACATAAAGGATTTGAATGTTGAGTTTGAAATAAGTTTTTAGGAATTTTGCCTTTACTTACTTGCTTACTTTCCATATCAGACAAAGAGTCTGCCAAGTGCAGAGTTAGCTGAGAGCAACGCTCAAGATTATGCTCATCTAGTGTTTTTAAGATAGGCATGCTCTCCAGAGGCATAGCTATTAGGGTTATTTATTGTAATCATACTTCGATATGAAGCCTAGGTTACTACATAAGGCTTTCAATCTGACTCTATTGCTGGTCTTATCACAAAGGTTGTATAAACTTTAGCCTTTATATCTCAGTTCTTTAGTATTAATTTGGTTTCGATCAAGAACATCAGGCCTACATTTCCTGTGTTTTAGATGCACGGATGTGCAATTTTCGGCTGTCCTTCATAGTTCGTCAAAGGCTGCCGCATTCAGTTTTGGACAAATCTCTGTATTACTCGTTAAAAGTTACAGCTGTAACCATTTTTCGTAAAAAATTTACAATCTCTTTCTCTAAATTATGTCAATTTCCATTTAAATTAGTGTTGTCCAAACTTTACTAAGCTACAGCACACTTTAAAAGTAGAAACATTTTTGTGCTACACCATTTATTAACAAAAAGTATTTTATGGTACACCAATAAAGTAAATATGTTGAATATTATATTGAATTAGAATGAAATCCTAGCTAAAATACTTAAAATATATCTTGAAGTTTTAAGCTTTTTGAAGCTTTAAATAAGCTTTTCTAGAAATTTTCAAAATACATCCTATTTCTGGAAATTTTAAAATTTTCCTCGCGGCTTACCTAAGCGTGTTCTACGCCAACACTGATTTACATAATACAACTCTATCTATTTCTGTTCCTTGTCTGACTTCTCCATTTAAAAAATAGAAATCTATTCCATTCCTGTTCTTTGTCTACCTTCAAATAAGAATTCTCGTTTACCTTACTCTATTCTTGAGAGCATGCTCTATGCCTGTTAGACTTATAGTTAACGAAAAAAACAATATTTTGTAAAGGACACCAAAAAACTTCCTAGATATGATTCCTAAGTATCACAATGTACGTTAAATGGATCATATCCCCAAATCTAAACAGAACAGATAAGATTTCATCTTTTAGTATATAACATTCAGTAAATGTGCTGTCAAGTTTTTCATCACAGATTAATATCAAGTATTGAGTTTCAATTAGAAGTTCGTTATATAAATCAAGGAGAAATCAGAACAAAATCATCTCTAAATGTTCATTTTTATGATATTCAAATAACTTAAAGGTATGGAAAAATTTCAAAAGCTTGAAGGTATAGGCTATTCAATAAGGAATAATCCAAAATATCAATATTTAATCGGAAAACAAAATGGTATCTAAAATTTAAATTAAATTCATGAAGACAAGCTTTACATATTTTTTGATGCAATAATAATCTTCCTGTCCTGTATAATTAGGACATATAATTGTCCTGTATAATTAGGACAAAAACTCCCAAATCAAATTCACATTAAGCATGTTGCTTCATTTGAATTTCAGCAACAAAAAAAGAAGTATTAGTCAGGATACAATAATATCGATTCAATTGCCGCTTATGATTTTCTAATTTATTTACTTTAGCTGGCTTTTTACAGCATATACTTACCTATGACTATAAAGCACAATGAAATCATCGGTAGCTGTAAGGGAAATTTTATGATAACCTTTCTGTACTGTAGTCATTGAGTATAATTTGGTTTATGGAATATTATGTAACTGTAAAGGAATCTAAAATTAGCTGTTGCTGATGCTTTAAAAAAGTTAAGCTTTAGCTATTCAGATCTTAAAGATACAGAGCTTCGCGTTATATGCGTCTTAGAGCTAATGACAGTTTAACCAGTGAGCAGAGTTGCAGAATAGACACCTGTCACAGGCAATAACCGTACAGTTTCTTAATAATGTGTTTGCAACCCTGCCAGCGAGGATTCCCAATCCACAGCACTTAAACCTTGACCTACAGTGTTTAGTAGGATCCGAAGCTCTTTAAATGATGATGTTGACTTGAGTCTATAAAGTGAAAGTGCTTAATAAATCCTGAATAGCACAACATGTTCGCTAGGACTCTGCTCCATCGCTGTATTTATTGTAAGACTTGAAGTGATCCTGTCGGCTGATTTTGGCCCTTTTTGGTGGCGAAAAGTGCGGTTCATCGCATTGTACTTACTTACTGGAACTTACTAGACTTGAAGCCTAGCTTATTACAATAAGGTCTTCCATCTGACTCAATTGATTCGTCGCATTTTGTCCCTTGGGAAAAATTGCTAAATGACAACTTTTGTCCCAATTTATCGATGATTTTTGAATATAAAATGACCAGTTAAAGCTTCCCAAATTTAGATTTCTATTTCTATTTCCAACATTATCCATCAAATGAGGAAGCAATTCTTGGTACGAGTTTTGCATGACATATGATAGAATGGAAATGAAGGGAGGGAGGGTGCATGTTGTCCATACACGACATATTCAGCATTACGTACTTTCCCCAAACCTTAATTTTATAACCACTACTAAGTAGGACGTGCGGATATGAAATTATTTTTATCACAAATTGCGTTAAATTTACAGATAATCATTAGAAAAAAATCAGTCGAAATTTCTACGTGACTGAATATTTATAAATAAATGTTTAATGTCGATGAATAGGCTGTGTTAGAGAGTGGATGGGTGGAGGAAAAAGAGGACCTCAAAAGCGATCTTTTAAATAAAAAAAAGCGATATCAATATAAAATGTTGATGCTTCACAAAAAGTCTATCTATATAATATTATAATCTGGCATCTCTTTTTGATTTTTTCCAATAAATATTGCTTTTTTTTCTCTCATGTTTAACGTCATCAGTAGTCGTAAGTCGAACCTCTACATATCCTTCATAACTCGGCATATGTTAGGTAGATTGATGTGTATATTAAATATTAAGGAATGTCGAGAAATATGTGATGTGAAATGTAATAAATGAGAAAATATATACATCTAAGTAAACATTGATATTGATGCAAAAGACGGGAAAATAAGAAAAAGTGAAAGAAAAATCAAATTTTGGATATTAGAAAAAAGAAGTGACTTGAAAGTGAAATTAAAAAAAAGGATTCTCGAATGACAGCGTTAAAGGAATCAATATTTGGATTGGAAGTTGTGTCTAAAGTATGGTTTTTGTATCTGGAAACGCTATGAAATTATCATCCCAATTATCGCCGGATGATGAGCCAATTGAGCAAAAATTAAACGTAAATATACCAAAATCACCTTCATTTCATAGCGGTTTGGATTTAGTCGCTGGAAATAAATACGTAAACATATCAAAATTTAATTTCACAAACGATATGAATGGAAATAATAAAACGACCGCTGCTGAGCAGCAATCAAGTCAACAAACAATTTTTTCATTTACAAAGGTCAGAATATTTACATTTTTTTGGGTACATTAATTGCCTTCATCACTTAAAGAATTGCGTCCATTTCTTCTTTTATTTTTCTTTCTATCTTATATCAACAAAAATAGTTCTTTACGCAATCAAATCCACTGAATAATTTAAATATCACAAGTAGTATCCCTCCACTGCTTCAAAGGCAGAACTCTGCTCCGCAAAGTCAACAACAACAACAGCAACAGCAGCAGCAGCAACAACAACAATCCACACAATTTAATGACATTTACAAGATAAATAATGTAAATAAGCATCCAAAGACGACATCGTCAGGACAACCAGACTTACAAAGAAAATACTCATTGCCAGTAAATACGACACCGATGAATCCAATGATTCCAACAACATCACCACATAATTTGGTACAACAAGTTCATCCACCACAACATATCGTCCGTAAACAATCAGCACCAGCAATTACTCCATCACAATCTGTCCTACAATCACAGTCACAAATACAACAAGGAAGTCCAAGTCGTGCACGAGATCGAAATTTATTTGATAAAGTGTCCTCAAGTCAAGACGTAACACAATTGCCGCTCCTGAAAGGTTGATGCTCACTTTCTAATTATTATTTAGGAATTTACAATCTCACACTTATTTCCTTAAATATTTTTTGGGGGGGTTTTGTGTACCAAAAAAAAGAATTGATGAAAAATACCTTAATGCCTTTCTTCTTGAATTTTTTTATAGAAACTGATGCCAACGAACGTGAAGACTTGTTCATTAAGAAAATTCGTCAGTGCTGCGTATTATTTGACTTTACTGAGCCTCTCGACGACTTGAAATGGAAGGAGGTGAAACGAAGTGCACTTCAGGAAATGGTAGAATATATTAATAATAATAATGGTGTAATAACAGAAGCTGTTTATCCTGAAATGATACAAATGGTAAGTTACGTTGTTTATTACTTTATGCTCAAGTATCACTTATGTCAATATCGTCCAACAGTTTGCAATTAATCTCTTCCGAACATTACCACCACCAAGTAATCCAAGTGGAGCTGAATTTGATCCCGAAGAAGATGAACCGACATTAGAGTCATCGTGGCCTCATCTACAAATTGTTTATGAATTGTTTTTACGCTTTTTGGAATCACCAGATTTTCAGCCAAATGTCGCAAAACGTCACATTGATAGTCAATTTGTGTTGAGATTACTCGATCTTTTCGATTCCGAAGATCCACGTGAACGTGACTTTCTTAAAACGGTCTTGCACCGCATTTATGGAAAATTTTTAGGACTTCGAGCATTTGTTAGAAAACAAATCAATAATGTATTTTATAGGTAAGTGCTACTGTCATTGATGTTGATGGTATTTTGATCTTATCATCATTATATCTACATCCAATAAACTATTTATTGTCTCTTTGTAGGTTTGTTTACGAGACAGAACATCATAATGGGGTTGCAGAACTTTTAGAAATTCTCGGATCAATTATTAATGGTTTTGCATTACCATTAAAGGAAGAGCATAAAGCGTTTTTATTAAAGGCATTGTTGCCATTGCATAAAGTCAAAAGTCTGTCCGTATATCATCCGCAGTTAGCTTATTGTGTTGTACAGTTCCTTGAAAAAGATCCAAGTCTGACGGAGCCTGTTATTAAGTAAGTCATGCAATTATTTTTTTGTTTGTGAATCTTTGTTCCTGACTTACCTAAAGAGCACTTAGCGCATTAAATGTAGACTAGTCTGTTATAAATTGAATTTATTTAATTAATTCAGATAGTTTAGCTTTAATTAAAGCTTTCTAAACTTTCTAGCTTTCAACTTATGACTTACACAGTCTAGAGAACAAAGTGAATACATTAAACTCTTTTATTTCCTTTAAAATTGCTGCATAACTCATCATTTTGTTTGTTTCTGACCATTTACCTCATAATTATGTAATTACAGAGGTTTATTGAAATTTTGGCCGAAAACTCATAGTCCAAAAGAAGTCATGTTCCTTAATGAATTGGAAGAGATTCTTGACGTCATCGAGCCAGCTGAATTTCAAAAAGTGATGGTGCCACTATTTACACAAATATCAAAATGTGTCAGCTCTCCACACTTCCAAGTCGCTGAGCGAGCTTTATATTACTGGAATAATGATTACATCATGTCACTCATAACTGAAAATTCATCAGTCATACTACCGATAATGTTTCCCGCTCTTTACAACAACTCAAAAACACATTGGAATAAAACAATTCATGGGTAAATAATCATACATAAATAATTGAATCGGAGAGTATCAGTTACAGTCTGCATGAACAATTTTTTTCTCTTTTTTCTTTGAATTTCATTTCTTTTCTCATTTGCTAATTACGTAGGCTTATCTATAATGCCATTAAGTTATTTATGGAAATGAATCATAAGCTCTTCGACGAATGCAATAGCAAGTTTAAGAATGAAAGACAATTGTAAGTATCTAATTTAATTTAGTTGGCTTAGGATTAAATTTTTAATCCCGAGATTAAAAAATATTCAAATTTTTGAAAACCGTTAAATTTTCAAAATCCAAATAACCGTTAAATTTTTACTAATAAAACTTTTGTTTGGACATTTGCAGAGAAACAGAACTATATGCAAAACGAGAAGAGGTATGGAAGGAAATTGAGGAACTGGCACGAAAAAATAATCCCAAATTTGAGAGTCTAATAAATCAAATGGAATACTTGTCAATCTCTAATCAGAACAACAACGATTACAATCTTAATGAGGATGATTATGCGAATGAAAAATATGACCAATATTCAAAAGATGTAAGAAGAATCTTTTAAAAATATTAATTGCAAAAATTAGTAATCATAAGACGCTGCAAATCTAGGTTTTTCCTTAATGTAATGTTTGAAAAAAAATCAAAAAAAAATCTGAAAAAAAAAATGTTTTCCTTCAAGGCTCGCAATTTGCGCAACATGGACAAGCCTTTGTTAAGAAAGAAATCGGAATTGCCGCAAGATTCTGGAGTTGCAAAAGCGCTTACTAATTATAAACGTGCTGATGAATTTCTCAAAACAACACCTGATACAAATAAATGCTAGAAAATAATCTAGACAGCAACAATAATAATTATAGATATAAAAAAACAAAAAAACAAACTACTAACAATTATCCTCTCAACTTATGAAATATCTCAAATTTTTTTCTAACTAATCCCATCCTTTAAATTCGTGTTCAACCTCATCTCTTTACATACACAAATTGTTTTTTTTGGATAATAACATTAACTGTAGATAAATGCGAAGATTTTATTATTATTTCTGTATTTGTTAGTCATCATAAAAGAATTGTGGCGCACATGTTTTTTTTTTCTATTTCTATACATTATAATTAATATATATTTTAAAAGAAAAAAATTAATTTAAAAAAATGATGAAGAATCGCATCAAGTAATGGGAAATAACTTTGTCTATGGTGAATGAAAAAAAAAAAGAAAAATTATAAAAAAAATAATACCTACTTTGATAAATTTATAACAAGAGGAAGCATAAGTAAAACATAAATAAATGAACATAGTAATTGTGATGTCGTGAATATTATGAAAATAGATTTATAATGTAATAATCATTTTAAAGTATACTGGGCATTGATGCTGTTGTATGGGATAAATGTAAAGTTCCATTGGTACGGTTTAATAAGAGTCAAGTCAGGATATATTTTGCAACAGACTTTAAAAATAATAATCTGCTGGAAAACGTTAAAAGAGCTGGATTCTGATTTTTAACGGCTTTTTGAAATTCAAAATATGAGCCAGTCGCATTTTTAAAAAAACATTTTTAACGGCTTTTTGCAAAATTTAATCCTGATAGACTTGAAATGTCACTAATGGTTTATAAAATATCCACAAAGCACAATTTTAATGCATGATGGATTATTTATAAAGTCTTGATATTAAGAAAAATTGTAAAAAAAAATTCTCATGAGAAAACGAGCAACAAATGTTAAATTTTAAGCAATTTGTGTAGGTTGCTAGACATTAATGACTTTTATGAAACCCTACCAGTTACTTTGCAATAACTTTTTTACGAGGCTTCAGCACTGATTAAAGATTTTTGTTTAAAAAATTGAAAAAGATGTAGATGAGTGCAGATGCCTTGAACTTTATACAAAATATTAAGAATTTTTGTACATGTGATGCCCCCGAAAAATTCATGATCATTATAACTACATCATATACAAGATGATAAAAAAAGAAAATAATTATCTAGGATATCATCAAAATGAGGAAAAAAGCATTTTAATTAAGTAACTGTAACTCATTTTGTTAAAATCATCATTAATATTATATACTAATGATTGGTTTGCTTTATCATTTTTTATTTTTTCTTTATTAATACCTGCTTATGAATATTATTACCATTTAAGAGAACTGTTTCCATATTTTTATTTTTATTCTGTCTCTCAATATCCTCTTGTTTAATTATGATTTAAATGAAAAAAAAATTGTAGTTTTTATGATTATTAGCAAGCTATTAAATTTCCAAAAAAAAAAATTATGTTTCAAAAATGGGGATCATTCGTAAATGACGTCAATCGCTAGATGTGGGCTTACATCCAGAGCTCGAAGTCGACTTGGATTTTGTATGGAAAAGTCGGCAAGATTTCATATGAAATTCGAGTCGACTTTGAGCTCTGCTCACATCTAATTGATTAAAATGTTGACAAAGAATCTGTTATGGACATTATCAAGACATTATCTTCTTGGGTTTGCATGTTTGTCTTTCGTACTATTTTGGATAAAAACCCTAAAAGAGATTGAGCGCACTCATGAGCATGGTTCTTGTCTGTTCAGGAAAGACATGAAATTAAACGTAGTTCCGAGCGGCACAACTCGACGTGTTGCATTTTTCGTCATAAAAACAAACGAGTCGAAATCAGCCGTCACAGTGTCGTCAGTGCAACTTTGCATCTTATCGTTATTACGGCAACGTAGCGTTGCTCTAGCGAACATGTTGTTCTGTTCGGGCGTGATCTTAAAGAGCTTTCAGCTTCCTATTGTGTCATTTTGATGTTAGCAGACCTCGAAGTCGACTCGAATTTTACATGTAGTCTAGTCGACATTCCATACAAAAAAAGAGTCGACTTCGCGCTCTGGATTTTAGGTCTAAAACTACATAAGATCCTTAAAATTAAGTTTATGACTGCAAATTCATACCTAAGAAGGTTCATAACATTCTATTACGTACTGTCTAAATTATGATTTTCTCACAATTGCTGGACGTCACAACTGAATGATCCTAAATTTTAATTATTATCTATTTATATCATCCAATTAAAAAAATGATAGATTTTAAAGAAAATTATGAACGACTGACAACAAAGTTGATAAATCCGGTTAAAAAATAATTACATTTAAAAAGTCATCAAAAGAATTATCTTTGATATGAATAAGCATAAATAATCAATAGTGATTACACATAAAAAAGGATGAAAAAAATAATGCGAAAGAAGCTTTTAGACAAAGCGAATGAGGAACAATAGAAAAGGTTAATGGTCTAACTTAAATAGTTCATAATAATAATGTGAATACAAACAAAGAAGTAAAAATCATATAAAGAATGGTACATTAATTATTTATAAAATTAATTATAGATGTTCAAATATGAAAAAAACTTTTAAATCAACTTAAAGGGTTTCTGATATCATTTTATGGCTGGATGAACTTTTTTATGAAATTAATCATTATCTCTTGGATTAGTTTGAGTTCTTGGATTACTTCTGTTTAATTGAAAGTTTTCAACTCATCAGATATCTTCTCATGAACTTAAGGATGATTAGACAGAAAACTAAGAAAGCTTTAAGTTTCAATTCTTGAACTTTGGGTAACAATAAGTTGTGAATTGCTATCTCGTGTGGCAAATTTCATATTTTTGCTATCAAATGAGTTGAACAGTCATCGGCTTTTAGACGGTCACTTGGTGTCTTAGCTAGATCATTGTGCTACTCGAGCACGTTCTCCAACAAGCATGTTCTATAGCTTGAGCATCTTTCGGGTACATCCAGTTATAATGTTAATAATTAATAATGTTAAGCATACTCCGAGCTTGAATTTCGTATATTAGAGATACAAACTTGTTGCTAATCATGATGATAACAAAAATATCCTTTAACGTCATAAGACGAAACAAAAATGACCTAGTTGGTTTAATCAACTGCTATAGAGATTGATAATTAGTAGTATGACATGATATTGAAGAATATTGGTTACATACAATAATGTATTTTGGATATCAATACCTTAACAATTCTCCAATTTCATGTGGCTAAGTAACGCAGTAATCAAGTTCCATATTATTCAAATCAGATCTAGAAGTTGTCTATAATTTTTAATGGAAATGTGGACATGACTTCATAAAGACTTTGAGGTATGATCCAAAGTGTTTTCAAGTAGCCAAAACCGTAAAAACTAGTGAAATTTGATTTAACATGCTATAAGCTTGTTCATTTGGTATTGGCAATATGTAGACGGAAGCCGGCGATTAAACCAGCTTTAGGCGTCATCCAGGGGAAGCCATGGGTCACAGGTGACCTGTACGGCCATCGAACAACAACAACAAGCTTGCTTAAAATTTACTTTTATCTCTTCTGGTTACTGAGCTTTCAGTTTTAAAAGAAATGAGCAGCTCTAAGTTGATCACTAAAGATTACAGACAAACAGTACTAAATAAACTAAGTGAGGTAACCTGGATGTCGCTATAAGAAGCAATTATTACTTCCAAGGATACAGTATATCTAGGATTAAATCTAAATCCATCTCTAATTTGAAGTCTCATGTACAGCTGCATATAATTATCATAAAAGAACCATTAAATACCATCTTGGTCATGTCTCATTAGACTCATGATATAGCAAAAAACTACCAATGATTTCTGAGTTAACAAGAGTGTTTTTACCGCATTTGCTAACCAGCTAGCCTTGACCAAATCTAAAACAGATTTACTTCCAAAAAAAATATCCAATTATTGCCTTCAATTTCCAAATTAATCAAGCAGATAATCCTCCCAATTTCAGATAATGATCATCCGCCTTAATGAAATCAACTCTTAAGTTCTTCCTCAACCGTAACTGGAATGATATGAAAAAGAAAGTATGCCGAGTAGGATGTAGGAAGAAGCCACAAAATATTTGTATGTTTATATATATCAAGAGATACAAAACAAAAAAAAAGAATCAACTTTTATGAAAAGATAGGAAATGGAAAAATCATTGATAATCGCCTTATGCTGTTTGTTCTTTTTTAATTATTTTTCTTCTGTTAAATCACGTTTATATGATATGAAGGATATGAAGGAACGCGAAAAAGTAAATATTTTTAATAACATGCAAATGTTATATCTAGAGTTAAAGCTTTAAAGTAAATATAATATATGATTATTTAACATTATTATTACTACATCTACATACTAGATATTTCTATTGTCAGAAAGGATAGACATAAAATCATCAATTTTAAAAAATAAAAGAATTTCTTTTCTCTTTTATAGATAAGTGAGGTTGGCAATGTTGAGTGATATGAATGCTGGTTTTGAAGTATGGTCATGTAAATGTCATGGAGATTTTAAAGGATATTGACGAAGAGTTGTGGATATTAAGGGACTCTTCCGAGCAGCACAATACAGCAAAATGCATTTTTCGGGATAAAAATGTGTCGAGAAAAGTCAGAGTGACATCAGAGCAACGTTGCGTGTCGTATCGTGTCAAATAACGACGTAACGTCATATGGTCGTGTCATATGGCAATGTATCGTCATACAGTCGTGTATGACCAGTCGTGTATATAGCAACGTACCGTCAAATGGCGACATACTGATATCCAAGCTAATACGCTGTGCTGTTCGGGTTCAATAGAAATTGAATTAACATCCAACCACAGAATATGTATAAGGTTACATATCTTGAGTATGTCACCTAGCAACTTAACCATGGCGTCCTTGGACTCTGTCTTTTGTCCAGCAACATCAATACGACTCAATATCCAACAATTCCCTTTAATCTGAAGCTTATCATCACAGTAACTTTGACAACGCGAATTGACATTCTTTGAAAGCTCTATAGCTGTTGCCATACCTCAAACTACCTTGACATCACCTAACATTGCCCACCAACTACTCATCCTTTTCAAAAAATTGACTTTTGATAGATTTAATTTATCATTCCTCCAAAAAACTAATAAAAAATTGAATTTGGTCATCATGGCACAAATGAAAGATGATGAGATAAATTGTCATAACTTTTTGTCTGGAAGGATGAAACGTACTTTGAACTACTTCTATTGATAATAAAAAGCCTGTTTATATATTAAAGAAATACAATGATTATAAAAAAAAAGTCAGCTTGTTTCATTCATTCTTGTCCTTTATTGATCCAATTATTAATTTTGTAGTTTACAGCATCCAATCATATTTTTGTATGTAAGACATTGAAAAATCTGTGTGTAGGTATGCAAAAGAAATCCATATCATAATTATTATTTACGACATCTTTAAAATCAGTATGCAGATTGAATTTTTTGTCATTTATCGTGAGCTGCTACGTGACGAATTTGAGCGACGACGACGAATTGGACTTCTGCTTCTGTAAAATGTATGGGGTTGTTGTAGAACAAATTGATTTAAATTTTCATTTTAGGGTCCGTTTGTAGAAGACGTCCATCTGTTGGACGTGAAAAATTTTTTGGACTTCATAAATTTAAAAAATCTTTAATCTTACCTGCGACGTGGTGAGCGTCTGATTGGTGAACGACGTCTGTTATTGTTACGCATATCCCTCCAACGATTACGATTTGGTGGACCTCCTCGTCGCATTGGTGATCGTCTCATTTGAGGTGGCTTTGGATTATTCACTGGCGATACCTAAAATTATACAAATATATTAAGTACTGATATCATCCTAATTTTACACAATTAACTTACAGCTACTTCAGTTCCATCAATTTGTCCACCATCCATGTGTTTCATTGCATTCTCAGCATCATCTGAATTCATGAATTCAATATAGCAAAATCCACGTCCAAGTTGTGGATGAAAGCGATCTTGTGGAAAATCAACAACCTTAATCTCTCCATAGTTACTGAATATTTCAATAATATGTTCTTTTGTGACATTGCGTGTTAATCTGCCGACATGACATCTCGTTGGCTTTGGAGTTGGTGAGCGAACTTTTCTACGTGGAGAAATTGTTCGTGAACGTTTTCTACGTGGTGAGATTGAACGGGAACGCTTTCGGCGAGGAGAAATTGAATGACTGCGTGATCTGGATCGGCGTTTATCATCACGATCTCTATCAGTGCTTTGACGAGTACGTTCACGGGATTTTGGTTTGTCTTTATTATCCCTTTCTTTTGAGTCAGTTTTTCTTATGCTACGACTTTTTGAACGTGAAGGACGTCTTTTGCGTCTATCACCACCGCTACTTGATGAGCTGGATGACGAAGAACTTGAACTGGATGATGAGCTTCCGCTGCTTGACGAACTGTCAGAACTAGAACCAAATGATTAATTTTACATGTTGCAATATGAAAATGTTATTTTTTGATAAATACCTATCATTGGAACTGCTAGATGCTGATCGCTTCTTTGAGGATTTCTCTTCCTTCTCACTGCGCGATTTTTCCACCACCATTTTTATTTTTATCGATTTTCTTTAATGATTTAATTAACTTCTTCAAAATATATCTTCACCAATCTTTATCGGCTCTTCCACTAACGAAATAACTAGTAAATAAACTAGTATCTTGCTTATTTACTATAATATTCAATTCAAAAGTTTTTAAAGAAAATTTAATGTTTATTGAATATGTTTTGAAATAAACGACTAAACTTTGAATGTGTTTTGAAATAATAAGATAACCTTTTATGCAACTTTTTGTGGATTTCTAGTCATTTAACAATAACTAACTAAATTAAAATGTACAAGTAAAGTTTGTATTTATTCTTTGAAGTGTAGGAAACAATTTGAGATCGTCAGGTACTTCCGTTTTTAAGTTTGCAAAACGGTCGTTATACGTTTGAATTCTCATGCCTACTTTAATCGTTTGTAAACAAAACAAAGTATGAAACCAGCATGAAACATTGAAGTGCTGAAACTATTTAATGAACAACATTATCGCCATTCTAATAAACAGAACAGATCAATAAACATGGGAAAAATCACAGAATTATCATCCAGTGAGAATGATTCACAAAGTGCGAGGACATTTGTTATAGAAAATGAAGGAAACACTTTAGGCAACGTCTTGAAGCACATCATTGCCAATTACCCCGAAGTAGAATTTTGTGGATATACAATACCTCATCCGCAAGAGACAAAACTTAATTTTAGAATACAGACAGTTAGCAACGTTAAGGCAATTGACATTTTGAGACGAGGCTTAAAGGATCTGGAATTCATATGCGACGAAGTCACAACAGCATCAGCAGCACTTAACAGCTTGTAGATTATTAAGAGAAACTATGTATTTAAAGTTAAGATAAAATATTAAATATTTTATTAGGTAGAGAAAATAAATTACATCTTTATATGCTTAAAAATCTATAGATATACATGATTTTTTTTAAAAAAATATAAGCCGAATTGTACATAAAATCAATGCATGTGAGGACTTACAGTTAATGAATAGTACGATGCGATGACTGACGATATGAAATTGGAGTATATTGGTGCATGGAATGTGATTTAACTTAATTAATGACTTGTATGAATTTAATTTTATTATTTTTTGTAAAGCTAGAGGAACATGTTGAAGCGTCTTAAAACATAGAGATTTCTGAGAGGATCAAATTTTAACGATTTTGAAAATTTTGAATTTTCTTCTCATCATCTCAGTGTTCTTCGAAAAAAATTTGATTCAAAAGTTAAATTTAATAATTTTGTATTTAAGTATTAAATAATCACTTTAAGCAGTAATAAGTGAAATTAGTTTGGTAAATAAGTCATAATAATTTGTTTTGTAATGGAGATTTAGTAACAAAAACTTTATTCAACGCAGGAATTGAGATTGAAAATTCACACATTGAGATTTGAGATTCAGGGTAAAAGTAACCTGAAAGTTTCGCAAGTAAGATCTCAAAACAAACAAATACCTGTCTATAAAGTCTAATAAATCTCATTTTGTTAGGTATTAGATAAGTTCTAAGAAATAGTTTGTAAACCTCTTGTTTATTGTTACTGGAAAACTTTAAGTAAGTGTAATATTAGAAATTTAAGGAAATTCATAAACTTATAATTTTTGTATCTTACAGAAAGAGGTTTTTACAATAGTTGAAGAATTCAAAATAAAGAATAAAGGCCTTCAATCAAAACATCGGGGCTTATTATTTTGTGCAATATTGAACCCAATAAATTAGTTTGTTTCGCAACAAAACACATCACTTCACCCAACGGGAGGCCGAGCTGGCGTCGAATTAAAATTTATTGCACAACTGGAACAAATTAAAAGATGATGAACAATAACAGAGATGTCATTGAATTTATCAGGGAGCCAAATCCAAAGATCCAGAGAAAACAATACAAATTTATGGTGCAAACTAAATATTTGTCAGAGCGTCAAATATTCTCTGAGGCATTTTTAAGAGGACTTGTATCAGGCGAAAGAGAAGAAGTGGTCACGAGAGAACAGAAGCAAATAATTGATAGTCAACTACGTTGTGATTATGAGCACTGGATCAGAGGAGGAAACAATTTGTGTGATTTTACTCCAATTGTTATGAATCATCGTGCGACAGTCGATGAAATTTCAATTTTGATGACCGATATGATAGAGGAAGTCGATCGCATGCAAGTATCACGGGCAAGTCCATATGCCATTGGTGTTCAGTTAGAATTCGGAGCAAATTGCATGAAAAGAACAGTAGTGACAAATCCAGATGAATGGGATTTAGTGCAGGAAATCGTTGATACAATAAATACAAAATATGCCGAAGTTTGTAATCAAATTGAGAACAGTCGTCAACAAAATACACCATTGAACAATACATTTCCTGTAGGATTTCAAACACCTGGACCAAATTTTCATTCAAATCAACCGAATGTTTTTCCACAATATTTTGTCCCACAATATTTTCCACCTGCGTCAACACCATTCTTAAATCAACAAACTCCTATGTTTCCAATGCAACAACAGTACGCACCTAGAACTTTCCAGAATATTTACAATGGTCAAGTTCCTGTCAACAACAATAATATACCTGAGAATGTACAACAAGATGTTTCATACAATATAAATAATGGAAATTTGAGACAACAAGTTAATTTGGGATCGAACATTCCGCAGCATGGACCACAATTGGATAGAAATCGAAATTGGTCTCCACAAGTATCTCTATTAAATGGCAGAAATGAGTCATCGTTAGTAGGACCACATAAAGTTAGTGCAACAATCATAAGCATTATCGGAAAAAATGTTTATGAGCCACATATGGATGCTTTGGATAAGATCGAAATGTGGGAAGGACAAGCAAAGAATTTGCAGCAACCAATTGATTATTTCCTGAGCTATATGGAAATACTTTTATCATCAGAGATGCAAAATTGGTGGCAGCTTCATCGTTCAAGAATCCATACATGGGAACAATTCCGTAAACAATTTCTTGAGGATTTTGGAGATCACAATAGAGTTATTAAAGCTGAACAAGCTATTGCTAGTTTAACTCAAGGTCCAGATGAAACATTCCAACAATTATATTTACGTTTCACGAAATTGATGAGCAGAGTGAAGCCAGTAAAATCCGAAGCTGATCAATTATACATTTTAAGGTCGTCACTTAAACCGGAATTAAGAACGGCATGCATGTCGGTGACTACGATGACAGACTTGAAGAAACTTTGTCAAGAATTTGAAGGCATGCAGTCAATGTATACGGCAAAAGAATCAAAACAAAGTAATCCAAAACCAAATAAAATATGCACGATTGATAATGCTTCACACATGGATGTAGATAGTGTTGATTTTTGGAATAATGAAATTATATGGAATGATATGATGGACGAAGAGGATCGTACGCTAGTAATAAATGAAAATCTGGATAAGCGAAAGACTGCAATGAATCAATCCTGGACAAAGGAACAAAAAAAAGAATGGCTTTCCAAACAAACTTGCTGGAATTGTGACTGCAAAGGACATCTACAAGGCCAATGTAACAAAAGCTGGACTCCTCATTGTGTAAAATGTGGAAACAAAAATGCAAGTAACAGCAAGGAATGCCCAAAGTGTTCGGGAAACATGAGACCTTCAGTGTCGGGAGGAGCAGGACAATGAAGGATGTTGATAAAGCTCCAATTACACAAACCATACTTACAATTGAAGACCGCACCATCCATCAACGAATATATTTGAATGTAGTAATTAACAATAGTAATTATAAAGCACTCCTTGACACAGGAGCAACAATTTCAGTTTGTGGGAAAAATTCGAAGAATATTTGGCAACATTTAGTGAACACGACAAATATCACTAAAAGTAATGTATTGGCAGCAAATGGACAGAGAATGGAATGTAGTGGAATCGTTAGACTACTCATCAAGCACAACAATGATCAGCACTGGATAAAATTTCTAGTCATACCTGAAGTTATTGAGCAAGTCATATTGGGAATGAATTTTTTCATGCCTTTAATATGCATCTTGTGTATAAAGACCACATAACTGTTATTGACAATAATCCAAACAATAAGTTGGATGAAAATGAAATTGCGTTGACGGAACATCAAAAATTATTGTTGAAAGAAGCGATAAATTTATTTTTATTTTCATCAGACAAATTTGTGGGATGTCAGAAAATCATCAAGCATCATATTGATACAGGAAACAACAAACCAGTATGTCAGCGACTTTATCAATATAGTCCTGAAATAGAGGAGAAAATGAAAACTGAAGTAGAAAGGTGGATTCAGTTAGGATACATTGAACCGGCAAATACAGACTGGAGACATCCAATAGTACCTGTACCTAAGAAAAATGGAAAAATTCGACTATGTCTGGATGCTAGAAAGCTGAATAATATTACGAAACGTGATACATATATTTCACCTGATCTTAATAACATTTTCAGACGTTTTCCACAAGCAAGTTTCTTTTTTAGTGTCGATCTTACAGATGCCTTTATGCAAACTGAACTTACTGAGGAATCAAAAGAAAAGACTGCATTTGGAATTCCAGGAAAAGGAACGTTCCAATACAAACGAATGCCGTTCGGTTTAAAGAATTCAGCAGCAACGCAAAGTCGAGTAATGAATGCGATCATAGGAGAAGACCTTGAGCCGAAAGTTTTTCATTACCTAGACGATATTGTTATTGCAGCTGAAAGTTTTGATGAAATGTTGAGTTTAATAAAAGCTGTGGCACAGAGATTAGCCAGTCATGGATTAACTGTTAATCCAGATAAATTAGAAGGACCTTGTACGAAGATTAAATTCATTGGACGAAATTTTGACAGCAATGGACAACATCCAGATGAAGCTAAAGTTGATGCAATTAACAAATTACCAACACCCAAAACTGTGAGAGAAGTTCGTTCATTAGTGGGTACTGTAACCTGGTATGCTCACTTTATTAAAAATTTCTCAACACTTTTATCACCAATAACGTCGTTAATTAAAAAGAGGGCACAAAAGATACAATGGACAATGGAGGCAGATGAAGCTTTTAAACGAGTTAAGTCAATACTCACGTCTGAGCCGGTATTAAGAGCACCTGATTATACAAAAGCTTTCATTATACAATGTGATGCCAGTCAGTATGGCATAGGTGGAGTTCTCGCACAAGTTGATGAGGAAGGAAGAGAATATGTGATATCATATTATAGTCATAAACTCACAAAAGATGAACAAAAATATCACACATATGAGCGTGAATGTTTGGCTGTTTTAAAGTCATTGGATCATTTTAAACCTTATGTATATTTGCAGCCATTAGTAATAATGACCGATCATCATTCACTGACACAGACACTAAATTATAAAGGAAAATCGGGTCGATTATTAAGATGGTCATTACTTCTACAACCACATGCTCATCAAATTATTCACCGTGCTGGAACACAAATGGTTGTAGCAGATGCACTTTCAAGAGCATCAACTGAAACACAGGAAGTCGATGAGGATGATTTCGCTCATTATCGTATAGACTTGATAGCATCAGACATAACAGAAGCAATAGAACCTTTACCAGCTGATGAGATTCAAAACAATAACAATCTCATACAAAGTTTCGAAAATCTCAAAAAAAAAGTTTCTGAACGTCCAGACGCATATCAGGTATATAGAGTACAACATCATCGTCTCTTCTTTAAATCAGGCAATAGAAACACAATGAATGAAGACTGGAAGGAAGTTCCTCATCCGAGTCAAAGAAACAAAGCCATAGATTGGGCACATAATGATGTATTACATGGAGGAGTGGACAAAACGTTGGACAAAGTTCGTGAATTATTTCATTGGAAATCAATGAAAAACGATGTCAAGGATCGATTAAAGCAATGCATTAATTGTGCTCAAATAAAAGCACCAAATTATGTATCAAAAGGAATTATGCCGACATTCAGGATGCCTAAGGAAGTTGGCGAAGAAATTCAGATCGACTTTAAAGGCCCATTTCCAGCGACAATACAGCATAAGTATAGATTTATAATAGTAGTCCAAGAAGCTTTATCAAGATTTTTAATTGCTTCATGCATAAGTAAAGCGAATGTCCAGAATACAATTAGATTTCTTGAACGTAATGTTTTTGTTATATTTCCAAACATTAAGCGCATAAAACATGATCGTGGTTCACAATTTATGTCAGAAGCATTTAAAAATTTCTTGAGAGAAAGAAATATTGTATCAATTCCGACAGCTGCATATGCACCACACCAAAATCCAGTTGAGAGAGCAAATAGAGTCATTGGGGAGGCATTAACATTGTTTATGTTGAAACATCCAGAAAATCACACAAGCTGGAACCGATATGTCAACATAATTGTTTCAAGAATAAACAATCGCAAACATGATGCAACGAAATTAAGGCCTATTATTGTCGTATATGGAAGAGAACCTTCTGATGGCAACATGACACCAATGAATGATGAACAACATAAGGATATAATAAGACTAGCATATGAGAACAGTCGGCGAAGTTATGAAATTAGAAAGAAGGAATACAACAAACATGCTACCATAAGAGAATTTCAGCCTGCAACATGGGTACTAGCAAAGTATAGGACATTGTCCAGTGGGGCACATAACTGGATGAGTAAGCTGGCGGCAAAGTATCAACCAGTCAAAATCATACAGAAGTTAGGCCACAATACTTATGAAGTGGAAGACATTTTTAAGACCAGATCCATTGTTGATGTGAGAAGCATAAAGAATGTAATACCTGAATTAAGTGAAATTTTAAGATTAGGCTATGAAGTAAATGATGAAGAATTGTAATTATAGTATAAGAAATCAAATTGAACAGAATTAAGAGTCTTATGAAAAATTTTAGAAAAATTTTTCTTAATGAAGACGGGTATTGAAGCATCTTAAAACATAGAGATTTCCGAGAGGATCAAATTTTAACGATTTTGAAAAATTTGAATTTTCTTCTCATCATCTCAGTGTTCTTCGATAAAAAATGTGATTCAAAAGTTAAATTTAATAATTTTGTATTTAAGTATTAAATAATCACTTTAAGCAGTAATAAGTGAAATTAGTTTGGTAAATAAGTCATAATAATTTGTTTTGTAATGGAGATTTAGTAACAAAAACTTTATTCAATGCAGGAATTGAGATTCAAAATTGGCACATTGAGATTTGAGATTCAGGGTAAAAGTAACCTGAAAGTTTCACAAGTAAGATCTCAAAACAAACAAATACCTGCATACAGTCTAATAAATGTTATTTTTTTAGGTATTAGATAAGTTCTAAAAAAATAATTTGTAAACCTCTTGTTTATTGTTACTGGAAAACTTTAAGTAAGTGTAATATTAGAAATTTAAGGAAATTCATAAACTTATAATTTTTGTATCTTACAGAAAGAGGTTTTTACAATAGTTGAAGAATTCAAAATAAAGAGTAAAGGCCTTCAATCAAAACATCGGGGCTTATTATTTTGTGCAATATTGAACCCAATTAAATAGTTTGTTTCGCTACAATGTATTCATGAAGCAGTAACCAGTCTATAAAAGTAACAACCACTTTAGAATCGTCATGCACATGGATCACATCTAAACTGTTGGAATATATCTTCTAATGTTGTCTCGTTTATAGCAAAGCTGTCGATTGCATTTTCATGGTCATTTGAAAATTCGAGTAGATCTTGAAATACTTTGGCCCAACTGATGCTCTTGGCATGAATGAAATATTGAAGCACACCCTGAAATTTAGAATTTAATTAAGTCATGGCTTTAAGAAATTTCAGTTCATGTCTTACCTCATGCTCATCTTTTAGGTCACAAGTAAAGAGAGAATTTAATTGTAGCTTAATGTCAGTGACACTCTCGATTATTGAAGGAGATGAGTCTGTTAGATCTTGTGCTTGCTCAAGATTTGGGTCATTTCCTTGAGGAACATTTGGTTTCATTTTAATCATCAATGAAAATCCTTTACCGTACTTTTCTTTCAATTTCTGGATGTATCCTATGCACTTTAATTCACCATTTTTCATGATTCCTAATCGATTGCATAGAACTTCACATTCATCCATTGAGTGAGAGCATAACACAAGTGTTCTTTGTTGATTTTGAATGGATTTAATGCAGCTCCAAACAAATCGTCGTGACTTTGGATCGACTCCAGTTGTTGGTCTGTAACATTTTTTAATTAATTTACAAATAAACTATAAAAATATAATTAATCCTTACTCATCCAAGAAAGTAACATAAGGATCAGCGATCATAGCCATGACTGTATTCAATTTTCGTTTAGTTCCTCCAGAATAGCTGCTAATTCTCCTGTCTCGATATTTTTCAATGTCAACCTTTCTCAGCCATTTTTCAACTTGCAGATCAAGATCATATCGACTGAATCCATTTATCATAAGCATGTATTTCAAAATCTCTCTCGATGTCATGTAGTCACACAAGGCATCAACTTGTGGACAATATCCAAACATGTGACGATACATAAAACTGTCTTTATCTGCATCAATACCGTTGATGAACGTTCTTCCGCTTGTTTTTGGACGATTTAATGTCAACATCTCAAATGTTGTTGTTTTTCCAGCACCATTCACTGTAAAAATGGACATAAATTAATTCATTTGAAATCAAATAAGATTCAAACTTTAAACGGATTTTAGAAATTTTAATTTTTAACGGTTTTCGAAAATTCAAAAATTTTAGCGGTTTTTAAAAATTCAAAATTTTTAACCGATTCAAAAAAATTCAAATTTCTGGCACTTTTTAGCAAAAACTTACTTCCAAGTAATCCAAAGCACTCTCCTTTCTTAACCGTAAAACTAACATCTTGTACAGCCTTTAAGTTTCCGCCATAGACTTTTTCAAGTTGTGAAACAACTACAGCATCCTGTTCCACCTTTTCTTCTCTAATAATCTCACACACGCTATTCTTCTCATATCTCACGTCCGGATCCTCAATTTCATCCATCTGAATATTTTCGATTGTCTTTTGATTTTTGTCCTTTCCAATGCATACACACATTTGTACACGTGAACAGAAATATCCAAATTGTTCCATCAACTGCTGATTTTCAATGAAGTAAAACAGAAAGAGGAAGGAAGCAATAAAAACTATGAAATTTGCGACAAAAAATTGTGTATAGTCAAAAATGTGTTGATATTCAGAATAGCTATTCAGGTAGATATCCGAAAACTTTGTATTTCCAACTTTTTCGTGATTCCTTTCAAATTTGTGATGTTCATGAATGACTTTTAATGAATGCTTTAGAGCAAAATCAGGCAGTATGTGGAACATTGATATCATCGATTCATATTCCTTCATCGATTCCTTGCTATTTGACATGATGATGATTCCAAAGAGTGAAAATATTTGTAAATAATTTAAAAACATGATACAACTGCTCAAGCTGCTGAAGCATTGACTTGTTATGTAGACAATCACTAAGCATGTTGCACCATATATAAAGAAGAATAAAGCTATTTCTTCCAATTCATTTCCACTAAAAGCTAGGCCTTCTCGATCATAAGTAGTTACCATCATTATAATAAGCACAACGATAGCATGAACAAGTAAGTCACTCAAGAATAAAGCAGTCCAATAAATCACACTTGGGATATTTTGTAGGCTCTTAAATCCACTTATCTTTTCCTTAAATGTAAACGGAAGATACATTATCATGTACAGCATCAATCCAATCGCCACAAATTCAGTATAAAGATTCTGAATATAATTCAAGTTTTCATCTTGTCTGTTCAATGGACTGTTTGTTATTTCGATTGAATATTTTGGGTATTTATGCTTTAACATAACATTATCCACAAAATTGAGCATTAAGGATACTGAATGAATTAGATTCTGTGAATAATAAATTTTAGCAAGGATTTGGTCATTTTCAGCATTCAATTCAAAGTTAACAGCTCCAATAAGATTATCATAATATTTAAGGACATTTCCGTCAGCCACTTCCAAAATTTCTTGATCGATATTCTTGTCTCTAAGGATAGCTACTTGTATCTTCTGTTCCTTACTAAAATGTCCTATAATTTCCTCAATTTGTCTTAATTCTTGACTTTTAAAATTCTCTCTGAAGTTTACAAGCATTAGTGGATCATTAATGTCTCCAAATTGAAGCTTCAAAGCGACATGAGTTTTATCTGCTAGATATGTGTTCAGTACAAAGCACAGACCAGTCATAATGATTGGAATTGCTACCATTGTAAAGAAAAATGGTAAATTACGCATCCAATAAATAAATTTCTTATAAAATATTGCTTGGAACTGACGGAAATAAATTAATCTTCTGTTGATATCTTTGTATAAATCATCAATATTCAGTACTTGATACGAATTGTCAGTCTCATCCGATTCATCACCCCTTCCATCGATTTTTGTATTTCCACCTGATGCTGAATTGAGGAAAACTTCCTCCAAAGTCGTGTTTGTTATCGACAATGACTCAATGCCGTACAACGACTTATTAACTTCCAATTCGTGAAGCATTTCTCCATACTTATGTTTATCCTTGTACGGTAATGTCATACAATAAAGAGGCTCAACGCTACTCTTTTGTTCAGCCGAAGGAATATGTCTTTTTATCGTGTTTTGTACACTAGTTCTGTCAAATTTATTTTCGCCCATATTTTTGAGCAATTTCAATGTATATCCACTTCCGAAATAATGTTTTAAAAACATGCTAGTTCCGTAAGCAATTAACTCTCCATTCTCCATTATCGCGATTTTATCGGATAGCACATCAGCCTGTAAATATTTAAAAAAAAAAAAATAGTTTGAGAAAAACGGCATTTTGACATTTGAAAATTAACTGTTTTCAAAAATTCAAATTGTTTGTTCAAATACCGATAAAGTTCAAAATTTGAACCTAGTAATTTCAAATTTTTGAATAACGGTCATTTCAAAATTTCAGTTAATCTTACTTCTTCCATAAAATGTGTAGAAATAAAGATAGTATGGTCCTTTTTGAGTTTCAATAAGATATTCCAGATATCTCTTCTAGCTTCTGGATCTAATCCACTAGAAATTTCGTCCAGTATAAGTAGTTTAGTATCACCAATAATAGCATTAGCCAGATTTAATTTTCTCAGCATTCCGCCAGACAATCGTTTAGCAACTTCATTAGCCTTTGTGCATAGATTTACTTTCTTTAAGATATTTGTAGCTTCTATATCAGCATTTTGTCTTGAAAGTCCTCTAAGTTGACCGAAAAATTCTAAATGTTCCTTACAAGTCAGATATGGTAAGCTGATATTATGTTGTGGACAGTATCCAATCTTCGATCGATAGAATTGAATGTTGTCTATGTTATTAACATAAATTTGTCCACCCGTCTTGGGAATTAATCCTGTAAGCATACACATTGTAGATGTTTTGCCTGTAAACACAAGATTTCATTATAGGAACTGAATATTTAATTAAATTTTAAAACAAACCTGCTCCATTGTGTCCCAAGAGAACAGTAATTTGGTTCTTATAGATGTCCATTGATAAATTCTTTACAACTGTATTTGCATCACCACACCATGTCTTGTAAGTCTTTGTTAAATGTCTAATTCGGACGACAGCATTTTGATTCAAATGTTGAAAATTCTCAAAGCCATTAGCAGTATAATTGAGAGCCTGAACTTCGCTATGGACGTCAATTTTGTTTGGTACATAATATGATTTTTGGAATATGAAGAATGGACTTTGACGAATCCCATATTGCCCTGGACATACATTTATTATGTAAAAGTATAAAAATATGCAAAGTGCTGATGAAATAATGAGCCACAAGAATACATCAATCATTGAAAATATGCCGTCATTTGGATGATTAAGCTGTGACAAATTCGAATTACTAAAGTAATGTCCAGAGTTTGTGAAATCATGAAAGATAAGAATGCCTTGATAAAATGCATTAACAGGAAAGATAATAAGGATCTTCTTCCATTGGACGGTTGCTAATTGAAAGCAAAAGAATGGGACAAAGTACCAAAATACAGCTCCGACCGTTGAAAATGCAACTGCAATTAAAAAATAAGATCATAAGATTCAGCTGTCATTTGTAATATAAATATTATTGACTCACTTGACTCAAAGAATGCGCTGACCAAAAATGTGAATGAGATGATTGATGTTATGTATATAAACATAAGTAATACTGGATAGAAAAAGTTTATGTTGATCCAAATGCCTTTAAAATATGTGATGACTAAACAGATGAAGAACAGTAGAAAAATCTGAAGATGATTTACTGAAAACAGAGCGACGTTGTTTAAAGAGCTGTATGGTGTGGCATTTTTTAATTGTTCTCGAAATCCACATGCCTTCTCTTCAACAATGCGTGTGAATATCAATGCAATGCATGTCAGTGATGAGAATAGAATGAAAAATATTCCCAAGCTGTCGATTTTTGAAGCTACTGGATTGTGTGGAATCATTGGAACTCTTTCAAACTGTACGACATATGGTGTTTTGCCAGATTGAGCAACAGTTTCGTAGTATGTTGTGTCCAAAGCATATTGAATGCCCAAAAATCCATAGTTAATGTACTCATTCGTAATTTTTGATGTTATAGACGATAAATCTTTCGAATATTGTCGATCAGTCTGAAACCTGTTGCTCTTTGACTTTATAGTGTAATCCAGCACGGAGTCATTGCCATGAAATACAATAATGAATGAACGAGATCCTAAATCTTCGATATGATTCCAAATATCATCTTCAGACTTAAATCCAGTAACTCTCTCATCTTGTGCCTCAATCTTTAGCCGAAAGTTTTCCATTAGCTGACTATGGTACGTGTCATTTGGTACAAAATATATTTTATCATCAATAGCCTGTGGTATATTTGCAATGAGCTCATCCTAAAGACATAAACAAAGAGAGTAAAGTAAGTAAATTTTAAGCAGGAAGTCATCAAGACGTGAGTAAATTTTTAAGCAAGTCACACCTTATTGACTTTTTTGTTTGCTTTACTTACTTCATTTATGGGAACATGACTGATATCTGATAAAGAATTGTGGTTTATTGACGTTGTGTCCGAGAACAGATAGATCAGTATGAAGAATAATGGGAAAACTATGAAGAAGAAATTTCTGGCCCAAAAATAACTTTTCTCTTTTAATGTTTTGACTAGAAAGACTTTATATGTGGTCAATATATCCATAGTTATACACTTAACACTTAAATATTACAGATTTATTAAGAACTTTCACTTGTACCGTTAATTAATTTTTTATTAAATTTCAATTGTCTTTTTAATCATTTATTACTGCCACTTTTATCGATTATTTTATTATCTCGTGATTTATCGTTGCACAAAGACATGCCCAACTATAAGCATTGGTTGCATGAATCTAACTTTAAAGATAAACATCATTTTTTAATTATTTTGCAAATTCAGTTCCTGTTTTTTTTATGAGACTAGGGATCTCAACTGACCGACTGTTTACTTTTCGATTATACCTAAGATTTATAGTATTAAAGAAAGTATAAGTACACTGTATTCACACAGATCAACTTCATTGCATGCTATGATTACCCAACAGCATACAGTTTAAGATCCATTGAGAATAAATTGCGATTGTTGATAAACATTGAATATTTTTCGAAAATTCGAAATTGAAATCCCTAAAGTTTGTAACGCGTTTTTCTCAGTCAGGTAACAACATAAGTAAATCATAAACAATCCTAAAAAATAATTATATTTTTGGGAATGGGCGATCAATACGAGGAATATACAACTACGGATGGACAAAACATTACGTATATCCAATATATACATCCAAATGATGGAGATGCGGAGCATATTAACTTTATTATACCAAATAGTCACATTTTAAAACAAGAAGAAAATGATACGGAAATATTGGAAGAAACTTACGAGGAATATATTGATGTGGCTGAAGATAATAATGGTATGGGAGTGGAGATACTCGAGTCTGTTGTTAATATAGGAAAGAAAGGATTTGTTCCAGTGAAACAAGAAAGTCTAACAAGAGAACTTGTTCAAATTTCGGATTCAAACAAGGTAACATTGTTTTTGTATGAAAATTTTCTATTCTGGATCTTACTGGATCTTTTGTATTTCTGTTATTTAGCCAAAAGGAAGAAAGCGTTTAATAGCAGATCAAACGAGAGCAATTAGAAAATTGAGAGCAAACACAAACAAACCTTACATAAATGCAAAAGGCAGAGAAGTGACACCAAAATCCTTCGATGACAGTTATGTATGTACATGTCCGAAAAAATGTACTGATCCAAAGAAGCTGTCAGTTAAGATTCGCAGACAAATATTTAATATGTTTTGGAGTATTGGGTCATATGAAGGCAGATGCGCTTTCCTGAATTCCTGTGTAAATGAAGCACCCAAAAAGAAGCAGTACACAAAAGCTGAGAATAGTCGTCGCAAAAATACTCGTCGATACTTCCTGAAAGGTGTTGAAGTCTGCAAAATGACATTCACAAAGACACTTCAAATTTCAAATTCAAGAATCGACGTGTCACTAGCCAAAATGGAAAATGAAGTAAGTCTGAATAGATCTCATAAAGTTCAGTTATTGACATAATTTTTATTGCAGAGTTTCATGGACGAACGAGGCAAGAAGAAGCGCAGGAAGCACGGATTTGGAGAAGAAACACAAAATGCTGTGATTGAGCACATAAAGAATAACTTTAGTTCCGAAACAAGTTTGCGTGGTCTATGGAATGCCTATCAAGCAACACATGAGGAAATACCTGTATCAGAAAGCTATTATAAAAGTAAGTTGCTCAATCCTTATTTACCAGATCCAGTAACTTAACATTTTTTGTTTTAGGAATTTTTTATGAGAATTTCAACTTGAAAGTTAGAAAGATATCAAAGATTAAGGAAGAACTAGAAGACACTGATGATTCAGATGAAAATGTATAATAGCTAATATTGCCTTTGTATGAGAATAATTTTAAAATAAAATTAACGTAAATAAAAAATTTGAATTTTGTTGCTCAAAAGCTTTTTTGGTCTGTGAAGTGAACATAGTCAGTTCCTTCATATTTTATTTAATTTCAGCATAATTTGATATCTGTAGACATTAAGTCCGTGTAGACTGATAGTCCGCGGATAAAGGAAAACGATAAAAATCAAATAAAGTCAAGAAGTATTCAGGAACCAGGTAATTTAAGGAAAATTTAAATTTTCTACCACACCCGGTTTTTAATGACTAATATTTTTGATATCACAGAATTAATCATAATTAGAAAAGAAATATGACTGAAAAGTATTTCTTTGGAGGAAGTGTAAGTCCAATAACTTGCCATGCATGGAACAAAGATCGTTCCCAAATTGCAATTTCCCCAAACAACAATGAAGTCCATATTTATCAACGCGAAGGCAATGACTGGAAGGTAATTTTATACATAACATAAAAATCAATGCACTTGCTCTAATTTCACTGTATCTTTTATTAGTTGATGGACGTTCTTAATCAGCATGATTTGAAAGTTATGGGCATTGATTGGGCACCAAACACTAATCGTATCGTCACTTGCTCTGTCGATAGAAACGCGTATGTCTGGACTCAAGGAGAAGACAAGAAATGGAAACCAGCATTGGTTCTTTTGAGAATCAATCGAGCTGCAACTTGTGTAAAATGGTCTCCTTGTGAGAGCAAGTTTGCTTGTGGATCAGGCGCTCGATTGATCAGCGTTTGCTATTTTGAAAGCGAGAATGACTGGTGGGTCTCAAAGCATATTAAGAAGCCCATTAGAAGTACTGTTACATCATTGGATTGGCATCCAAATAGCGTTCTTCTTGTTGCTGGATCAACTGATTATAAAGTCCGCATTTTTAGTGCTTATATTAAGGATATTGAGCCTCAACCAGCACCAACTCCTTGGGGCAAGAAGATGTCACTTGGACAACTTATGGCTGAATTTAAGAATTCAACTACTGGCGGTGGTTGGGTTCATTCAGTTAGTTTCTCTGCTGATGGAAACAAAGTTTGCTGGGTTGGACATGATTCAGCCATAAACTGCGTCGATGTTAATTCTGGATTAACAGTTGTAAAGCTGAAAACTGAATATTTACCATTCTTGAGCTGCATTTGGATATCACCAATGTCATTTATTGTTGCCGGTCATAGCTGCATTCCATTGATTTACTCATTTGACGGAACCAGTATTACATTTAATGGAAAATTAGATGAATCACAGAAACGTGAAGCAAGTGGAGTTTCAGCAATGCGTCACTTCCAGTCTCTCGACAGAAACTCACGCTTGGAAAATACTGATACAGTTTTAGATTGCATTCATCAAAATGCCATCAGTTGGGTCGCAATTCAAGCTGGCACCAAGGAACGCACAACAAAGATCAGCACATCAGGATTGGATGGTCAACTAGTCATTTGGGATTTAACATTGACTCGTTCGATGCAAAACTTGAAAATTTAAATAATTTTTGTGACTGTTTATGGATGAAAAGCAATTACAAATTCTATAATCATACATTGAATTTTTTATTTCCATCTCATGGGATTTTTTTTTTTCATTTTTTTTATCTTCATCCATTCACATACAAAAAAACTTTTTCTTTATCTTAATCAATCAAAATAAAATGAAAAAGTTCATGATGAATCATTTATGTATATTCTTTTTTTTTTTGTTTTCGTCTACTGCGTCTACCTCCTCTCCATTCGTCTTAATTATTTACAGCACATATAATTTTAATGCAATGATGCATCATCTTTTAATCACATTTTATGTAACATCTAGAAACTTTATATATTTATCTATATATTCTTTTTTTTTCTCCATTTTTTTCATTATCTTTTCTTACTTTTCTGGTATAATTTTCATATTTTCTTTTGTGTTTACAATCATTTTTCATCTCGTCAGGAAAGATTTTACAGTAACATTTTATCTTAACACTCTATAATATATGTATATATTTATATTTTTTTTTTTTGTCGCAAAGGTTAAAATCACATGGATACTGGAACTTTTGTTATTAATTCCATTTTTTATATGGCATATAATAATTCTTATAACTTCTTTTTCTCTCATTTTTAATTACTTTATCTTATTTCATTTTCATTTAATTTGGATACGGGAACATGGTTGAACGATCCTTCCTTGGAGGCAATTTTGGAGTAACTTCATTTGGATTTCTCGGTGATGCGCTACAAATTAGAATAAAAATTATTAGTTTCAAACGGGTTTCAAAAATTAATGGTTTTCAAAATTTCAAAAAATATCAGATTTTAAAAAAATCGAAAAGTAACGTTTTTCAAAAATTCAAAAATACCGAATTTCAAAATTTCGAAAAATAAAATTTTCAAATATTAAAAAAAATAACGGCTATCGATACTCACTTTTGTTTCTTACTCACAGTTCCAGGCGATTGTTTTGAATCAAAACTAATAGAATTTGGTAACGGTGATGGTTGAGTAGAATTAGATGTTGATTGATTTTCCTTATTATTAGCTAAAGCAGAATTTCTCCTCTGCATTATTGTGCTCGTTTCTGGTGCCGTTAATTGAGTCATTGAATGTCCATGGAATGATTCATCTCTCTGTAATTTCAAATGACAAAACAAAAAATGTAAATAAACAACGAAAAATGTACAAAACAATGTCAATAGACTCACCATATTCCATGTATTAAAATTATTGCTTGCCGTATTGTGATGTGATTGAGGTTGGTGATGTGTTGTACGAGGAGGTAAGGGTGGTGGATCCATATCTCTAGGCAATAGTATAGGTGCATCAGACGCTTGCCTTAATTGTGAATTAATATAATCATTTGGATTCTTTTTGGGATGTCTTTTTCGAGGTGGTAGTGGCGGTGGCATATGATTAAAATTGTGAGCATTTGGAACATTAACATGAGGAGAAATTGGTAATTGTGGACCATTAAGTTCATTTAATTGTGGACTTGATGGATGATTATAGCTTGGTGATGAATTGCTCATATCCAATGATGTAATATTTGCACGTATTCCAGCACGTTGATATGGATTAGATTTGTATAGTGATGGACTTGTTTGCTCTGGATGATGATGCATTTCCATAGACCTAAGGTCTTCAACAAGAGAATCTAATGGCTTTGCTGGACTTATTGATGGATGTGTATTAAACTGAATTTGTTGTTGATGAATTCGTGGACTTAATAATGGCTTATCAAAATTATTTGTAGCATTATCATATTTATTAAAAATAGTTGTAGTCGTCATAGATATGATGCTGTTTGACCGTCGAGGAACTTCAGGTGCTATTGCCGATGTTATTGAGATCGTATCATCGGTCATTAATGTTGAATTTAAAGTAGATTGTGATGCAAAAAATGATGATGAACTGGCCATAGGAATGTTTACATTTGCGAAAACTGAAAATTCTGATGCAGGCAAATGACTGTGTGCTGGAGGCGATTGCTCTCCTTCACTATTAGTGAATAACTGACTTGCTTTTGAACTAAATGGTAATGTGTTGGAAAGACTCATTGAATTGCTATTATTTTGACGTCGTGCTGGTTTAATTCCTGGTGATTTTAGTGTCAAGTCTGGCCATCGACGGGGCTGCAAAAATAAATATTGTTAGCATAAAGTGGAAAAGTTGATTATATTGAAAACTTACGAATATGAGTCGTTGACGGCAATTTTTTGGTTCAATTTTGAGACTTTGCTCAAAGAGATAATTTTGTATATCATTGACAGACTGGCCAGGAAAGGGATCAAGAGTTTCAATGAAGTGCTAGAAATGAACATGAACAATTAGTAATGAATCACATGATAATAAAGTTCAACATACTCGAATCTTTGGATCAATCTTTAAACAGTATGGTTGATTTTGATATTGCTGAATTTCTCCTGTTATTTCTGCGACTTTTCGTCTCTTGCTGAAGTTAATCAATACAGTGTCTCGTAAAAAGTCTGGATTGCCTTCCTCAATATGGAGAATATTAGTCATGTACATTCCAAAGAATGGCACACATGGTGGATTAATGGAACGTAACTTTTCTTGATATTTCCTATAATGATGTTCGCTCAACTCTAAGCACTCAGTCAAACATTTCTCATGAACTTTAGTTATTGCAGCTTGAGTCAATTTTAGTCTATAAACAGCAGCAGAGCTAAATGCTGATGCTACAGTGAGAATTCCATTAAAATTGTTTAGTTCCTGTAAAACCATCATAACTTCCACAGCACGAGTAAAAATTGCAACACGTTCCTCAAAGTTTTCTGCTTCAACAATTGATTTCTCAATCCAACGTGTAAACTAGAAATATGAAATAAATTACCAGATTATTAAAATTTAAAAAATAACGTTTTTCAAAAATTCAAAACATTCTTTGAACAAATTTAAAACGCTAAAATACGTTACTCACATTATTTGTGTGTTTAGTAATTTTCAACAAATTTGGACTGGTCGTCTCCTTATCCTTCTTAGTCCACACAGCTCCAACTAATTCAGAAGGTTTGACATTTTTGTACAACTCAAATTCAAGAAGAGTTAATTGTCTCGCCAATTCCAAAGGATGTAAAGTAAGAAGATTAAATTCATTTTCTGGAACCTGCAAATGATACTCAATAGCAGGTGGAGAATGTCCAAATGCGAAAGTAATTTGCCTATGATTCTCATCATTATCAGTTTTCCTTTGAACAATTTTCAGTACTGAGTCAACCCACTTTCTCATTGATTTGCCTTTGATTGATTCTAAAAATTGAGTTAGTTCCTGTAAAAGTGTTGGATCCCTCTCAAAATCATAATAATGCTGATCAACCCAATGTCTCAAAACATTAATGACACGAAATTGCACAGGTTGAACGTATTCTTTTTTGTATCGTTTCCAATCTTCCCGTTGTGAGCTTTTATGCAGCCTATCGTCTAAATCTTTATCACTATTTGACGTCTCATAAACTAAACTCGGGTCTGGAATGTCGAAACGCTCGATGAGCAAATGAAGAAGCTCTTTTGGTGAACAAAATGAGCGGAATGTGGTCAAAAATGTTCGAACAAATGCAGGATCAGCATAAATGTGGTAAGTCAAACGTTCAACAAGTTTTATTAATGTTGCTCCCTTAATTAATGGAACTCCAGCACTTTCTTTCTCCTCGAGAACAATATTGCTCGGACTATCAGCTTCCGCAAATTTATACATGTCAGGACTTGGTAACCTTAACGGATGTTGCTTTTCAATATCCAATAAAATACTATCCAATATTCTCTCTAACATTGATTTTGTATTCAACATTATTAAATCAGCCATCCATTCATTCTTGTGTTGAGCATTTTTAGCTATAAGAACTACAGAATGAGGTTCTCTGGGTGCAATTTCAAATGAATTTTTTAACTCATCCGTATCTAAACGATCTATTATGTCTACTTTACGCATAAAAAATCTCTCCTTCATACGAAAATCGTAGTTATTTGTAGTTCCAGATACAGTTTGCTTCCTTGTATTTGCTTTACATAACACTAACAGTCCATCAAACAGAAATACTTTACGTTCCGTATTGCGCTTTCCCGACACTAATTTCATTAATGTATCTTCCTTAATAAACTCATTACAACATTGTCCTATATCCTCCTTAACCCAATGTTCTACCGTATTTTGAAGCTCTTTTGTCTTCTCGATTGCCTGTTGTCGTCGTACACGTGAATTTGTCCTCATTAATGATTCCTTTGGCAACAATGGAATTTGTTTTTGAAGTTCAAATTTTAATGGTTCCAAAAGTCCTTTAACTGTCTCAAAACTCTCACGGTCCTCTTGACTCGTCGTCAGTAGCAAAAGTTTATCAACATATTCTATGTACACGAATGTGTGACCAATTGGAGTTAATAAAAGCTTTGGTAAATAATATTTAACTGCTTCCGAAAAACCATGACCGGCTGCAATCAATGATTGAGCTTTTGGCTTTGACAATAAATTCGATAAAGCTTCCTTCGCTTGTGATGATGTTACATCATTTGCATATTTTACGTACACATCAAACTCCTCTGCTTCAGCCAGTTCTATAAGAATTATCACTCAATTAGTTTGCAGGGTTTTTAGAATTAAATATATAACGGTTTTCAAAAATTCAAATAAATTAGTCTAATTTGAATTTTAGAAAATCGTTAAAATTTTTAATAATTTTTACCTTCAAAACAACTGCCGATGCATGGAGTGCTCTGTTCCTGTGACATCTCAATGACATCTTCCAGTGAGCCAAGAAGTGTAACTGTGAGTTCGTAAATATCAATGATGTTTGAAAATATCGGGTCCAGTTCTCTGACTGGATCGTCAACAATTTTTATAAGCTCCTCACGAAATACTCGAATAATCATGTGTAAATCACGAAGATATTGCTTTTCATCGTGCAACAATTCCTTAACAACTTCATCATACGTTAAACCATCACGAGGCGTTATTGGCGGCAGTGGACTAACAATTGAATGATTCTCTCCTTGATAAAACATGTCCATTAATACCTGAAAAAATGTCAATTGAAATATGTTTAATATGATCATGTGCATTAAGATTAAGGACGTAAAAAAATGATCAAAAGATAACAGATAGAGGAAAAATAAATAACAAAATCAAGCATAAGAAAAGCTGCAAATGTTTCTCATAAGCTACTTTAATTAATTACAACGATAATAATGAAGATCAGACACAACAAAGAAAATCATAAAAAATAACAGGCACACTTAGAAGAACGACGATACTTGTCAATTAAATCATAAATTAAGAAATGAAAAAAAGAAGTCTTTTTTATGAAAAAAAAAAACGACTTTAATAGAAGAAAATGGAAACAGAATGAATATAATGAATATTATAATCCGTACGTACCACCTGATAATTATTTTGATATTTTGGAAATGAGAGCATGAAAAAATAATTTTGAATTTTTCAATCAATATAGGAATTAAAAAACATCGGATAAAAAGTAAATGGTAATTCTATCTAGTGATAGCATCAAACTGATTAATATGCATTTGATAAAAAAAATTATATATATATACATTATGGATATATATTAATAATTTAGCAAAACTAGATTCGCAAATAAGATGAAAAACGACTTTCAAAAATCTGATGATCGCGCAAAATTATCATTTAATAATGTTGACTAAAGATATAGATCTATATTCGCTAAATATGAATAGTTCCCACAGAACTTTGTTAGCTTTTTTTACTGTTTTTTATGCATCATCTAAAATAACTTATGTTAGCTATTAACTTACACTGTCCGCTCGAATGGCAATTTGTACATCTTCCTGTGTTATCTCTACATGCTTCATATTCTTTACATAATTTCCAGCTAGTTTCAGGATGTCTGCCGATATGTATTCCAAGACGGCAACAAGAAATAAGCTCACAGAATTGTCTATTTTGTACTGCAGCACCTCCTAAAAAATTATCAACATCCAGTAAACATAACTTAATTAATCATGTCTATAGTCGATTCATACCTTCTGTAGCAAGGTGTGCATGCGATCCACAGGCAAGACGCATTTTTTCCGTTTTGATTTGTCGATTGTCTCGCGAGCATCTGCAAGCGCCCACTAATGAAATCCAGAGAAAATTGGGAGATAAATTTAGAGATCCAGATAAGTAGATATAACTAATTACGAGACTTTACCTTATCAATTGGTGTCGGAAATGTCTTTTGTACTTTTTCTTCGACATCCTATAAAGTTGATTATTGAAAAGAAAATAGAGAAAATTGTGCAATACAATATTTTATGTATGATTTTTCACATATTCTAATATCTTGATTCCGTATTCTTTTTAATAAACTCAATTTAACTTACAGCGATTGTGTGCGGAGTATCTGTACATAAATTTGTTAGTAATCGAAGACATAAATTTTCAACATAATACAATGCCTCATCGTGAGCCGTTAATGATGGATGAAGTTGTTCGAGTACCTGATTTTTATTGATTTAGAAAATAAAATTAATATCATGAAAATCATGTAAATGCGACGAAAATTGTCTTTAAATGATTGTTCTTACTTTTCTAAGTGAATTTAATAAAATTCCTTTCGTGAACTCGCTCATTAGTTAGAGTTTTCTTTTATCCACACTTTTCTTTGAGATATTAATAATTTTCATGGATTTTAACTCTGTTTTTGAGAAGTTAGTGAAGCTACAAGAGTTATGAGATATCATAAAATACTCAGAAAGCAGAAAAAACTTCTTTTTTCAGACATTTATTTAATTATTTAATTTATTTTTGTTTTTCTTCACGCTTTAGATCAATTCACTTTGATCGACTGCTTCCCTTTTCTTTTCCAAACTGCTCATTGAATTTTCGACCAAATCCAGTTTACAAATTTTATTAATATTTTTTCTCATTTATCATCAAAAACTTTACAAATCATGAAACGATCATATTAATTAACTTTATTAAGTGCTAATTCTCACAATTCACAACTTTAATACACAATGTTCAGCTGTATATTTACTAAAATCAATTAAAACGTCTTCACAGAAGATTCTTAAAGAAATATTTTTTTTTGTTTCTCAGGTTTACAAAGATTTCTACAATTTTTCATCTTCTTTGTAGATTTGCTCAGTTTGTAGGATACGCAAAATGCTTAAAAGTTATTAACAATTTAGCTACCTGAGGCGCAGGTAGATAAATAAAGATTAAAACTTCAAATTAACTTTTTCAAGACTTTTCAGAAATAAACAAATATCTCTAAGCAAACTATAACGATTTTAAAGAATTTAAACAGGCAATGTTTTTAAAAAAATCTAAAATATTATCAAAATTAAACGATTTTCCAATTTTAAAATTTCGACTTTTCAAAGAAATTAAAACTTTAGTTTTCCTATTTATTACTAAATCAGCATAAATAGAACAGCCTAAACTCCCTTAAAATGGACAAAATGCTTGTTGATTGAATTTATTCATCTAAATTTTTGCTAAAAACTATCCGTGCGCATAATTCGGGGGAAAACATTTACAACGCCGCTTTACGACTAAAAATTTTTAAGTGAAAAGTTATTTTAAAGAAAAAATAATGGATATTCGACCATCGCACACAATCTATGTCAATAATCTCAATGAGAAGGTGAAGAAGGATGAGTTGAAGAAGTCACTATACGCAATTTTCAGCCAGTTTGGTCAAATTCTTGATATTGTTGCACTCAAAACATTGAAGGTAATGTTTGCATATTTTTGAAAAATTCTTAAACTAACTTATATCGTATTATTATAGATGAGAGGACAAGCATTTATTATTTTTAAGGAGATATCAAGTGCCACAAATGCGATTAGAACTATGCAAGGTAAATAACTTTTCATTTATAAAAATATCGATTTAATACATTTCTGGATCTTTGCAGGATTTCCGTTTTATGACAAACCAATGAGAATCAATTACTCAAAAACAGATAGTGATGTCATTGCAAAGATGAAGGGAACATTTAAGGAAAGACAGAAGAAACCAAAGGCACCTAAAGCTGTTGAGGAGAAAAAGTAAGTTCCAATAATTGTCCAGATATCAACTGGATCTCAAATTTATGTTTTATTTTCCACAGAGCAAAGAAGAAGACAATTGATCCAGCACAAGCAGCCATCAATTCGTCAAATATCGAACAACCTCCTAATCAAATTCTTTTCCTTACAAATCTACCTGACGAAACCAATGAAATGATGTTGAGTATGTTATTCAACCAATTTCCAGGATTCAAGGAAGTTCGTCTCGTTCCTGGTCGTCACGATATTGCTTTCGTTGAATTTGCAACTGAAATTCAAAGTGGAGCTGCACGAGAAGCACTTAATGGATTCAAAATCACTCCTACTCATTCTATGAAGATTTCATTCGCTAAGAAATAAATACCTTGTAAGTTCGTCATATTAATGCATTTGTGACATAGCAAAACGTCCTCTTGCTACACCACTACAAAGCATATAATTAAGTAATAAATAAAAAAAGGATTTTTAAAAGCATTGCACATTCCGCTTTTAAATTTGTATTGATTGATTCGTCTGTGATATTAGGTATCTATTTAAAAAAGACATGCACATGTGTTGTTTTTTTTACGAATTTTCTTTTTTATTTGACTAAAACTCTTTCAGAGACTTGATAAATCAACAATAAGAGAAACCGGTTAATCAATCATGTTCATTCACGTGTAAATCGTTTTTGTTTATAAAATTATAATTTTTTTAATCACTCATATTTGAGAAATAGCTCGTTAAAACAGAAATAAGTAGAACGCAGTTAATTGTCATGATTTAAATAATTCTAAATCCATATTCTATTTGCGTCTTATTATAGGCAATAGTGCACATTTTTTTTTGTTTCTATTAATTGCGTATTTCTTAATCATCATCAATTTTTTATTTCTTTTAATTTGGTAGAGTCGCGTGTAAGATGATATAATTGTTTACAGAAATAAATGCACACACATTGTTTGTGCCTTGTTCTCTCTTTCGATTTTCGTATGTGTTATTTTGACCCTAAGATATCTAGCATTTGATTTATGTAGAGGAATTTTCCTAGTACTGCCACTTTGGCTGTTTAAACTTGATGTGATGTATGAATGATTCAATCATATTTTAACTGGTTTTTACTGGATAATATTGTTTTCGCTAAAATTAGATTGGAGAATCTATTCATTTAGGTCGTTCACTTAATTTACGTTCGAGTGACTTAAATTCAAAGTGTCTTTGAAAATCTTGCAATTTTGAAGCCAGTTAAAATTTTTAAACGAAATTTTGAAAATCGTTGAATTTTACCAAAAACCGCTGAATTTTTTCAAAAGTTATTTTAGCTTTTGAATGCTTGAAAGTCGTTAAATTTAACGAAGATTTCTTAAAGTTTTGAATTTTTGAAAAACCGTTAAATTTTACAAAAACATGCTCGAAGTTTTGAATTTTTAAAAACCGTTAAGTTTTAACGAAGAATTCTGGAATTTTTGAAAATCCGTTAAATATCTTAGGAAATTCCAAAATATTTAAATTTTTGAAAACCGTTGAATTTGTGAAACAACTATTTAACATTTGAATTTCTCAAAACCGTTTAATTTTTAAAAAACAAAATTAATTAAATTTTATTCTCCACAACTATAGACACCAATTAGAGAATAAGCGCTCCATTGCTCACATTCGTAAAGCTTCTAACATTTTTTTACCACTTCTTTGTTTATTCTCCAAGACAAATGGCATAGCTAAAACACCTCAACACAGTCCCAATCGTGCATTTAGCTTTATCAGCACGCTTATTTTGCGTTGTGTCGTTTAAGAATTAATTAGTAAGTGTTTTTATCGCGAAATTGTCAAAAAACAAATAATTAGTTCATTAGAGTAGATTAGAGACTGGATGAAAATTTGATAACACAACACAATACAGCATTAACAGCTCCTTCATCATCTGTCGTTGACTTTTTTATTATTTATTATTTATTTCTTCTTTTTACATGTATTTTACTTCATTATACTATTTGAAACTTTGTTCATTTCTTCATGTGATAAGATTAAACATATATTTTTTATATTAAACACATTAAACAGCGGAAAATACTCAATATGTGTTGAATATTTTTAGAAATTTAAATGAGTGTGTTTGTTCATTCGGTTTGCTTTTAATCGCTTTGCCTCGCTCAAAGAGCTTGTTTCTCACATTTTCTTAAAACAGTCCACAGTCAACCCTTATTCAGTCAAGTTGTGCTATCGATAGGAGAATTAAATTTTTTTATTTTATTTTAATTTTTTTTTATTAAATTTTGTGTCGCTATACAGAAATAAAATAAATAAAAAAAAAGAGTTTCTAAAGACGGAAAAATGTCATCGACTTATAATTTGGAAATTATCTATGATGAAAATGAAGATGCTGTCTATTATCCTGGGCAGACAGTTAGAGGTATAATGATGAAATCACATTTAATTTTGTTATCAAAATTTACTTATTTTTTGTTGTTTTAAATCCGTACAGGTCACGTTGAGCTGACTATAAATTCACAGCCATTAAAATTGCGAGGTAAATGAGATTCTTGTTGATATTTTTCCGCCTTTTTCCGCACCAAACAAACATATGTTACAGTTCGATATCAACTACGTAGAATGTTTATTACTTTTGTGACTAAACAAACCGGCATTTGTCTTTTCCATCAATTCTTAGTCAAGGACAAATATTGCCACATTCTGCTTTTCCTTTGTTCTCTTTTCATTCTCTCTGTCCTAGTGTGATCTAGAATTATAAAATTCTTGACATTATTTCTCCAAAAAATTCTAACGTATTCTTAGAATTCAAATATTTTGGAGAAATTTTGACAATTTTTTTAAATTTTAGACCACCGTTAAGCACTTAAAATATTTTTCTCACTTGAAAATAATTAAAATGCTTAAAAGTGTTTCTCACGTTTTCTTTTTATTTCCTATCTATTCCGCAATGAAAATAACAAAAAAATATTATTAGGTTTATCAATATTAATAAAAGGCAGTGCATCATGCAACTACTCAAAAGATTTGCAAGCCGAACAGGAGTTCTTTGTTATTGAACGTGAAGTGATTGAGTCAAAAGTTGAGGCAATAGAATTAGGTCCTGGAAATTTTCGTTATGAATTTAGTCATCGATTGCCAAGAAATATCCCATTTAGTGTCGATGGAACTTATGGAAATGTGAAATATTTTGTGCAAGGTATTAATTGAATCAAAATTGTCAATACGTGTATGTAAGCACGTCCAACAAGCTAATAATAATAATGCTTTTTTTCTTGTATCTTTTTTATGTATCGTTAATTCATTAGCAACACTTGACATTCCGTGGGACTTGTATGATAGAAAAATAAGCAAAGCATTCACAGTTTTGCGTTATGAGGATCTTAATTACATGTCAGGCATGAGAGAAGGCAGAGAAGTGTCAATTCAGAAGCAAATTGATTCATCAGCATGGTTCTTTTCGAGATCGTCACTTGGTCTTGTCACAATTAAAGCACAAATTCCAAGATGTGGATTTGCACCAGGTATGTTGATTGTGCTTATATTAAAGGTGTATAGTGTCGATAGAAGGAAATACAGGCGTTGTAACGTCATTTACAAGTAACCCCTTTATCTCCTTCCGTTAATCAATCAGTTTAGTGCATACTTGTTATGACTATATACACAAACTACATCTATGTGTGCGTGTCTATTTCGAAATAATAAGTTATAGTTTGTTTTTAATTGCACAGGTGAAAAAATTAATGTTGATGTATCGATTGATAATCAGACGTCTGCTGATATAGAAAATGTCTTGATATCATTACAATATAATGAGAATTATACAGCACAAACACCATGGGCAAAATTGGAAGAAAAGATTTCAAATAAGATAAGTGAGACGATTGCTGAAGGCATTAAGGCAGGATATACGAAAAAGATTAAGGAGAGTGTTTTGGTACCTGAAAATTCAAAAATTACCAGTGTCATGTTCTCAAATGTCTTCCAAATATCATATCATGTTCAAATCACAGCCAAATTCCGTCGTGCCACTATTCCTATCTCAATTCCAATTTACATTGGATCAGTTCCATTGAAACCAGAGGAAGAATGTAGAAAAATTGAAGGAATTCCACCTTTATGGCCACCGCAATACTCAAAGAATGGAGCATTAAAGCAACAGGAGGCTGTTGAAGAAGATGAAGCTGAAACAGCTAGTGAATAATCACAGAATTGGATTTTTTTAATATTTTTCAAGTGGATTACATGATTATAAAGAGGTTCCTTTATTTAAAAATGTGTAGAATGATGAGGAAGTGTCAACTGCATCATTTTAGGTCAGTACATGTCAAAGGCAACATTTTTAAAATCATGAATCCCCTTGAACTTTTTCATATATTCATAAAAAAAACATTAGATTTTAATATACATGAATACATATAAATATAATATACAAAAAAATGATACAAATTGCATAAAAAACAAGAAAAAAAAAGTTTCTCTTACTAATTCATTTCTCCTATACTTCTTTTGACTTAATTAAAATAACATTAAATTAGTTTTTTTGTCATAATTATCATAACGTATATACAAAATTGCTTAGTATAATGTTTCTTGTTTTTCTCTGAAGAATTGAAATAAAACTGTATCTATTTATGACATTAAGCACATTGTTGATTCATTTAAAATACACTTCCAGATCCACTTGAGTCCATGCCTTTATTGAGTTTCTTCTCACACAAATTTTTCACATTGTCTTGTCGTGTGCTCACAGCCAGCTTGTATATGCGTTGTATGTAATCAAGATTATTTAATGCAGCACTATGAACGAATGCTGTTTTAAGTTGATTTGAATTTATATAACATTGTATTTTCATTGTTTTACTGGATATATGTTTTATAAGACGATCAATCTGTACTTTTGCATCTGATTCGTGCTGATTATATGATATTTCAATTGCCATACTTATCAGCTCATCACACATATTTTCTGTTTCAGGATTCATCGTATTTTCATTTGTTTTGATGCAATTTATAAGCTTCTCGACTTCAATCAGTCTTTCTATATCACGTGCGAGATACTTCGTACATGTTGAATAAATCTTGAAAGCATTCAGCGAACATTCCTGTATAATTCTGTAATAATTATCATATTGAAATGTCAATCAATAAATTATGTACATACAAATTTGCTATATTGCAAGGCAAATTGCGAAGGTAATGGACAATAATCAGCTGGGCGTTACCGGTTTTGAATGAATTTTACCGACTTTTTCAAATTTAAACAAACTCAAATGAAATGAACTTTTGAATTACTGAACGATTTTGAGAAATATTTTCAAAAATGAAAAAGTCGTTAAAATTCAAATTTTCAAAAAACGTTAAGAAATGCCAATCCTGATCAGTTGTCGATTACCATTTAATGATGTTAATAAGTATGAAAAATAATATTATTACCTGTAGCATAATCCAAAACTACTTTCAATACGGCCACATATGAGCAATAAAATTGCAACTTGACTCTTTTCAGTTTTCTTTCCTAATAAAGTTTTCAAGCTAATTCTGTCCATGAATACATTTGGTATCACATCAAGCGTTGAAAAGCCATTAATTTCACAGCTTGCAAGATATTTAGTGACTTCTAATTGAAGTAAAATGATGTTGATTTGAGCATTAATAGTCTTTATATCCCATTTTAATTGAATTTCATTGGAATTAGAATTTAATCCATTTTCGACATTTTCAAGTTCAATATGCAGGAGATTCTTAGCATCCAACAAATGTCTTGTATTATCAACTAATTCAATAAAATTTCCAGCACCATTAAGATAAATCTTCAAGGATGTCAATGCCGCCCTTATATTATCATCAATCAACAGCTGAACTTGATATAAAAGTTGCAGTAACTTCCTTCGTTCAAAATATTTACACAATGCCTCAATATAGTATTTGCTGATTATGAAGTTTACATCTATTTGCTTTAATGCATTTATAAAATCCATAAGTCGACCAGATCTTATGATTGGAATGATTATTAATTGGATAAACATCTCTGATGAAATCTTTTGAATCAGCATGTATCTTATTGCGAACTTGATGAGATTATTTTTCATTAAAAATTCGAGTATGTCTCCATTTCCGCCATAATTAATTAAATAATGCATAGATTCGATAAAGTACGGACTCTTTGTCAATTCTGATCGATCCCATTCGTATATATCACTAGCTTTCTTCTTCGGACTTCCATAATCGCCATCCATGATCATTTTCATATAATCCATAGAATTTGCATTCATTTTAGGACTATCTCTAGGCGATGAATTGATCCGCTGAACACTAGCCGTTAATGATGTATTAAAATGCTTTGGAACTGACGAGTCAATAACTTCAAGAATTTCACACAGCAATTTAGGTGCCTTAATCATTCGTTTATATGCAAAATGTGTATTGTTTATTGGTGTAAATCCATTTAGGGCATCCATAAACTCTTCATTGTCTTTCGGATTACTTCCACTTACAGGCTGTAAAGCTAATGCCATTTTCTCTCTTGCTAGTTTATATTGACCACCTTTAATTAATGAAATAGCCCACGCTGAGAAAACACCTGGAATTGCATTCCGATCTGATTTGACTGACAAGTCAAGCGCCAACTTCCAATTCTCTAATTTGATCAGCTCATTAATAATGTCTCTTGTTGACAAATTATTATTTACTCCACTAAATGTTGCTTTTGATAGTATTGACTCGCAGTCACTTTCAGCTATTTTTAAAATGATGTCAATTTGTTCTATAATTAGATTTGATTCTCCTGAATCACCGAAAAGTTTGGCAGTTTTTGCTAAATACTTTAACATGGAACCGACTAGAATTACATCAATCTCAGGATTTATACGACCTTTGATCGGATGTAACAAAAGCTCTAAGCGCCGACAATGAAGCAGAAGGAAGTCAAGAAACTCATCGTTAATTGTATGCAGGCATATGATAGTAATACAACGTCCAACATTCGGTGAATATTCGAAATTAAATTCATCACGTATCATCTGATCTGTATCATTGTCTCCTGTTAATTTCCATTCAATTGGCATATCTGCAGATCGCGATTTCTCATATGATGATCCATGCTCTAATTTACGCTTCATTGTCTCCATCTGTGAATAACATTCATCACAGCATCGTACCATCAGATCGTTGTACTTTTCTGGTAATAACACCCTTTTTCTAGAACATTCACCGCAAATAACGTTTCCACACCTATAGATGTGATCGAATGATCAATAAAAATAAATGTATATTAAAAACGAAGGTCTTAAAATGCATTAATCATGAAAGCGCATTTGATATAATTTTCAAAAATGAAGACTTTAACCGTTAAATTTTCAAAAAAAAAATTTGAATTTTAAACTAAATATTCAAATATTTTGTGACCGTTATTTTTTAAATATATTTTGACCGTTATTTTTGAACTATAAATTTGCAACAAAATATTTCACATTTGGTCAAATACGGCAATGTGCATCTCTGACAAATCTAATAATGCGCTAATACATATTAATAGTCTCGATATAATGTAATTAAATGTATACGAACCTTCTACAATGATGTCGTCTATTCAATAGACTAAATTTGGATTTTTTACAGCACATACACAATACAGCTTCATTATCTTTCACCCACATATCTTTTGATGGTATATCCTTTGGCATTTGATGAACTTGAACAATGTCTGATCCTTGTGTTCCTGAATGTAGTGATGGATTCGCATGTGACGGTATATCAATAATTTGGAAATCGAGAGCTTTTGCGGCATAAATTTTGAACAGAAAGTCAAGGCAGTCATTTGATATTCTATATCCGATATGGAAGGCGTTGAAATCGTACACTAATGTTTCACCAATTTGATGGTCTTTGTTTGTCGATTTGCACAAATTACATGACGGCTGATTTTCAAGCAATTTCCTTAGTTCCTTTACAATTGTATTAAGGATGTCAATTTTTGAGTTCATAAGCAGTTGTTCGATTAATATCAAGGGATATGGTGACAGTGACCATAGCTGTTCATCATTAACATCTAAATGACTTATAATCGTACATGAAATTTGAAACTTTTGGTATCGAACGTCATTTTCAGGTGACGAGTTTACTAAATAGTCCAAAATTTGCTTCATTGATTTCATATTGTTGATATAATCAAGCGAATAATCGTAAAAGTCAATTAAATATTTTCCCGAATAGTTCCGAATTGTTTTAAACAATGTGTCGTGCTGGTCATTGAATTCATTTTTGTTTAGTGCTTCTATAAATATTTTAAAAACTTCCTCGTTCCTCTCTTGCAAGGGATGAAATTTCAACAATTCATTACAAAGATCAAGGTCAGTAAACTCGTTAATTAGAAAATTAATCAATACCGATGTTTCATTCTCAGCCATTCCTAATATGTTTAACCATGTGATGTCATTGTTTGCTTTAACCTGTCTAAACAACTGTAAAATTTGTCGATAAATTTTGATCTTTTTGAGCCATTCTTCTAGTTCCTTTCGTTGATCATCTTTGATAATTTTTTGATTTTTAGCACATAGACTCCATGTTAAAAGAGCTTCCAATTCTTCATCGGAACTGATTCTCTTGATATGCTTTAATAATAATTCATTAAATTTATGGACATTTCCGATATTTTTCAGCAGATCTTCAACATTTCCTGAGTTTCTATCTTCCATTAATGACTCAATTAAAGCATCTTTAAGCTCATTGAATTTGGTCTTGTTTCTGTGAATATTTCGTTCATTTATGTACGACAGCATGATTAGCTTTCCTTTTTCATTGAGATTATTTATCTTATTAAGCAGCAAGTTCATTTCTATAAAATCGTAATTTAATGCTGCAACTGTAGAATTATATCCATAAAGTTGCTTTAATATCTGTACAGACTTAAGCTGCATCAGTCTTTCAAAGAAATTCGGACTGTCGTACTTTAAACTTTGATAGCTAAACTTTTGGATTTCCTTAATTAAATATGCGACTAGAAATGACCCTGACTTTTTTATGTAGAACAGAATTGTCGTGCTGCTGATATTATAATTTTTGAGTTCCTTTTTGGGTAAATGATCATTTTGACTAGATAAATTCTCATTACTTCTCGCAGCCTGCCATAAAGGTGACATAAACTCAGAACCACCGGCGATAGCTATGGCGTGTAAAAGATTCAAGTTTGTATTATTCGATTGAGTTTCTAGCGATTCTGGATTTAACTGGTTAACATAAACGATCTTGCCGATCAACTCGTAAATATTCAGGTCTTTTATGATCTCGTTGATATTCATATATTCATATGTGACGTATTTTATCATGTTTCTCAAATTATTCACATATGACAATATCCGATCAAAGAAGTTAATGTCGGAATTGAAATTATTTAATTTCGATGCTATTTCAAGTATCATATTTTCATCATTAAATCTTGTCATATCGAGTTTCATTAAATTACTTAAGTGATAACGGTTAATCGTTTGAGTCTTAAATGCTACTGGTTCAAGAGTGATTATATCATTGTTCATTAGATTAGATAAACAGATTGGAGTATTATCATTTTGACAATTGTTGACAATTCCGATAAGTTTTTGAAGGAACGTGATATAATAATCTATATGTCCTTCATCATTCCATTTCCACATTCTAAATAGTGTATTTGTTAGCGAATGAATCATTTCAAATTTACTAGATATTGTAATCATAAAGTCCATCATTCCTATTAAAGCCAAATTTTTCCTCTTGTATAATGCCAAACTTGGCAGTTGTTCTATTAGTCTATCCAAAATCTTATTATTTTGGTTTAGATGAATACAATCTGGTGATAAATATCTTTCAAGACTATTTGCTAATGAAGCCATCTCATAACCAGCTTCAGCACTGTCTTGAAATCTACCAACAATGCTTTCTGTTTCATTTTCTTCATATGGTTCCTCATATTTTGCAATAAGTGCTTTAAGGTCAGCAAGTCCTTTATTGTAATTTTTCATCAATTTGTATTTTTGTTCAACAGGTGTGCTTCTTAGATTGTAATCCTGTTGTGAAATTATAGAAAAATAACGGTTATTCACTTTTTGAATATTATACATAAAAACCGTACAAATGTTATTAAAAAGAAGAAACATTTGTTGGGTTTTCAAACACAAAAATTTGATTTTAAGCAGCAATCAAAAGTTGCACAATGTAGTATAATCACTAGAACTCACCTTTATAATCTTCTCAGCATTCTCATCATCATAATTCCTAATACACATCGTTAATAAACTTTCAGGACTCATCAACATTTTCGCAACAAAATTTTCACATTTTCTTTTTTCTAAATTTATCACATTGTTTGCAGAATGTTGTGAGTTTTCAGCAGGATATAAACTTTCAATTCCTTTTTCCTGTGACTTGTCCGAAACACCCGATATGTGGCATCTTTTCTTTAATTTTTTACGAATTTTTCTTCGTCCTGAGTCAAATTTTTCATCATCACTATCTGTGATTATAATTGAATTTAAAGCTTCGTCATGTATAATCAGCCATTCGTCATATCTTTCATTGTCAACCTCATCGTCACGATAATTTTTCTCAATTACAGATAGCTTCCATAGTCCAGTATCCACATTTTCCAAAAGATTTGTAAATTTCGTCTTTAAAGCTTCATCACAATTCTTGTAAGCCTCTGTTACATCCAGACTCATTAAGAACAACCTCATTGAATTTAAAACTATTTCTAAAGTCTCTTTTGAGCAAATAAAGCCTTCATTGCTAAAAGAACTGTTGAACACATCAGAAAAATCAGTCGAATATAATGTATGTGTGGCTTTAGATGAATTAGCGCTTCTTTGTCTCATTCGAGTTTTCCTCAAATGCTCATAACGTATGAATATTAAATATAAAACAGTTTGTAGAATTTGGTACAGTATCTGACCATCATTAATCGTCTTTAGTAAGCTTCTTATGTGATTCATGCAAATTTCACTAGATTCTTGGCTACAATCTTTCTGGAGAATCTTTTGTAGATATAATTTGACAAGCATGTATTCATTGAATAATTGCATTTCCGTTTTAATTGTGTACGGATGATTAGACAATGTATTTAGTATCTCTAACTGCATTAAATTTTTCTCATAATTATAATTCAGTAGTTCCAATATCGAATCATACTTTTCCATCACAAACGGTGTTCCAAGCCTTAAAAGTTGAGTCATTATGTGATTTTTAGTCGTATCAAGTTCTAATTTAGCATCGGAATGTTGATTTAAAAATTGCAAGACTGTACTTTGTCTTGACAGTTCCAAAAAGCTTAAATGAAGGTAACTGTTGTCTTTCACAGATGATAGATTAATATCCTTAACAGCCTGTTTAGTTAGACCACTGTGGTCATTTAAAATCATCTTGCAAAGAGTGATAATGTCATATAATTCGGTACTGAATCTGCTTTTAATGATGTTGTCATGCTGATGATTCAAAACAGACCCTATCCAATGTTTATGTTGATAATAACAATTGAGAAATATTGATCTTTCGTCGAATTTTTCCAATAATCTGCTTTTCTCATATTCCAAATACAATTTGAGTACTGTTAATGAATTTCTTGATAACAGAGCAAAATACAATACTGCAAAAAAAAATTGCGATTACAAAACATATTATGTCAAGGCAGCAATATTGATAACTCACCATGATCTAGTAAATGTCTATTCTCTTTGAGATCGTATAGTACTGGAATAAGTTCTGATTGCACTTTCTGGATCTTATCTTCAGAAATGTAAATGTTTGATAGCAAATTATAGAGTTTATATTGCTTATCCAACTGATAAGGATTCTTTATAATCATCTCTATTAGCTTATTTACTGCTCCAAATAATATGTCTTCTATAAGCTGATTCTTTTCATGGTCTTTCGAATCAATTATGTGGAGAATTATTTGATTTGTTGGATATGGACATTCTAGGAGTTTTTCTTGTAGAAATTCTATGACTTTATCACTTAAATCCATTGAGCTCACATCTGGATCTTGTAAGTTCCGTTTATATCGGACAATTTCCTGTAAAAAGATAATTTTAAAAACTTTGTTCACTAATTAAAAACTATTTTTTATTTACCTGACCGATACTCTCATAATTTGATGCTTGTGGCAATATCTCCCAATACTCGAAGAACTCATCCATTACTTTAACACTATTTCATTAATATTATTACAGAGAGAAAACAAGAAAATTGATTTTTTATAAATTAGGCAAATAAAGAAAATAAAAAACAAAAACAACTTTTTTATAACAATGATTGCTGGGATTACTTTGACTGACTGACCTGTAATACGGTGATTCCACTGATGAATTTTTTCACAAAAAATGATATTTCTCTTAATTTACTCACTTTTTCACTACTTTTAATGCCTTATATCATGTATTTACCTATTTACTATCGTTTTATGTCATCTAGTACCTTTAATACACTTTAATTAAGGAAATATTTCCATTTTTATGCCCGTTACTTATACTTTTTTTTTGGAATTTGTTGTTTTTGACATCATACAAAACGAAAATTTAGACTATTTAAACACTTTTAAAGCTTCTTTGGTAGTCTAATCGATGGTTCCTTATCTAATACATCTTATGTTGTGCTTATTAGGGCTCAAAACCAAGCTATTAAGCTAAAATTATTAAAAATTCTCATTGTTGAAAAAAAGTATAAGTAACGAAATTCCTAATCCGCGTGAAAACACATTTTTAAAATCAAAATTATAACTTAATTAACAGCAATTGCTTTGATTAGAATGCTGTTTATGATATTAAGTGAGTAAATAAAGATGTTTATCTGGTATTCTTGAAGTGTCAACTGAATTAAATGTCATTTTGGAAATGATTAAATTTTAAAGAACACGGATTATTCATGTAAAAATTTTCAAAATTCAACCAATCGGTGGAATCACCGAATATTCTGTGAAACTTTTTGAAAACATTTTTACACTCTTGAAATTTTTGATTTTGAAATCACAGACACCGTTGAATTTTTAAAATTTAGCAATAGATTTGTTAATGCGCTTTTAATTTTAGAATAAATTATTTTAAACTATAAAATACGCTTTTGTTTAGCGACTAATATTTCATCTGTTGCTACAGAAAGTGATCCAAAAACCTAATTGAATTTTTATGCACCGAAATCCATGAAATTTCAATGGATTTCACTGATCAAATGCCGACTTTGAATGTAAATATTGATGATAGTACGAGATGTCATCTCGTAATTCAAACACGTACTTAATCAAGGGTACCTAAATATGTAATTTAATCAGTAAACTTGTCAATTTGATAACGAAATCTGCCGGCAAAAATTGACAGTTACAAAAAAATTTGAAAATCGTTTATCAAAATTGGATTTTGGATTGTTCTGTTGTTATGAACTTCCACGTAATGCTATTTATTGTCTAAAAATGAAGAATTGAGCAGTTAACTACCGAAAAAGAGAGAAAATATGATTAACTGTAGTAATCACAGAAGAAAGCATTTGTATTTGAGTAACATCAAGCAAAGACTTTAAGTTTTACGGCTGAAAAATAATATTGTATAAAAAAATCTTCCGCATTGAAGTTCAAAATTCAAAGAATGTCAACAAATCATAACAATTGAAATAAAATTTACTAATTTTACGAAATAAGATAATAAAACGGAAATAAAATCAATATTACACCTTGTTAACATAATTAATACATTCGCTTGGTCCTAACAACATTAAAGGTTATCAATGGATCGCAATAAAAAGGCGAAAATTCAGCATTCTTCGGAATCGCTATTTATATTGGGAAAAGACCGTAAAAGAAGTGATGGTCCGTCTCAAATTCCATCAGCATCGAAGAAACCGAGAATAGCACCAACATCAATTCATTCAACAACTGCACCAACAACGAGTGCTGCAGTTCCAGAAAGTTGGGAAGATGCTATTAATATAGAATGTGAAAATATTAATCTAATATCCTCTGTTTTGCAAGCTACTGGTAATTATTGAAACTTTTTTAGCATATGTATACGCATGAATCTTATTGTTTAACTATTCACAGATCAACAAGACAGTGATAAAATCGTGTCTCTGGTTTGCGGTGCAATTAAGAATTTGCAATCATCAAAAACCAAGAATGACTCGATACTTGTCATGTCACTCGTGTATCTCTCAAAAATACGACCACATATTTTCGGAAATGACAATATTTCAGCAGCGATTCTTTCATTATTGAAGACTGATAGTCAACATGCTGTTAGACATCCAGTAAAGAATAATTCAACAGTTTTTATTATGGCTGCTAATTTACTTGCTCGTGGACATTACGACAAGAAAAAGTGGCCAGAAAGCTTCGTCAAAGTTTATATTGATGATGCTCTGAATGAGAGATTGTGGGTGGATTTAGAAGAATGTTCTTTCTTTACTGATCATATTAGTAAGTATCCTCAATATTCTTAATTAGTTTGCATAATTATTTACTGATAATTTCAATAGTTGCTGCATTCGGAACAAAGAATCCACCTCAAAAGGCTTCAGAGACACCAAGTGGAACTATGAAAGAACCAATTGTTGCTTTAAATGAAGACGAATCATCAGACAGTATGGTATCAGAATCCTCAAGGAATACAGAGGAACTACAACTAAATTCAAGATTCTTCCACATTCAAGAAACTGTGGAGAAGTTAGTGACTGAAACAATTAAGGATCAATTCAATCGAAGGCAGTCATCAGATTTTCTAACTAAAAACTTGCTTAAATTTGCATCAACAGCTTGCGGAATTTCAGAAGTCAGATCTATAGTCGTAACACGATTAGAATTGTGGATAAGTAATGCAAAATTGGTGAAACCAGCACAAGATCTTTTAGAGTACATTTGCTACAACATCAGTGCAAGTCAAACAAAAGATCAGGAAGTATTGTCACATTTATTAAAGATGAGACTCAAAACTAAACCATTAATCAACATTTACATGAACTGCTTGAGAGACTTAATAAATCTTCAACCTGACATCCTTAAAATAATGATGAAGTCTGTCGTTCAACAAGAATTATTAATCCTTTATAATGCACGCAATCCGAATAATATGGGAATTTTGGCAACAATATTTCAAGCTAAGCCAGAAGCAGCAGCGACTACATTGGCTGAAATTTATCAAGACTTTCTGTTACTTAGAGATGACTGCCTGAAGACCTTACGAGTGTTTTTAAGAGAATTAGTTAAGACTCTTCGGTACGACATTAATTTAGTGACATTCTGTAAGACATTAATGAGTGATCGTGCTGAATTTATACAAGCTGTAGAAACGAGTGAATTTCGTGAACGAATCTGCTTTGCAATTGCTGATTTAGTTTGTCTCTGTCGGTTCTTGTCAGTGTCACCGCATGTAAGAGATGCACACAATGCAATCACTAAAAGTAGCCACGACCAAAAGAGCGCATTAGTCTACAACTTTTACAATCAAATGTCACAGATTCAATATGAATCGCTTACATGGACGTTCCAAGAAGTTCCAAAAATTTACAAATTAAGTGCTCCTGATTATTCATCCTTAATGAATAAAATATTAATACTAGATCCACCAGAAAACTATTCAAAGTTTGACTCATGGCCACCAGAACCTGAACGAATGCTTCTTTTAAATCTTGTTGCGGAAGTTCCTCTACTACAAGACTCTATTTGGACAATTATTTTGATTGGAGTTAGCAAGGACATCAGTTTCTCAATCTGTGACACAGTAATGATTATTGATCAAATTGTAAGACGAGCATGCTTATTAAAATACACAGAATATCCACCATTGGAAGTTACAAAACTTGAAATCATTGACTTTTTGTTCAGCATGGCTGAATATCATCATCCTGAAAATATACAACTTCCTCAAGGATATGAACCACCGAAATTGGCAATTTCTCAAATATACTGGAAAGTTTGGATCATCCTATTGATTTTATCAGCTCATAATACAGGAACAATTGGAGCTTTTTGTTGGGCAAACTATCCAATGCTGAAAATGTTAATGGAGATGTGTATAACTAATCAATTTTCCATGAGCAAACCTCCAGATGAAGAATTACAGTTAGCTGTAATCGAAAAGAATCAAATTATCCAATTTGAGGGATATCTTGCTGCTGCAACATCTAAAGTTGTCATCCATGAACAAAATTCATTGCTGATTTCTCAGGTAATTCAATTTTAACGGCTTTTGAAAAATTTGAAGTGATTCCGAAACATTTGTACAGTTTTGAAATTTAAATTTTAATTGATCGTTAATTTTTGAATTTAGAAAAGCCGTTAATGTTTTCATTTTATTCCATTAAAATATTAGGTAATGCTGATGGATCCACTAAGTGTAGCACGCAGACCACCAAAGAACGTATTGGAAGAGCTTCATTCTTTAAATGCCAGTCATAGATTGGGACATTTACTCTGTCGCAGTCGTAAGCCAGACTTGTTGCTTGACATTATTCAGAGACAAGGAACTTCACAATCGATGCCATGGTTAAGTGATTTAGTTCAAAGTAGCGATGCTGCTGGAGATTTCAATCATTTGCCAGTTCAGTGCTTGTGTGAATTTTTGCTGTCCAATTCCAACAATATTTCATCTGAAAATTCACGAGATGTCGAATTGATTACTTTTCTACAGAAAATGCTACACAGTGACGATACAAATGACTATCAGACATCATATGAAGTTCTCGAATATTTCTTGAGAAGATTATCGTCAACATCAAAATATGGACGACAATCAGCTATTAGAGCATTCATATTGCTACTTAAAAGTTTAGATCCAGAACAGGACAAAGAAGCAGAAGAGTCTGACTGGCTGCTTAAATATTTGCCGTCAATTCCATCTTTTCCTTACATTTGTGAACGAATTATTGCACAACTACGTGCTGCATGTCAAGTAGAAAATTCTCCAGACTTGATTATGATTTATATCCAATTTATTGCAACGCATACCTTAAATGATCCAGTTACTGAAATGATTGAGCATGTTGCTTGCTGGTCTCTTTTGATCGTCGAGAGAAGTGCTGTCTTTGCATCAATTTTGCCAACAAATCTTCAAGATCCAAAATATCACGAGAAGTTCCAAACATTAAGCTATCTCTTCATTATGTTCAACAATTTTATAATCAAAATGAAGGAAAACAATTCAGAAATTACTCTGCCTGAATATCCTGACTTGCTGGTTGTTCATTTTGCTGACGAGACACAATGCCATATGCACCTGAATTTTATACATGCTTTGGTCATTCTTTTATGCCAATCTGCTGGTATAACTGGTGCAATGGATCTCTTGGACTATTTCTTTCCTGTTGGAAATGCTGCATATCCACAAGCTTTTAGCGTTGAAACTGGAGATAAGGTTCAGATTTTGCCAGATTGGTTGAAGGTGAGTTGATGGTTTTTGATCGTTATTTTTTGAATTTTGAACTTGATGAATTTTCAAATTTTGAACTTGACGATTATTTTAATTTTTCATCACCGATATTTTTCAAATTTATTTTTACCGTTAATTTTCAATGATTTTCTTTTAACTATCTTTAAATAGCTCAAAATGATAAGAAGTTCTATCGATAGGATTGTCGATGTAGCATTGCAAGATTTAACATCAGAACAAATAATATTATTCATTCAAAGCTTCGGAACTCCAATTAATTCAATGAGTAAATTGTTGGCACTACTTGATCATGATGTTGTCAAGTCTCCAGAATCTGTTAATGCAGCGATTATTAATAAAGCATATTTATCGCAATTTATTGACATTCAGCAAATGCGTGGCGCTAAAAATGGACATATCGCTATGAAATATTTGAAGCCAACGGATGATAAGCCACAAGTTAATGAGAAAAAGCCAAATACGGAAGTAGTTGACATGCTGGAACGATTCGATGCGATGAAAATAAAGGTTAAGACAAGTAGTTATAGTCGTGGTAAATTTTCGCAAGGAGCAACAAGTTTCAATGTCAGCAGTTTGCTAGGAGAAATCGTCAATGAGGATATCAAGCCTAAAGTCGAGCCATTTTTGGATACAAAATCAACTTCATCAAAGTTATTGAAGCTTAGTGATTCTGGCAGGAACATTCATCACACATTATCAGAACTGATCAATTCAACACATCCATTTGAAATCGAAGTATTTGCACATCGTCATTTAAATTTTAAGAATTTAAAGCAAAGTAAATTGGCGCATTTAATCAACTCCATGTGTGTTATGCTGAAAGAAGAAAATGACAATTTATCAATCAATAAAAAAGGCATAATTCTTGATTGGCTGGTGCAATTTGACAGTGAATTGATTCGTACAAATCAAGATGTTCAAATATCACTGCTGTTTGGCAAAACAATCCAAATTTATCGACCATACTTGTTGTCACTGTTGATTCATCAAGCAAATTGGTCAACAATACATTTGGCGATTGAGAAGCTCTTCAATCCAATTAATTCTGGAATTTATGATCCAACGTCAGTTCTTGATTTTACTGATGCAATTATAAGGAATCCAAAAATGTGGCAAGGACGTGACAAAGCGGTTCCAAAACATGAACAAATTGAATATGTGTTGATATTGGACGAGAATAAAATCAAAGCATTCATTGATTACATTCTACAGGAAGAAGAGAACATGACAATTGGACATAGCGAGTCAAAAATGAATGAACGTGTAATTTTGTTGCTGAGCTGTATTCGTCCCAATGAATTGAGTTTACAAAATGTTCTTGGACATTTGGAAACAAGTTTATTAGGGCAAAATGTCAAAAACAAGTTTTTGCGAAGGTTGTACTTGAGTATTCCCAACTTATTTATTGACTCGGACATGAATGAAATTATTAATGAAGCTAATGAGTTGATTATAAAAGAAAGCAGCAGCTCAATCAGCGATAAATGGATCCACACGGTTATTACAACACTAGCAAGCTTATCGAATGCTAAAGATTTTCAAGCTATTGGCTTAGATATGGAATTACCGTTGAGGAAATTTGCAGCAACACATCCAGTTCTGTTGCTGAGACATTTACCATTAATTGCATCATTATTAGCTGGACGTGGACATATGGATCTTCATATTCTTAGACAGGAACATCATATTGCCTTCTTTAATCAAATTTTGGGAACTTTAGAGCTTTTACAGCCAATGATCTTTGAAGATGTTTACATGCCTGGATTACATAAGGCATTACAGTCATTCTTCATATTGTTACAAAATCACGGAAAAGACCTTTATGGACTTATTGTTCGTGTAATGGAATTTGTTAAAAATTATGCAGCAACTAATCCGACATGTGCATACATACTTATTAATAATCATCATGAATTGCTGTCAGATCTGTTTGTTAGGAACAGAAACATCATACCATTGCAACAAATTATGACATCATCACAATTTTTGGCTAAAGGAATTGCAATTTCAGCCTTAACGTCCAAGCCAGAAGGGAACCAGATAAATAGTATCGCAAAATTGGGGAATATAACAAGAATGAGTCATGAAGAGTTGCTGTCAACGTTACAAGAAATTGAATATCAAACAAATAAGAAACCGGCACAACTTGTGGACATATTTGGAAAGTTGACAGAATTAATTTACAACGATTCATCGGATGTGCGAAATTTGGCACATTCTATGCTACTTAAAATGCTTAAATACAATCCTGGAAATTCAGTTACTTTGTCAACATGTTTTAACGCTTATCTACAATGTCTACACAGCGATGATGTTAACATCGCGACATCAGTTCTAGACAATTTAACTGAAATCACGCTTTCATTGCAAGAATATGCTCTAGATATTCTCAAATGTGTCTTTAATCTCGGTATAACATCAAAAATTAACACAATAGTTCCATTGAAGAAATGCATAAATGCAATTAAATTACAAAATTCGTGTTAAATTAACATGATTTAATTGCTATTTTTGATATAAATAATAGAAACCTGTAGATGTAAGAATTAACGGTAATAAAATATTTGAAAAATGAAAACGTTCAATCTGATCTAACTGAATACCTCTTTAATCAAAGTTATACACAAAATTCTGTTTTGGAACGGATTAATATAGATTTAATTAAGTTTTCTACTGAAAATGAGTAAAAGAAGCCACAAGTCAGCAAATGACGAGCGAGACGATCCGCCAATGAGTCGATTATTTATTGTTTGTAGCAAGAGTAATACGGAAAAAGAGTTTTATGAAGCTTTTAGTAAATTTGGGAATGTTGAGGACGTAAAAATTGTTAAAGAAAAAGATGGAAGTAGCAAAGGAGTCGCTTTTGTTAAATTTCAAAAGACATCAGAGGCTGCAAATGCATGTGAAGGATTGAATGGACAAATGATAGGTACAAGCTCTAGGCCGATTAAAGTTTTAATAGCTGCAAGGTAAATTAGTGTACATTTGTTGCTTTATATGTTATACTTTAATCATGTTTAATGACATTTTAGCCGAAACATGGGATCAGCCTCAGGCAAGAGTCGAGAAGATGAGAAGGCACAACGATTATTCATAATAATTCCAAAGTAATAAGATCCAGGAAATCAAGTTTTGATAATATTAATGACTCATTCTTAATTCCAGAGGATTTACCGAGGAGAACTTACATGATGAATTCGACAAGTATGGTGAGATTGAGGATATATCAATAATCAGAGATCGAAAGACAAAAGAAGGAAAAGGATTTGCCTATATAAAGTTTAAGAAGTAAGTGAGATTTATGCATGTTATTAAAGATCAGCAATTAATCATTTACAACAAGTTAGTTAGTTGAACATAGAAGGAAGAAAGAAGAAAAAAGTACAAAAGAACTTTCACTTCATTGGTTCATATCTAACATTATTATACTGTTTACTCCATAGTTTATGTTAAAGAGACCTTTTGCTTTCAATTTTTATTTCTATTTCTTCTCCTATATCTCACTCTTTTCTCATTTCATTTTCGTGTATATATTTTATTCATCAGATTTAGCTACGCGGCTTTGGCATTTGAAAATTGCGATGAAAAGTATAAAGCGGTATTTGCAGGTAGGTAAATTATGATGATATAATAGCTGTGTATGATAGAGAAAATATGCATGGTCTATATTTTATGGGCTTGGTGTGTTGTGCAAATTTCATCATACTTACTTTTATTTTCATTTCATTTTTTTATTTTATCCAAATTCGTATCAGAGCCGAAGCCATCCCGATCGGGCTCATCATCACTCAATGATAGTGGAAGTAATGCCAGCAGTAATTACGGTGATGATAGATACGGTATGAGCCACGATTTAATGGTATCTAATAATGGAGATTGTGCATTACATGTTATTTGTAGTCCGATGGTAAGATAATGAATCATAAAAAGTTGTGTGTAGCTACAGGAAGTGATTAAGGCGCATTTTCTCGGAACAAAGATTAAACGACATTTGAAATTCAAATTTGTTTGAAAACCATACAAAAGTTATTTTGTTTCTCAAAAACCGTACAAATGTCAACTTTGGCTGTTGAACAGTTCTAATTTAATTTTAAAATCCAAAATCTTTTAAATTCTATTTTTAACAAAAATCAATTAAAGTCTGGACAAAATGACAATAACATCGCGAGAAAATGCGCTAAAAATTATTATCTCCTTAGAGCTTAACTTCCAGTTACACCTAGCTATAAAATTTTATTAGTACACTAATTTATATATTACGTATAGATAACACACGATCAACTGTGGAGATTATTTGATATCGTTCCGAATATGGATTATTGTAAAATGAATTCCGAGTCAGGTAATATAATATCCAGTCATCAATTTAGTGATATTCAATATTATTACATCCATAATGATTTTCTTATTATTTTCTTATAGATTTTTCTAGCAGTGCCACAGTTGTATATAAGACTCAACAAGCCGCTCTTCATGCACGACAAAAGCTACACGGTTTTGAGTATCCAATAGGCGAGAGTAAGTTTTGATATCATATTTCAGCATATCCCATTGAGAATTTTATGAATTAATTTAAAATTTTTGTCTATTTTAGGGTTGATAGTAAAACTTTCATCGGAAATGAAAAGTGCACCCGTTGTTGATACACAAAATTTCTTTAACAATTCAAATGGCGCAAATTTTTGTTCCGTTAATTTACCAAGTCCACAAGCACAAGCACCTCCCCAAGCACAATGTGCTCAGAGATGCTTTATCGTTTGTTCGCCTCATGTTCTGCCAATTCATGTCCTTAAAAAAGTTTTCTGTAGATTTGGTAATCTGATTGACGTCTACTTGTTGAGTAATCGTAATTGTGGCTATGTGAAATATGCATCGCATGAAAGTGCCAGACAGGTAAACAATATTCTCTTTTCTACTTTTTTTTTGCATTTTTTACCCAATTGTTTCAATGTTTCGTGCTATAAATTATTCATGTTGGACTAGCTGAATCGTAATGAATTATTTAAAATCTTTTTTAGGCAATGAAAACATTACATGGAGCTGAGATATATGGTGTTAAGTTGAAAGTATTAGAAGCTGAGGAACCATCCGAGCCAAGGAAGCGATCAAAAATGGATTTAGATTAAACATTCATTAATACGATTATTGTCTTCATCGATTTGCGCACTTATGACGATTATTATTTTATGAGAATTTTTACAAACAAGTTTTGTGGGATATGAAAAAAAAAAATTGAATACACAAATTGATCATTCATGTATGTTATTAATATATAATGATATTGAATAGACTTTAAGGTAAGACATTATTGTATGATGCTTTTTGTAACATTTTAAGTGGAATTTTATTGTGCTAAATGTCATTCTCATATTTAGATGAAAATTCCTTTCATTTTTCCTTTTTGAAAAATAATGAACAAAAAAAAAAAAAAAATAATAAAACGTTATTCATTAAGAATGAAAATTTTCCATTGAAAAATAGCTTGTCTTAATTAGCTACGATAAGATGGTAATTAATGTATATTGTTAGGAATTATGATCAAATATTTGATATTCAGTGGTAAAATTTGGGAATGAAATTTGAAATTGCTTAATTATTTTGTAAATTTTCAGAGCAATTAGTCAAGTAAATGGGAGGTCATGGATCACAATTGATCTCTACGACCAGCAAAGTAAGTAAGTAAGTAAGTAAATGATAGTTCGAGACCTGAAGGAAATTTCTATACTCCAGAGAAAACTCAATTTAAACCAGCAGAAATAAAAATTATGATCTGTGGCATTGTTGTTCAAACTGTGTGTCGCCAGAATGTCATGAATCACATACCGTGTGCGGTTTTGTTCGTTGCTTTCTACCACGCATAACATGAATACCAGTAAATTAGTCTTCCTGATTAAGACCAAAAGACGTCAACATTAAGAAAATAAGAAGAAATTCAAATACTTAAGCTGATTCGTTAATTAATCATCATAAAGGAATATGAGTTGAGTGAGAAATATTTAAGGAACAACTCCAACTTGATTGACTTCATTCAATAGTCTACTTGAAAAATTGAAGTGAGATTTGCATTAGTCAGAAGCCTCTCAAGATTCAAAAAAATTTTCTTTAAGTCACACATCAACTACCGAAATTCATTTTTGAGCTACGTGCAATAATAAAACCTCAATATCAGTACTGATCTCATTAAAAAGTAAACAGCAAAAATTAAGAGTCAAGTGAGAATTTTGTCGACAAGCCCATAAACCACAAAATAAATAATTACTAAAGTAATTAATTAATTACACCAAAAACCTTTTCAGAAGGAAGTCAAATTGGATAATATTTTCAAATAATGCTTCCTAGTTCCTCCTGTAGAGTTCACTAGTTGTATTAATAATACTCACACACTACAACAACTTGTATTTTTTTTCTTCTCCTCACTAGTCAGTCTTCATTCTCATTCACAGCACTATGGTATTTACAATCATTGAAAATATTTATTTAAAGTATAAAAAATGTTTTTATCTTATAACTAGTTAATTAAAACGGACTTAATAAAGACAGTTCTATAATAAACTAGTGAAAGTTGCTAACTAATGGTCCTAAATTGCAATTAAATTCATCGAAATTAAGTAATTTTTTTGATACTTCTTAAAGAAGTTTTATATACACAAGTTTTTTTTTTTTAAACTCAAAGAAGAAAAGAGAAATAAGAAAAAAAAAATTAAAAGTTTTAAGGAACGAAACGAAAAAAAAAAGCAAAAAATAATAAGAGAAAATGTAAAAAAATGTAATTATTTAATTATTAAGTGAAGAAAATGTTGATTGAATGATGGAAATATGATGTTTATAAGAAGCAAAAGCTGAAAGATGTAGATTTATGGAGATGAAATTAAAAGGTAATGCAGCTGTAGAACATTATCAAAAAGTATAAAATTCCATCAGACTGTTAAGTGGTGTTTGAAGGATCTTATAGTTCCCGTTCATTAAAAAAAATCTACACAGAATACAGAACATTTCTAAATTCTCAAGGGGATTGCTGGCATTTTTCCCATCCATATAAATTTTTCACATCTAACTGCTATCCCTCTCGAAAAATTTTTATGTACATAAATTTTTTCTGTGTATAGAATTCTTTTTTAATGCCACATAAAAGCTATATATCGATTTTTAATTTTGTGTCAAACTTATCACAAAAAAATGTCTGTTTTTAATGCTGTATGGATCCAAAACATAAATAAATGAATGAAATTTAAAAATTAAAGTGAATTAATTATTCAAACATAAAAGTTCATGGCATAAAAAAGAAGGACTGTGCATTGTACAAAAACAGCAAGATATTCTCATCGCCATTCAAAAGCAAAGACGATAAGCAAAAAAGAAAATAAGAAGGAAGGAAAGAAGAAAATTGTTTGGAAAAAGGATAATGTGTATACACAATGAAGAGTGAGGAAAAATGATTCATCCTTATTTTATGTTTTTGTGCAACTGTTTTATATGTGTCTGTGTCATTTATGTTGTGTAATGTGAGTGTAGTGTGCGTATTTTAATCATTCCATCTTAATAAGACATATCTCTGTATTAGAATCTAAATTATACGCATAAGAAAAATAAAATAAGAAGAATTATTCATTCACTTTACGTTCTTATCATAAATCGTTGGAGTCATTTAACGTTAGTTCGACCGTGTCATGAGGAAGAGACATCAAGAAACTAGTCAGTAATGTGTCGCGGTGTAGTGTGAGGTAGAAAACGCATTATTGTGACTCAGATGCAGTGAAATACTAATGTTTTGATTATGCGATTTAGAGGTTCTTGGACTATAGTTTGCGATTAATCTTCATGATTAAGTTAGACTGTCTACCACGTTATTTCTATTGAAATTTAACAGTGTTGTTTAGAAGATTTTATATCTGATATTATGACTAGAACAAGAATTTCAATGATGTCCTGATCTCAGATCACTAGTGAACCATAAAGATCAGATGACCACATTGAGAGCTATTGTATGATGAATTAGTATATAATTAGCATGCAAAATTAGCGTGGATAATTCAAATATTCAGTAATGTATCACTTACTAAGATTTCAATTCTTCAAATTCCAATTCTTCTTCTGAAAGAAACAATATGCTCATTTTTAAAATTATTATATACTTCACAAGAGAATGCTTCTTTTTGGGCAATAAATTTTATCCTTGAGATTCTAAGGACAATGATCAACTTAGATTGAAATAATTACACAAATAATTAAAGAGTTCAGTATTCAATCTTAATTACTTCTCTGGTCGTCGATATCACTCGATATTCCATCTTGAAGTTGGCTCTGTCGCTGGTTTCCACTTCCAAATTTCCAATTCTAAGTGAACATAGTTCAATCTGAGCTAGAAATTATGATGATCATCATTCTTAGAATTACATTTCACAAAAAGTCTGACTTTGGGCTACAAGGTGTAAAAAATTCAGAAAGTTGTGAATCCAGGTCGACGATTTGGCATCGAGTCAAATTCGACAAATTCCTGTCTACACTAGAATTACGCTGTCCTGTGGACAGTATTTTTCTGTCGGTTAATGCCTTGAGCCCTAACAGACAATGGTCATACTTTCCTAAACCAGCGTTTTCTTGAGTATACTCAATGAATGAAACATACAAAACTAATGTAAATTGCCAATTCCAACGGTAAAGCCCAATAGCTTAGTGTTCTGAGCACTTGGCCGGCAATCGAGTGGTGCGTGGTTCGATTCCAACTTGGGACGAATCATTGGGCAAATTTCTTTTTTTTTAACAATTTTTAAAAGTAACTGAACATGCTGAATCTTGTGAGGATACTCATCATAAATATCTGTTTCTTGTCTGTTCTGCTACCTTTAGAGTAGAAATTTAGATGAGAACATTCTCATGACTTACAACCGACAACAGACAGACTGACATTGATAAATTCTTGAAGAATGTTCTAACAAAAAATTAAGTACATCCATTTAGACACATAGATGAGGTCGACGAAAAAGAAAAAAAAAAGAAGAAGAGAGATGCATCGATAAGTGAATTTTGTTTGACATGCTTCTCATTTTAAAGCATGCATGTTTACATTCATAAAAAAAAATGTGCATCAAGAAAAATTGATAAGAAAGTTTTTTTTTAAGAATGGGAAGTAGATGTGATGAGAATAATGTGTTGTTGTTACGTTATGATGATGTATATTTATAAATATTCACATCTTTAATGGCATCAAATTAATTTATGAAACAACTGTCTCTTGACTTTAACTTGACTGACTGCGCGTTGTAACCATTTTTTTGTTGTTTCTTGTTGCTCCTATTCACTCTCAAATCGTGCTTCAATTCCAATTAAAAACCATATAAACATCCCACAGCACTAGTGTATTTCGTATGTCTTTTTATATTGTGAAGCATGATGAAGAATTGAATTCAATTTGAGAGCTGAGAGAGCGTAGTCAGCAACAGAGTCAGAGAAGTAAGAGCAAAAATGACAAGACAGGGCACGAAAGAAAAAAATTTATGTTAAAACGGAAATGAATAATTCAACAGCAGCATATGTCGTCTCTACACTTTAAGACGAGAACAAAACTTCAAAATTGAAAATGAAATGAAATGAAAAGGAAGGAAAAAATGTTACAAAAGTGCTCGACACCTTATTGAGTGACTTTAGCGCAATTTTGTCTCAGACATGATTTTCCAAGTAAAATTAAAAAAGTCAAAGGATTTTATCATAACGGTTTTTAAGAATTTAAAAGTTCTAACGTTTTTTTTTAGAAAATCAAAAACGGTTGCTAAAAATTCAAAATTTATTGAAAGCAACGCTTTAAAAATGTTTTTTTTTGTTTGTTAAATGAAAAATCTTGAAAAATCATTGATTAACGTGCAAGCAGGTGATTTTGCACTTCCAGTCCAATCGATACTTCAAACTAGAGCTTCCTACGAGGTCTGGTTGTCGGAATGCAACCATCCAGCCGAACAAAGTGTAATACCAAGCAACCTTTTTGTTCTCAAAAAATGCCATAAAAAAGAAAGAATTCTTTTAAGAGAAAAGAACGCAGGAACTTTTATTAGAGATATACACATATTTCTACACAAAAAAAATAAGAAGTAATTTTCCACACTCATAAATTTTCCTTCTTCTCTTTATGTCTTCTTCAGGTAATTTCTAAAAATAAAAGAATCATTTTTGTGCATTTTAAAATAAAAGGCATAAAAAAAAGGCAACAGCAGACACAACGAGAAAGTGCACCCTACTCACTCATTCACAACAGTCATAACAACATAAAATAGGCATTCATCAAACAACACGCCAAGTATCTAAGCTGTTATTGTTGCTTTTGAACTCGACTTACAAACATTCATCCTAAGATATAATAAAATACAGAGAATTGTAAAATGAAACGCCGTCGAGTCCTTAATTTTCAAGTGGCGCTATGTACGATCATCTTCATGTGTTCTTCATTAAGCCAATCGATCAATGTAAATAACAAACATGTCTTACATACGAATAAGAAATTAGGTATAGCAACAATATCATCAACAATAGCAAATTTAAATAGTCATTTGGCGCCATTACCGGATGCCGATTTATTATCACCACTACTTGATGATGACGATGATGATGAGGATGACAAAAGTGATGATGAATATTTAAATTCACATGAGTTTGGATCAAGTGGCTCGAGTGGTGATATCATCGGAAATCCTGAAACAGAAGATTTGGACAAGTTCCAAGAGAGTGGTATGCCTTTTTTTCTCAAAGAGCCTGAAAATGATTACATTGTAAAAAAGAAACCAGCAACATTAACATGCAGAACGACGCATGCATTGAAGGTAATAACAAACACTATACTGAACTATAAATGAACGATGATGATTTTATGTCTTGACATAGATGTTGTTGTATAAAAAAATATTAATAACATGTAAATGTAATCAAGTGCTGTTTCCTTTTCCATTGTCACTTATAATGACAACCATGATTGTGATGACGACGATTATTCTTAAAGACTATATATATTTTGGTGATGATGGAAATGAATATATATCTTTATAAATGGAATTATATTAAGTAATTACATCGCTAACAACTTGCTGTCTCTTATAAATATTTCAATATGCACTTTTATGATGAAAATGTGTTCGATATTTTTGTAATTTCGTCTTGGTGCTCATTAATGTGTCACGGAATTTTTGAATCATATTGATGGCATGACTAAAGTGAATATATTGAGTGTAGATGGGGTTAAGTAGTTAAGTATGAATTTTGATGATAAATCCGAACAGCACAATGTGAGTAAGGTTTCCAAAAGTCTCAGTCTCGACAAGTATCCGAGACTGAGACTCGGGAACCCCTAAATCTGGGTATCGGGAACACTTAAATGTGACGATCGGCATTTTTTGCTGCGAAAATGGGTCGAAATCAGCCGTCACAATGCCGTCAAGCAAATTTTGAGTCTTAATCTTAAAACGGTGATTGGTGTGTATTGGTACTCTAGCGAACACGTTGTGATATTTTGGAAACAGCAAGTTGATACACTTTGGGTCTGAAGCTAAGCGATAAGGCCTGATTTCTCGAATCTATAGGACTATTCATTAGATATCATTGATTAACCTTTAGTCCGAATGGCTTAATCAGGCAACCGGCATTTTCGCTTAATAAATCAGGACAACTTCATGTCTTACTGTTAATAAAGGGACATATCGATGCCCTAATGAACACCGTGTGGTATTCGGGTAGCATAGATCGCATAGATACAAAATCTAACATTCAAATTATCGCAGTCGATGCTTGCCTGCTTAACCAATTAAACCCAATGACCCAATTCGCAGATCAATTCTTAGAGTATATCCAAATATATCCATAATGATAAATTAGTACACAATTCTATATTAATTCCAAAATCACATATTAGCAAATTCCATACTTAAAAATAATTAATCACACTTCTGTCATGACACTGACCTAGTGCAGAATTAATTTTATATTTTCTCTAATAAGGAAATATGCGCTGTAGACATCCGAACAAAAAAAGACTAGTCATTGTCTTCCACACGCCTCATTTCTCATTTCATTTCTTTATATTTAATTCGATCTTTCTTTTTTACTTCTCTTCGTATTAAAAAAATAAATCAACAGCTGATTTTTAAATGTTCGTCCAGCATTGAACCACCCACAGCATTTGAGTCGCATGTTGATCCGCAAACTGGAATTAGTTATTTAGAAGCAACAGCAACTATTAATCGTGACTTATATGAAACATTTTTTGGTCGACAATTTCAATGCTATTGTATGGCATGGAATTCACGCGGTGATGCCAGAAGTCGATCAGCGGCAGTTGAGATTGCCAGTAAGTTTACAAGTTTTATAAAAACAATTTTTTTAAGTGCTGTCAAATGTGTAAACATCTGTTGTCTCGTACTCTTTTAGAACTTGGATCAAACTTTATAATGGCACCGCCAAGTGCACGTATTGAGCCGGGATATCAGCTTGAATTAAAATGTACACCACCCGATTCACTGCCAAAAGCTCGTCTAACATGGCAGAAGAATGGTCAAGACCTTACGTCTTCATCATCACTTACCATAACAATAGATGGAAATTTAATAATTCATTCAACAAAAGTGATCGATACTGGCAACTACACATGTCAAGCTGAGAATATTGTTGGAAAGAAATTATCTCCCTATATACCTGTAATTGTACGTAGTGAAAAACGATGGAGTGAGTGGACAACTTGTGGCGTCGATTGTCGTAAGACGAGACAAAGAAATTGCAACTCAAGATCGCCTGATGACTGTCAGGGTAAAGAGATTGAGACAGTTGACTGTACGGATGGAAATTGTCAAAATCAACAACAAGTGCAGCCGAGATCTGATCGTATAGTTTATATCTCATTAATCACACTCTCTGTATTATGTGTCATACTGGCAGCGTTATTTGCTCATTCAAAACGAAAGAAACCTGAAATTCCCGATTATATTGTGACAGACAATGGTGAGTGACTTTATTTTATTTTTGTGTATGTTTACTTTGATATAAAGGAAAAAAAAATTTAGAGATAATGAATTACGTGCTATTATCATATCTCGTCAAACTTCAAAATCACCAAAATGTGACTTAATTACATTCTTTTTTTTTATCTATTAAGTGAGGAAGAAACTTAATTCCAAAAAAATATTTTTGTTAATTTCCATCCAAAAATAGAAATATTAGAAATTCAACCAAAGAATGCATACGAGGGTGGAGAGAAACGATATAGACAGCAGTTATTAGAGCCGATGAAGAAACAATCATATACATACGAGTATAATACAATGGCACCAGAATATAATCCACAACCGACATTTCCGCCAATAAAACGTCAAATAACGCCAAATATTCATGAGAATCATTATCATGAACCGCAGCTTGCCATCACATATTCAGTTCCTTTTGATAAGATAAGCAGTAAAGTATCAAATTCTAATACATCATCGACGCGTAAACTTCAATCAGATACAATTTCAAGCAGCACAGAATCATGTAAGTTCATGAGAACAATCAAACGTCATTTTACCTTCTTTTTTTTGATGATTTACCGAAATGAACAGCAAGAAATATAATTTTTTTTATAACATATTTAATTTGTGTCACAAACATTATCTCTTCTTCTTTATATTTCATTTCATATGTACACAAACAAATGCCGGCATTTTTAAACAAATAAATACAGTAAATTCAACTCAGGTAAGTTCAAAATTCTTCAATTATTTAGATTTTGATTAAGTAGGGTTCATCCATGAAGTGCAGGCCTGCATTTTCTGAATTATGGATCCGCACTCGATCAGCAGATATTGTAATGCTGCCACTATGTTCACTAGGCAGCAGTATACTTGGAAATCAACAATATTTTCCAAGTGGCTATTGCTTGGTTCTAAATATACTGCTGCCTCGTCACCGTGGTGTTGGCATTTCAATATGTGCCGTTCGCAGCAAGCCTGCAGTTTTCGGTTGGACCTTATGATTCACACAAGGCTGCAAACCTGCTGTTTTGGACTAACCCTCTAACAGTGGTGGAGAACCTTTTATTTTTCACGGCACAACTTGATAAGCCTCGATTAAAACTACACACGGCTTACGGTTTATGGCATTTCCGTTCAGTATGTTATGACAAATGCTGCCCAACTTACTTAGTTACTTCGCTGGTAGTACAGATCAATTGGTATCCATGACCTCCCTTAGACATGACCTCCCTTAGATAAAACTGACTCTATTACTAGCTTCCGTCTCCCAACTACTGATACCAAATGCCATTCTAACTCTATCAACAACTCCTCTCCATGAGTTCTTAGGTTGTCCACCTATAAATTACGCTGCCTGCTATAAATTAAGTGAAATCCATCAAAATTTACTAACTCTAACCCTTCTTTCTCTCCTCCAGGTCATTGAGATGGAATCATCATCGACAACATCATTATTAAATGATAAAAATCAGCCTAAAACAAATATGATTGAACAAATGGTGACATCAAATGGTGGTTGGCTTGAACTCGAGCATTTAGAGACGTCACTATCAATACCAGAATTAACATTTGAACGTACGAGAAAATATAATATATTCCTTACTGTTCTACACAACGAATTTATAAAGAATCAAATTACGTGTAATTTTAATGATAATTCAACACATTTAAGCTCAATTATTTATTGTGGGCCATCAGAAGTCTTACTTAATAAGCCCGTTATTCTTAAATTTCCACATTGTGCTAATCAATATGAAAATTGGAGTATATCATTACTTCATAATAGTTGTGCTAATGATAGTCAAAAAACGTATATCGATATGGATGATGAGAAAGATAAGTGGAAGAGAATAGCATCAACAAGTAATGATGTTGTTAATCCCTTAGCTTTTATACAATTAGATTCTAAGAATGCATTTATCATTTCAAGAGTTCTCGGCAAATTGCTATTAATCGGTGAAAGTAAAACGCCTGAGATATCTGTCGAGAAGCGAATGAAAATTGCTCTCTTTGGACCAAAGCATAAAATGCCCGTAAGTGATTTTAACGTAAGAGTTTATATTATAGAAGACTATCGTAGTAGCATTGATTATTGTACAATCATTGAAAAGAATTTGGGTAATGATTTGTTAATGCTCAGTAAGGACTTTCTATTTAAAAATAATAAAGAAGATTTATGGGTGCAACTTGTGTGTTCGGGCGGATGGCAAACGCGTAATGAATCTCAAAAAATTCCTTATTCACATTTATGGAAAAATTCATATTTATTACATTGTGATTTCCTACTCGAACGTAGTAATAATGCCGTTAATAAGTTAAATATGGAGATTTTTGTGAAGCAAAAGAATGGCGATGATATTTTCCTTAATAATCTTCTACTCTACTCATAGACATCACTTCATTAATATCAGAGATGGTCACTGTATGTCTGAACTGACCTAGATTGAGCTAGTCTTGACTAATTTAGGATGATTCTAGTCTTAGACAAATATTATGGCCATGGTGCAAGCATTTTAATGCATAAAAATTTAGTTGCAATTGTTGGTAAATTGGCAATGTAGCCGGATTATTGAAAGATATTCCGGTATTACACAGGCAATTTTGACAATGATTGCCATATAATTAAATACAATTACTACTTAAGTAACAATTTGTCGGTCCTTAGTTAAGTCTCAGTCAAGCTCAGTCTAGGTTTAGTGTAATGCATAGTTCGAAGTTGACTCGAATTATATATGGATTCGAATCGACTCAAATCGTCTTTCCCATGAATAATCTGAGTCTACTTCGAGGTCTGGTGTTGCTTCTGTCTAGTTCAGTCTATGCTTTGTGTAATATCGTGAGCATTGTGAGAATCTTTGTCATATTGACAATTGATTGTTGTAATAAATGAGTGATCGGGTCTCTGGTGGGAATTGAACCCATATCCTCTCAAGAAAGTGATACAGATATCGGGTCTGTTGCCTAACCACTCGGCTACTGAGACCTTATTCGATCACTGACAGATTCACTTATATATGGCTCGATTTCCCATATTACACAATGCTCAGCTACTACACTTAGTTATCCAACTTTGCAGACCATAAAACCAACTCTGAACTTTATCGTTTCCTCATTCATGCCTCGACTTAAATTAATTTCGTTTTCAATTAAAATTGAAGTTTTTTTTTTATTTTATCTATCCATAATTTTTTGTTATGGAAGTGAATAGCGCGAGAAATCAAAATTGGAAACCTATCGAATTTCTTCAATCACACACGTAAACAAGTTCGTTTTTTTTTTCGCCAGTCAGTAAATGGGATTTTTTACACTCAATTATTTTTTATTATTATATTTTCATCTTAGCTATTTTTCTTAAAAGGCAGAAAAAAAGAGAGCCAAAATAAAAAAAAGTAACGAGAAGAGATGAAGACAGTGGATTAAAAAGAAGAATATGAATATTTATGTATAAACAGCAACAAAATATATAAATTTCATTTGCATTTTAATTTATGTGAGTCATTAGGTCTTTTTTCGTTTCTTTGTTGGATATAAAAATTGATTACAGGAAAAAAAATAATAATGAAGTTCAAATTTCTTTTTCGAACATTACTGATGAAAAGTATTAATTTGTTATCTGTGGGAGTTGAGGTTTGTTGTTTGAAAATGGTTAATCGAAAATGAATAAATATAAATTATGACTCTAAGCGTTTGCTCATAAACAGCTATAAACGCAAAGTCTTTTGTTGGAATTGAAAAACGGTGTTAAATTAAAGAGAATTATTAAGGCCTTTTAAACACTGGAGATTTTTGTGGAATTGCTGAGAGGTCGTTCAGAAATGAGGTTTTGTTGTTAATATATATTTGATATTTGGGGCTTCTTTTCATCCTTTATTGATTGTTAATTACAATCGGATATCTAAAGAGTGGCACAAGGTTTTAAAACAAAGGATGTTTTTGCTAACTTGCTCGAATAGGACTAATTGGTTGCTTTATTCAAAATTTGGTAACAGGCTGGCATGATTCTGACATGATGCTAAATTGAAACCGAAAACATCACTCAGCTTGATTACCGTCGACTTGGGGCTAGGCCTGGAGTCTAATTTTTGAATGATTAAAGATCAATTGTAATTCTTGTTCTTCTTTAACTGACGCTTGAAGCTGGCTCACTTGCCTACTTCTGTCTCTCAATTTCCAATACCAAATACATTACAGTCTCTATCAACAGTCTCCTAAGATGAGCTGAAAGCAAAGAAAGGCTAAGAAATCAACACTGCAACTCTATTGGTTCTCAGAATCAATGTGAGTTCCAGAGGTTTTACTAAAAACTGCAGGTCTTCTACGCAAAGTTGAAGTTTTTGTGGCATACCCTAGAGGTAATACCCGTAATAAAGCTTGAAGTAGATGCGGATTTTAAATAAAGTCGAGAAGACTTGATTCGACTTCGAGCTCTACTAACTTAAATCTTGAATTCAGAAACGTCCTGCCAATGTATCACTCTGCCACTTTTGAATCCTAAATATCAAAAGAGATCATGTTGTCAAAACTATAAACCGTATGTAATAAACCGTATGTCATGTACGGTTTTGGTCGAGACTTACCACTAAGTTGTGCTTAGGACAAGACAGAACAGAATTGACATACATTAATAAAATCTAATTCCTCATTTTTGAACGACCCCAAAAGACTTTTCAATTAACAATTTTCAAAAAACTCTCAAACTCTTCTGAATGCAACGAATTTTTAAAATAAACGATTTTAAATTGTCTAAAAGTTTTTAAATGCAGCTAATTTTTTAAAAAAGAATTAAAAGTATAATAAAAAGAATCGAATATACTACACAATAAACTACTTATATACTCATACAATGTATGGAGAATCATAAAGCTAATGAATTGATAAAATTGTTCTCTTTTTTTTGGTGATATTCATTATGTAGAACTAACAGAATTGAAACACATTTTCGACTTATATTTTGAAGAAATGAAGAAAGAAAAAACAATCGTCAGTAATAATACGCTTATAACCCCAGTTCTTTCGGTTTCTTGACATTCAACATGTTTTAATTATCTTCAGTTGTTGCTTATTTTTTTTTTGTTCGCGAGATCTTTTCTCCAGTTTCTAAAAAAAATCTATTAATCTATTTATAATTCCAATATAACGTATTCATCTACTTACTTAATTCATGTTGTTTTTCTGTTTCGGACTATATCTATACAGTCATAAACGTAAAGCGTGTCGTTTCAGAGCACTTATTAGAAAGAAAAATATTAGATGGAAATGATATGAGAATCAAGGAATAGCAAAGTAGAATAAAATAGTAATTGGCGTTTTACTATTGTAGAATGAATGGAAATTGAAGCATGTTCTAATGACATGTGAGGAGCCTGTAATCAGGACCGAATAGTATACTGCAATCTATCTAATTTAAAAAATTGTAATTTTTTTTTTTCGGCTCAGCGGCTATGCATTTTCAGACGATTAATTTTAATTTTTTATATTACCAATGAAAGAATTTTATGTTCTTTGAATATTCATCGCTTGAGGTACATACATTATGCAGAAAGAGAAATTTATGATGATTGGATATCATCGTAAACAGCAAAAGCTATTTCATTAAAATAACTTTTTATTGAAACATTAGAAACATAAACATTGACTTTGTGCTGTTAGCTGAGTAAAAGTGTTTGAAGAATTAACAGTGTCATGGTGAAATTTCATGTTTTATAAGTTTTGTGGATATAAATAGATTGTAATGAAAGGTTTTTAAAGTTTGTTGTCTTTTGCGTAATCTATTTTAAAAGGGATTGACGATGAAGATTAAGAATTCAAGACATAAACTTAAGTAATTAAAGTTTTATTGATCAATGAGGCATAAACATAAACTTTTAAAAGGTTGCTTTTGTTTGCAGACTGTCTATAGATCTGATCAGAGCAGACATAATTGAAGTTGATTCTGTCAGTTGTGCCCTTCTCCACCTGGGTCAACATAATATTAAGCTGTTTATAAAGTAAAATCTGTAAACTCCAGCTAGAATTAATTTAGAAAATATCATTGATCTTAAATAATTGTTGGAGTCACTTTTGTAACTTGTAAATGAAGGAACTTATAAGAACTTGACAGGAAATAAGAACTAGACGAAGATATCTAGATAAATACAAGATTTTTATCGTTTGAAGATCGAAAACAAGATAAATATTTCAATTGAGGGGACTAACAACAATACCCAAAAAGGGATAATCAACTAATTCTAGTTGCATATATAATTTGAATATTAAATAACAGTTGAAATGTTCTGAGCAATAATACTTTAGTAAAGTGGAGTATTTTGTAGAGAGGCAGCTAAAATCACGATTTATTATAACAAGAGCTCGAGGACAACTCAAGTTTTGTATAGAATAGTCGACTCGACTCCATAGGAAATTTGAGCCTCTTATAACGTTCATTTGAGATTTGAATAATATTTATTGCACAAAGTTGAAACTCCCTTTTCATAAAAATAGACAGTCTGTTTTTGAATTCCAAAGAATAAACATCATTGTGGAAAAATCAGAGCTCAAAGTAGATTCGGATTTTGTATGAAGAAGTCGACTCAATTCGACTCAACTCCATACAATTATCGAATGGACTTCAAGCTTTGAAATAAAATAAAATCCATAAGAAGTTCTTAATTACATTTACACCAAACCACAATTACAAAAGAATCGACTTCAGGCTATGAATTCATAATTTCAAACCTTCAAAAAGTCATCAAGCTATTGACCATGAATTATTATAGACTCAAAGACATACCACAAATTTCTGGGGAACAACATTCAAGTCTAAAAATTCGTAGAAAGTTTATATCATCGAATACTAACAAGTAACAAAGTGAAGGAATCATGACTGATGTTTCCTCTTTATGTTTTCGTCTCTTTAGCATTCATTACAGAATACATTTTGTGTTCTACACATTACTTTCAATGAATGCAAATGATGTGAGTTAAAAAGTCTCTTCTTTTTATTCTTACGAATATCATAAAAATTCTTTATAGTCATAAAAAAAAAGAAATATGAAAATTAAAATTAAATTGTCAAAAATTATTAGATGTGCTGAATCGAGAGAAAAAAAAGTTCTAAAAATGAATCAAAAGAATTTTTTGTTGAAGATGTGAAAGAAAAAAAAATGAATTTTTTTAGTGATGAACCCACTCGTAAAAATAAAGTCTATATAAAGTAATAATAAGTATGTAATAAATTTAATAAAATTCATATGTATAGCAAAAAATAACTATTATACAACATAGGCGGATGCATAAAGATGAAAAATTTTTCCAAACATTTTATATATATACAAGATGAAAAATTTAAGGAATTACCTTATGTATTAAGAGGAATATTTAACGTAGTCGATGAGGGGTTGTTCACTTGTTTCGTAATGTGAAAAATTGATTTTTTGATCTCCGTTCCTAACAAGATCTCAACATTTTTGATCTCCTTATACTCCTTCTCATACCCCTTGCTCCATTAGACTCCTAAGAGCGCTACAAAAAAAAATCGTAATCAAGACCCTTAAGACTGCCTGTCTTTAGACCCCTAAGAGCGTTACGCAACGAAAATCCCAAACCATACCCTTCCTCCTCTTTATTTAGACCTTAATAGTGTTTTGTACCAAAATCTCAAACCATAGCCTTCCTCTTCCCTTGCTTAGCCTTTTAAGATTGTTGCATGACAAAATCTCAAACCAAACCATACCAGACCCTCTTTAGAATCCATAAAACGTTACGTAGCAAACTCAAAACAAAACACTTCCTCTTCCTCACTTTAGACCCCTAAGCGCGTTATGTAACAAAATCCCAAACCAAAACTCCCCCGTCTAGACCTCTAAGAGCGTTACGTAACATAACCTCAAAACCAAACAATTCTCTATCCTTCCTTAGACCTCTAAGATCGTTGAGTAATAAAATCATCTAAAACCAAGCCTTTCCTCCCCTCGCCTTAGACCCTGAACTCGAAGTCGACTCGAATTTTATATGGAGTTGAGTCATCTTGAGTTGACTGTTCTTTACAAAATCCGAGTCGACTTCAGTCTCTGCTTAGACCTCGATGCCGTATTTACGTATCACAATCACTTACGTATCACAATCTCAAACCAAACCCTTATTCTCTCCTTCTTAGACCCGATGCCGAGATCTAGACTGAGACTTTCCGGGTATTTCTTTCACGGAGACTTTCCGGATAGTCTCGGTCTTGGTCTCGGTTCCGGCAAATTCCGAAAATCTCAGAAAACCTAATCTACCCTTAAGAACATTACATAATAAGTGAACAGCTCCCCTCTCAAGTCTTTTTTTTACCCTTACCAGTGTGAATGAAATTCCTTCCCATGATGTGTCGTATAATACAACAAAAAAAAACTGTGTATATGAAAGAATTAGTAATTTGATAGCTGGACATCTAACGGCGATAATTAAGAAGCAAAAAAAAATATTTTTTTTGTTCCTTCTTATTTTACCTATTTATACAGTTGTCCAGCTGCATTTATTTGTAGTGCCAAAAATACTTTATAGAAAACCTATATACGTTTTATAGATGAAAAGAAAATTAACTGATTGAAAATAATTAAAAAAATAATAATTTTTTTTTCTTTGTCATAAAACCTTACATAGTTATTTATTTTAAGATGAAACAAAAAAAAAAAACAAGAATTATGTAGAGAGTTAGACAATAAAGAGAGAAAGAAGTTTTTTACAAACCCACATGTTTATGACTTTATTATTATTCATTCCATTCCATTCATTCATTTATTAGATGCCTCGCTGCTTGCCTCTGCCTGCTTGCCTGCCTTTGCTGTTATTGACATAATCAAAATTATTATTATTTTTATCGTCGTTGATTTCGTTTTTTTTGTTGGTATTATTAATTTCGTTCTCAAATAAACATTAATATGGGAAACATCAATAAAAAATTTTTGTTGGTTTGGTGCGAATCTTATGATGGTGAGGAGCTGCAGTTTGTCTTTTATTCCGTTATCCTACGTTCTATCATAAAATGATCAGTTTTATGATACAAGCATAAATTCTAGATTTTAAGAACTATTGACAGAAATTCGAATGCTTAAAGGCCGCCATGAATAGAATGTGTTACCGGATTTTACAAAATTCGACTCCAAACCAGTGTTACATCGACCTAGAGACGTTGTATTTTGCCTTCTCTTCAATGTGAGCCTTTTATGTAGTTTACATTTAATGACATGTCTGGCAGTAAAGTAATAACCCATCCTTAACTGAAACTACCTGAGTTGAATCCTCACGAATCTTTGTAAAAGGTCATACTAGGAATTCGTTGATCTTGATCAAAGATTAAAGTTGATTCGACTACTTCTAAAACCCTTTCTAAATCTTAGGCCGACTAACATAATCTTAGTGTGATTTTGATTGGAAAGGATTCTATTAGATTTGATATAATAAGAACGGCGGCACACTAGCAAATCGTAAGAAATCTCAGGTATACAAATGTTGTACAATCTGTAGGTTTGAGTATCGTTACTGTGGCTCCCAAAATAGAGCATAGGTTGGATGCATAGGTTCTAGTCATCAATATTAGGATTGAAAGTATTCCTGCTGTAGATGATTTAGAGAAGCTACAAGTTTGAAGGATCAAAAACCAAGAAGTAAAAGGTCAATCAAAAGAAGGATTTACAGCGGATTTTAGCTATTCAATATAAGTTTATAAAGTCCTTATATATAGCTTGTGGGAGGTCATGGATCACAATTGATCTGTACGATCAGCGAAGTTAGTAAGTAAGTATATATCACTTGAATGCGGAAATGATGGCATATTTGACTACAAATAAAATAAATGCGCCTTAAACCAAAAATGATCAATTCTACAATAATTAATATTAGTTGCTAGCTATTATTTAATTCCATATAAATTTTCTTCCCACTGTAAATGCTCAAAAATGGTTGAACTGTGCCCCTTTAGATATCTTTTTTGGTAAAAAACTTTTAAACTGAAAAAAATTAGGTCTTATCTACTTTCGCTTGTGCACGCATTCACATAGAATTAATAAAGAAATTGCACAATCAATCAACATCAATTTATTAATTGTAGTGGAACTATAGACACATCTTCAGCGTAAGTAAAATTGATTGGATTAGACATCCAATTGTGTAATTAAATTATCAAGAACATTCTTCGGCAATTATTTAATGAATTTACTTTAACTAAATTGAGATATACATATGTTTTTTATTGTTAAAGAAGGAATGCTCAATAGCCCAACATGACGCACGCAAATGTTTATTTATTTACTTATACATGAGAATCATATTTCTTATTGCATAATCATCCTTCTTTTTTTCACTCATAATACTCATCATCATCATCAGATCCCCGTCAACAACACTCAAAATATGTTTATTGAAAAAACATTACCATTGACCGACAAAGGATCGTTTGTGTTTCCATATATACATTAATACATTCATCGATAGAGTGTGTGGCACATGTGATGATGCAGAGTGATTCCCGTACTTAACAGAGAAAGATTTTTTTAGAGTAAAGAATTTAAATTGACTTTTTATTCACTCAAACTTCTTTTTCCAGCTGTATACATAGATGAATGTGTGTATTTACTGCATTAAACAACTCATTCCCTGCTTAATTCACAATTCAGTAAGAAGAGGTTTTTGTTTACTATACACGGAGCCGTAGCATATAATGTACATGTTTATGAACTTTTTTTATATTATTCTCGATTAGCTCTTTTGTAGCCATTTCCAGAGACTTGAAGTTTTGTTTACATTAATGATGAGAAATTCTCAATGAAAAACTTTCTTTCTTCTTTACATCCACTTCTTTTACATTTTAGAAGAGTGAAAATGATAACTTAATTCAGCAGAAATGATTTGTTTGGATAATGAAGTAATTGAAAATCTTTTATTGTGTTGAAATGAGATGAGAATTTCCAAACAATTAACTTTTCATGAGAATATTTTTAAGATTCAACATTTTTTTCTAGTTTTGTGGATGTTAATGAATAGATAATTTTGGAGAATTGTTCTGATCTAATTAGTCTAGTTGAGTATTTTAGATAGTATTGAGGAAATAGAATGTTACTTTTATTGTTGAGAATGTAGTAGAGAGTTCGTAAACCTCAGGATAAACCTTGAAATACTTGATATAATCTGCAATAATTCATCAATCCTTAATTCACGAAGATCTAGATTTGAGATTGATAATTTGATCTAATTTTTAGTACAACTCTAGATTTTTGTTGGTTATGGACTGTTGCCTGTAATTCACCTCCTACATCCGAACAGCACAACGTGTTCGCTAGAGCATTTTTAAACCATTAATCGTATTATCGATAAGACGCGAAGTTGCCCAGACATGTCAACAATGATGGCTGATTTCGATCCATTTTAAGGCTTTTTCGATAGCTTTGTAGTCCATAATCACTTTATGATAATCTTTGTGATAACAAAGTATCCAATCAGAAAACATTGATCTATGGATACTTAATTTTGGTACTTAATAACTTGAGTCATGGACTGTATAGCAGAAAAATAATGTTTTCCCAACAACTTGTTCCGAACGAGGATTGAACCCGCCATTCGACGATTTACGGTTGTATGCTCTTACAACTAAGCTATCAGGATTGTTTTAGAGTATTTGGCAGAATGCCAATTTCAACTATTAATCAGCTCAAATGGTTTCTAGACAGTGTAGATATTTACCGTTGATGAGAATTTAATTGGAACTTTGATGATCATAGCCGAGTCGAATATTTTGTGAAGTCAGAACGTTTCGAATCAACATTTTCAAACAAATTCTGTGTCGACTTAGAGCTGTAGACTTGTCCGTTCAAAATAAATTGCATTTTTCAGTTAATCAATCTAATTTGACTAAGTTCAGCATCAAAATCATATTAAGCAATAACTCATAAAAGACAATTTTCTGGAAAATATTAACTCGAAGTCATCCACAACCCCCAATACATTTCCCAAAAACAGTTGGCATATTTGAGTACCACAAGAAACTACGTCGTATGTTTACTAAAATTATCTTTAAGATGTTCTAAGCAAATGTGATATTTGATCCACACAGTTGTCCATATTTTGTTCATATATCATCACATTTGGAAATCCCACAGCAAATATTTATGTGGACAGATTGAAAGGATGTTTGTTGATTTATTTACATAAACAGAATGTGTTTCTATCTGTGAATGCAATATTGAGATTGACCTTATCTCTAGGAATTTGTTTAGATTCTCTGAGTAAATCATTTGAAATGTTTAATATTAAGAAAGGGAGTCCTGGGTTTTAATAATTTTGTGATAATTGAATAATGTTATGGGAATAAACTGAATTTGCTCTTTGGTATATGAAACAGAGTTGCAAAACAGACACCTGTGACAGGCAAAATTATGATTTTCTTACAAATCCATACAAATTATCAAGAATTTGTATAGTTTTTGTCTGTCACAGGTGCCAGTTTTGCAAATCTGATATGAAACCTTTTGTTACATACCCGAACAGCTAGTAAAGGCAAATTTAATTTCCCTCTGTAAAAGTAGACAAAGAACAGCTGGAATATTGCATTCAGAACACCTTCAAGTCTTGCCATCAAGACGTCGATGTAATGGCGCCATACAAAATTGCACTGCTCGGGATAGTTTCTTTATTTTCAAATTGTCACTTTAAGAGTCACATTTCATTGTGAAGCTCAAAAATGTATGACTTAGAACAAATGACAGATACTCTAGTTTCATCTAAAATGAGAAGTCGACTTCTATTTTGTATGGAAAAAATGACTGATTCTATATGAAATTCGATTTGATTCCGAGCTCTGACTGATACAGGAAAATCGTTTAAAATCAATCTTGGCATATAACAGTTGAGGATTATTTAAATCTATTTAATGCTTACAGAATTTAGCAACAATTTTTGATTAAATCAGCAAATTTGACATAATAACATCTCCAGCTTTATGTCTCATAATATCATGCTGGTATTAGGGCTTCTCGGAGTCTCGGTTTTGACAAATTCTCGGGACAGAGACCGGGAAGTTTTGGTTTCGATATCCAGAAGCCTTAGTGGTTATTGTTTTGTTGAGGACCTTCTGCCTTACTAGCAATTATTATTATTATTATTATTATTTTTTTATTCATCTTTCCTCTCTTAAATCAAGTGACAATGTTACTAGAACAATTACAATTACTTTACCGAGCAGCACAATCTGATAATCCATATTTTTCGCAGAGAAAATGACTCGAAATCAGCCGTCACGATGTTATCAGGTCAACTATGCATCCTACTGTTAATACGGTGATATAGCTTCATGCAGTATGTCTATAGTGCACACGCTGTGCTGCTCGGAATTGTATTCAAAGCCTCAGCATATTTAAATATTTAAAGACCTCTATTTTTCACATTAAATTGCTCATTAGAATAAAATGCAGCTCTAAAACATTGAATTCAACCTCCTTCTAATATTATTTTTGAATTAAATTAATGTCACATCATATTTTCCACACATGCATACAGTTTGTTTGATGAGAAGATGAGAAAGAAAAAAATAACGCAGCACAAAAAAAAGGGTTTTAATGCCACACATGAATTATGAGATGATTTATTATAAGAGTTGAGATTTTACTTCACACATAACAGAATTAAGTGAAATAATAGAGATGTAGAAGAATTTATTACTTCTTTATAAATATTAATGCCGATGAAAAGTCCGCCTTTAATGAATATATAAGATCATCAATTATTAAGCTAGTGAATAAAGCATCAATGCACGGATTAATATTTCTTTGAATCGATAATTCAATTCTCGCCAAAAAAAAACATAAAAAAGTTCATCCGACGAATAATGGAATTAAATACAGCAAAATTTTTCGCATAAATCTTCACCCGAAGTACGAAAAAGAGGAACGAAACGGAAATAAAAAAAAAAAAATAACAAGAATCTACATGAAAATCCTCTTAATCTATTTTACATTATATAAATTGCTAACTTTTCCTATGGCGTTTGAAAATTGCTTTTATCAAAGATTCAAGGCAACAAGCAAAAAGTGTATATGAGATGGCAAAGATTTAGAACTATATGCGCAGGACATAAAATCGTTCGTGTAATGTAAAAAGGATATATACGAGTGTATATGTGTGTGCTAAAAGGAAATAGATATATTTTCGTGTCAACCAATCAGGATGCGCCATCATCTATCAGTAATATTTGTTCTCTATAATTTTTAATTTTTCTCAGTGGGATTAATCTGTTTACAGGGATGCTGACTTGGGGATTTGTGAGGATATTTGTGCTGTATATGCTTTTAGAGATGGGTCACGTAAACAATGACTGGGATCATTGAGTTTATTATTTAAAACCTGTAAAATTAGGAGCATTGCTCAAAAATTTACCAGAAAACTCAGTTCCAGCATTGAAGAATCGTAAGTAATTCACCTAAGTACACCCTTAATAAGACATAATAAGTATGATTTTAAACATCAAACACAAACTTCTATGTTTCATATATTTAAATGAGGATAAACATTTCTCTAGCAACTTTATTTTAAAGAACTACTTTCTATTTAGTTATTCAGGTGCATCTAAAATGCCAGACATAAACACAATTTTCATCTTTCAATCAAGTGCTCAAAGGTAGACAATATTTTGATGAAATCGGATCTACTTACTTCATATTTAAAACAAAAATATTAAACAATTTTTCAATGTTTATAAATTTTTAAACTCAAAGATTATTCTATCACATGATTTATTTAAATAAATAAACTTTACAGCATGCTGCGAGTAAGTTCACCTAAATTATAAATTCATGAATGAAAATAGTCTATAATTAGAAAATATGTAGGTAAGTAGAACGTAAATATTACTGAAAATTAAGAAGACCACTGCATATTTTGTGTAGAAAATTGAGACTTTTTAATGCTAGATAGAAAGCAGAACTCGAAATTGACTTAGATTTTGTATGAGTCAACTCGACTGCATGTAAAATTCAAGTCGACTTCGAGTTCTGGTAGAAAGAAACAGTGAAATCGACAAAATCCTACTATTTATGATATTTAAGCAGAGTTAAGGTATCCTTTTCACTCGAGACCATGCTCTTTATCTGCTACAGAATGTTGTCATAAAGCTAGCTAACAGGCAAAGAGCATGCTTTTAAGGTTTAGAAACACCACTACGGTACCCACAAGCGTTCTTCTTATCTGTTACTGGCTTCAACTGTTTTTTTTTTTTAAATTCTTAAGCAATGATGCACAAACCTGAGTTGGTAAGGCTTGAGTAAGACTTTAGAAGCCCAAATCAGATAATTCTACAACGAAGTCTTGCCAACTCTGATTTAAAAACTGTGCTTCGCGACATACAACTGTGCGTCGTTGTTTCAGGTGTGTCATGATCAACATTAAAGTATTAGCTGGATTTTAATAAACCGGAGTAGTACCAGTCGGTTAATTGATTCAAAATCCAACATCACCTTAGTCTGAGACTAGATCTTTTGATCGATTAACTGAATTGTGCTGTTCAAGTTAACTTTATGGAAAAACAAACATATTACTGTAACGTATAAAAACAGAAACAGACAATATTTTTCACTTTTGAACACTTAAATCAACACATTATCAACACAGAAGTTGACTCAACAACCTTCCAACATCTCGAAATCGAAACACAATTTCATGACTAGATAAGAACAAAAATTAAAACATTCCATCCATTGTACATCCCTGTGTCACCGTACTTGAAAGCTTCAAGCAAGCGCTCTTAAGCTAACATCTAACACAAACATAACCGAATGGAAAATCGAACATGGAAAAATCAAATAAAAAGCCACACTCATAATTTGATAAGTAAAAATCAAAAGAAAAGTTAATGCTTTGCGCATGACAACAATGATGGTTATCAATTTTTGAATTTTTGCAATCTGCTGTTGTGCTACATAGCAATTATCCTCTCTCCGCCAGCATGATGTTTTAAATAAAATTTTTTTAGTATGAAAGGATCATCACGATAAGACGGTTAAGGACCTTAGTCATAATTTTTTTAAGCAAATTTCCTGATTTTTTTTATATAAAAAAGTAAAAATTTTTTTGTACATAAAAAAAAAGTTTTTTTTTCTACCAAAAAATCATATAAAGGATGATAAGAAGAAGCTGTAGCATAACTCACACATGTATATGATGTAAGGAGAGTGAGCGATATAAAGGATATAGAATAGAATATATATATATAAAAAAATATAACATAGAAAAGGATATAGGGAGGTTGTGGCTTACGTGACAGCAAAAATAACATCAAGAAAGAAGAGCGAATCAAAATTCAATCTCGTTGCCGTATAGTGAGTGTGTAACAAAAAAATAAAAAAATGGGGTTCGTTATATGATTTTTCACCATCTGATAAATCAGTGGGTTGGTTGAACTCGCATTGTGATGTTGTCCTTTCTTAAATAAGGATATAGTTTTTGCAGATATTTAATATTTTTAAAAAATAGTGAACTGTGAGTGAATTTGACACAATTATTTAGTGTGATTTGACATCCTTACTACTTAGTGACACAAGAATCGCGTACAGCATCCAAAAACAAAGGATATTAAATTAAAAAAAAATAATTTTTGTCGACTTAATAAAAATGGAACTAACAACAAGTGCCACAAACATGAGCGAAGGTATGTACTCAAGTGTTTTCCAAAAAAAAATTTAAGACATCGATGAGCTGTACATAAGATAAAAATTTGTGAACGGATCACGACAAGCCTCATCTGATCTATTGCATATTTATATTTATTCAATTGGGACTCGTTATTTGACTTTGTGTTCGAATAATTCAGTCTCATCTCTCACATATCACTTTCGTGTGAGGCAGTTTATTGAAGATACTTTGACAAGCACAAACTCCAAAAATGTCTTTAAAATTTGCTTTTATAGAGAAACGCTCAACGTCACCAAATCTATTCACATTTCCACAATCAAAGCTTCTATCGTGGCCTGCTAATTTACATAGTCCAGTTAAGACACAAAAGGAAACACAAAATTCAGATTTAATTAAAGTGAAGAATGTACAAGCTAATAATAATGATGGTAATGGAACGCAAAATAATCGCAAAAATCATCTATCAACACTTGGATTGTCGTGTGTCGTGTGTGGTGATACAAGTTCTGGTAAACATTATGGAATCTTGGCATGCAACGGATGTAGTGGCTTTTTTAAACGAAGTGTCAGGAGAAAATTGATTTATAGGTGAGTTTGGTGACTTGTGAAATTTATTTATAGGAATTTTATTTTTAATTAAGAGAAGTCGTTTAAAATGTGAAATAATTAATTGCATCTTGGTGTGGACATTCTAAGGTTTAGAGATTGTGATTTAATGGAACATAAATCTCAAGTTTTTAATGATTTTGGAAATTTGTTAGTTTAAAAAATTTGGAAATTAACAAAAAGTTTGATTTAAAAAACAAAAATTCAGAATATTTTGAATCAAATTCTGAATTATTTAAGTTTGAAGAATAGACAATTTTCTGAGAATTTTAGATCAGACTTTAACACAATTTGTGGATTTTGTGAACTTGAAAATTGTAAATTTGAAAGAAAAATGAACTAAAAAATTATCTAAAGAACACTAATTTGTTACAAAATAGAAAACTATACAGTTTTACATGAGAAGTGCGACTCAAATAAATTTTCAAAATATTCTGTAACATTACCTCAATTCATTATTATCGAAAAATAATTTCAAATTGTTCAAATAAGCTCAATATTCTTAAAAATTGTAACTTGCGCTTGCCTCTTTTAATAATTCTCATTAATGTGTCATGTTTCACCGAATTTTTGTTAATATTTTGGATTTAAATGTTAGATAAGAGAATACAGCAATTTAGTCTACTAGTTACATAGTTCACTTGCTACTTATAACTCTTTATCGATAACCTTTACCGGATGTTTAGCTTTATCTACTCATTTGACGTTTTCGATAAGAATTAGTGATCTGCCCGAACGACACAAATTGAAAAGTTGTTAAAAAGGTTTCGCTTTAAGAGTTCTTTAAGTCTCCGTCATGGATAACTTTATTAACACCAAATGGAAGCATCCTGTATTTGACAATAATTTTGATTCCTAATAAAAGCGCTAATAAATTTATCCGTGACGAATACTTGAAGATTATGATGTGGCCTTCTTGACTTGCTTTGCAAGGTCTGGTCAAATATTAGGATACTTGTTGGGATCGAAGTAGAATCTAGTATGAACTGAAAAGAATCTGGGTAAATCTCCGTAAAAAGGGAACTGCAAAAATTGACTAAAAATTTTCTAAATCGACTAAGAATTGTTTGTCATAGATCTAGGATTAAAATTTGATTTACCCATCTACCTTTTCACATAAAATCCTAGTTCATTTCCATGTCGGATACTGACGCAATTTTTTTGAAAAGATTTGAATCAAAATTAAATATTTACGAGGAAAGCCAATTTAATTTTAAATTGTGGAACAAGACTGTGTTGACAGTAATGCACTTGATTTTGGAATTTGGCAATTAGCCAGCGATATTTCTGGTCGGCTATAGAAGAACTATATCAGTGTTAGAACTAATCATTAAGTTAACATTAATATGCCTTTAGTTAGTTTTTAAATATTTTTATCTTCTCAGGATAAAGCTATCAAATTAAATAAGTAAGAGTTAAACAAATACACATAATCAGCAATATTCCGTTTCTCGTAGGCCAAAAAAATTGTTCCTTTCAAAAAATTCTTTAAAGTTTCCATCCATAATAAGCTTAAAACTCACTTTTTCATCTCAAATTTTTTCCTCGATACAAATTCAGTAGTGTTGTAGAAACAATCAATTATTGTAATTTATTCAAGTTGTTTTGACTTTCCATCCATCCACTTGTTCATCCATTCATTTACTCATTCACTTGTGTATCTGTGCACAGACAATGAATCCTACTAAAAAACAAATTTCTGAGCAGATGTGAAAGCAGAAATTTCCTAATCTTCCTCAATTCAATTGAAAAGACTTAGTTAGTGAGTAAAAATTAATCATTTTTGTAGTGTGATCAAGGGATTATGTGCGATTCTATTCTTCACATCTTCTCTTTAATTTTTAAAACATTTTATGCTTCTATCCTACGTAATGTGTCAAAATAAAATAACAAAAAAAGATAGATGTTGATATAAAACTGCCTCAAAATCATTTATAATATTTGATATGTGTGTTCAGAAAGTATTTAGCAGTATAATTGAGCAGCACGGAGGAAGAAAAAAACATAAAAAAATCTCTAAATCATTACACAATGTCTTCATATCCCTCGAGAGCAATAACAATTTACCGTACCGAACAAAAAAAAACGGCACTTTACCAACTGTGACCACCTTTTAGGGAATAAAATTATATTTAAATAGATATTAATAAAGATGTATGACTTATCAGGGGTTGAATCGGCAAATATAGCGTAGCAGGTTTAAGGATTACATCGAAACAAAGTTTCAAGTATTCGTCCCTTTCAAAAAAAGTGTCATACATTACAATTTAATGATAACAGAACAGTAACGAAACTGTAATATAAAATGATATTACATTTAGCAGGTGATTGCTGTTTTGATGACGATCATAAAAAGAAGAATGAATAGCAAATTTTATTGAAGCTTGTTATGAGTGGATGTTATGTGCAGTTTGTCGTGTGCTGAACTTGCTTTCTATTGGAATTAAATGCAGATTAATTTTGGTTCTATTGAAGTAGGCTCTAATTGTACATGGAACGACTTTTTGAAATTGACTTTTCCATACCAAATCCGAAGATATTGCAGTACTAACCTGAGTGTTTCAAATGAATAAGGCTTAGTTAGTGTGAATGCTATATGAATACAGTTTCCATTTAGTGATAAATCAAACTTTACATGCGAATTCATGTTCACTTAAGAATTGTAGTAACTTAAGTTCATGATTCGTCAAATACAAAAAATCAGACTTTCTAGCTTGAGCTTTAATTACAATTGCGATACTATGATGCTATATATTAAGCCAACTTACCTACATTAATGAATTTCCACTTAAATTACACAAATTTTCACGAATATTTCAATATTTTTGTTTACATTTTCTTGAAGTTCAAAATTTGAACTTGAATATTTTCTTCAGAAATTTTCAAAATTTAACGGTCTTTTTGTAGATTTTTTAGTAAAATTCACAATTAATTACATTATTTGCATTATTGTTAATGTTCAGCCATTAAGGCAATTAATATTCATACATCTTCTAACTCAATTCCCTCAACAGAAGCTTTTTCATTCCCAAAAAGTCGCTTTTTCCTACCCAAAATCACTCTTAAAAAACAAAACTCACAAAGAAAAATCATCTTTTTTAAGTCTGTCAAATTTATCTCTTCCTGCGTGAAATTGAATTAAGATGGAAGGCAATTAAGATGCCATTTATTCTTATGGTATATAATAAAAAAACATTACGAGAAAAGATAAAAATCCTCAAATGAAAATTTGCCTTAAAACTTTTTTTTTCTGTTTCATTTCCATCGCAAGGCATAAAGGAACAGAGAAAAGAAGAAAAATTGTGTCGTGAGTGGAGATGGGAAAGAATCAATTTTCTCAAAATGGCTACACACTTATGATGTTGAAATGTCACCCAAACGCACAGGCACAAAAATCCATCCTCGTTCTTAACAATGAATTTAAATTAATTGAATTTGATGAGATTTTCGTGACTGTATGACTGCGCACGCAAATTTAATTTTCTTATTATTATGGGGATTATCTTTCATTTATCGACGAACACAAAGCATTAGTCAGACCCAGGAAACGAGCAAAAAAAATTTTCACATTCCAAAAAAAATCATCAATTTCCTCTTTTGTGGAGTTCTTTGATTTGATTTAAAACTTCCCGCTATGGCTTTTTATTCTTGTACAGTACAAGTCGATAGAATTATATTCCTTAATATTATTCAGGTCACATCATCCTCTTTTGCTTTATATCCCACACCCAAGTTGAATTGTGAACTTTTTTTTTGTCATGACTATACATATACATATAATGTTCAGCGCATCTACTATGCGCCCGAAATATAAAAAATTTTCAGCACGTATTTGCAATGTTAAGTACCTCCTTGCTTGCCCTGGAGATTCTCTTTTTTTGTTGTTATAAGCGGATAATAAAATCACATTTTGTGTATGAATAAATGGTTGAATTTTTTGTGTATAGTAGATATATATGCTTACTACGTCTGCTTGTGTCAGTCACTTCATCGAATTCAAATTTATATTTAGTTGAGTGATGGTGATTTGATGATTTGGATAGAACAAGTTTAGACTTTATAATGTTGCATTTAACATTATTATTATTGCATTTATGTGTGACTGGAACTGGTTATGTATGAATAATATTGTGAATTTATGGGTATAAAGGGTAGATATTCAAGCAACCAATATGGAAATTTTATTCATAGGAAATTTTTATTAATTCCTGCATTTTTTTGAGACTTTCTAAAATATTGTACAAATTAAATGTCATTGATATTCTGGACTCATCTTTTTGTGCCAAAATATCGTTTTTAACAGTTTTTGCAATGGATACACCCATTTTTTTGTTGGAAGTTAGTCAACTTATTATTTGCATTATAAACTTGAAACTATTGGGATATTGAGGAACATTGGCATATTAATGCCGCTTGGGTATGCAATCAAAAATTATGTGGAGCTTCTCAAATCCTTGTTATATCGACAACAATCTATGCAATGGCTTTCAGATCGGTCTGTGGCTGGAATCGGACTCTCGTCCGAACAATAGAGTTAAATTGATATCCGATCTGTTGTCTAATCACTCGGCAATAGAATCCTAAATATCGGATTTGCAGATTTGCCTATTTCAAGCTTAAAACTCCATATTCCACTTTGCTCAGACAGATTCTAAAACTGAACATACGCTAAATAGATAGTTTTTAATATAACACAGTGATAAACCGACTGTGTGCCGCTGCACACTAGTAGGTACGGCTTCGGACTATGCAAACCATCAAAGTGTGCCGCAAAAAAGGTTGTTTATCAGTAACTTAAGTATTTGTTTGTCTTGTTATAAGACTGACATCACGAAGACATTACATGTTCCTAGAAACAGACCTGTACAGTCAAGTCGGGATGTGATTGCTTGATAATTGCCTATACTTTGATTCAAAATTCAAAATTTAAATTCAAAAACATTCAAACACAATTATTAATAGTAAAAAATATGTCACGAATTTAATATTAAGGGTTTTTGACTTTAAATGGACACAAACCAAATCAACAGCACCAAAAAACATTAACATATGATATGAACATTATCATGTATTAACCATTAATTAAACTACATTCCGTTTAAGTTGCTTAAATTTTTTAATAAGCCATTTAAATTCTTAAAGTACCGCACATAGACGGCATACGACAAATATTATGCAAAAGACCTTTAAAAAAATTAAATTCATCAGTCAGTGCCTTAACAGCTTTGAATTTTAAATGTAATTTAATTAATAGTATCAATTTTTAAAATTGGCCCCTTTTGTAATGCAGAGAATAAAAAGCCAGGCGACAAAAAAAATTGAATTTTCAATTGTTCGCTTTGATTCCATTACATCCGCCTTTTTTTTCATCGTCTCCCTACTCAATTTTCATTCCTATTTATACAGAAAGTGCCAAAAAAATTGTTCTTGTTTTCAAATGCATTAAATATTCGATCCCGGGTGTCTCTTACTTAATCCATTGCTTTGCATAAATATACAAAAGGAATTGATTTTTTTTTCATCATCCCACAATTGACGCTATTTTTGAATTCAATGTGTTCTTTGGTTTGTGACAGAAGCTGCATATGGATGGAAAGAAAAAAATTTGTAGATTTTGGTGACTTAGAGGAATTGAATTTTTATACCTGTTAGGGTAAGTTGAATGGAAGGGTCTGTTGTGTTATAGAATTAGGGGTATCGTGGCTTATAGAGGGACATTTAGCAGTTTTGAAGTCATTCATTTGTGGACGAATGGCTAGACAATAAACCTGACAATAAACCTGTTTGTGACCACTTCCTATACATTACAACTGTTAGATTTGTTGTCCAAAACAACAATAAGAGCTATTTAATAAGCGCTGGATAGATAATGAAGGTTTAAGTATGCTTTATGTCATGAACCCTAACAACCCTCAGTAGCTCAGGTAGCTCAGTAGTAGAACATCTGATTTAATCTCGTAAGACATGCGTTCGAGTCCCATTTGAGCTATGTTGTGAAGAAGTGTATGTTCTTTCTCTAGAACCTTAGAAGAAGTAAAGTTCCGAACAAAACAGCATAGGTTAGGTTCAATTCCCAAAAAGGCTAACTTTGATGATTTTATTCAATGTAGCCAATTCAACAAAAATTTAAACAAATTTCGTGACTTTCAAGAGCATCAAACACTCACAAAACACCAAACGCAAAAAAGCAAGTTCCTAATGACTCTAATCAATTTGTTAACATTTTTCAATTCTAAAACAATTTGTCAATAGAAATTAAATGGAAAATTGCAGCAATATAGCAACACTAGCATTAAATTAGTTAGGGTTGATTATCATTCAATGTTTGCAGTATGCCGTTCATCCCTTAACACTCAAACCCCTCGTAATATTTATTTTTATATTACATTATGTTATTATGGGTTCTCATAAAAATATTCTATGCCTCATATGCGACAGTAATGCAATAAAAATATAACAAAAAAGAGATTTCGGGTCGATTTGAGTGATTGAAATCAGAGTATGAAGATATTTTTACCGTAAATTGGTCTTTTATTACCTACTTCACTTTTAATTAATCTTTCAACAACACAAATGTATATCCAAAAATAATTTTTTTTAGTTGCATATTAAAAAGTTTTGTTGTGATGAATATTTAGTCATTTATGAATAGTGCCTTAAAAGAGTTTGGGGAAACTTGGTATTTATAAATTTCTGAACAGTCTTGTGGAGTGCTTGGATGTCACATGTCTGTAAATTAGACCAAAATACGAGTTTTGGACCATTTACATGTTTAAATGCCAACTACATATCGTGTGGGGTTTCGGTCGAGGGCTGTTAAGTGCCTTAGTAGAGCAATCTGCAATGTGCTGGGTCAAATTTGGTTTGATAGTTCGGACGTTATCGGTTCGAATCCTTTATTAATTGCTTACTTCGCTGGCCGTACATATCAATGGTGATCCGTCACTTAGTTGGCTTCTGAAGTTGCCAATTAGGTTTCGAATCTTGAAATTTCTTATTTTCCGTAACAACTAAATGACCAATCTCATGAGTATGCGTAGATAATGGAGCCTGTTCAATCAAATTTTTTGAGCATGCTCCATGTCTGTCGGAATTTCATTTAATTTTACCAATACCGCTCGGGCAAAGCATTCTCAAAATCACAAAATCTTGTCTCAGATGGCAAAAATTGATGCTATAGCAAAAAAAAAAGAGAAAGTCATTCACATTCAGCAATTCCATCTCTCCATCCTACAAAATATTATTATTTTTGGAATCAATCAAAACACACATCATAATTGAATTGAAATGGGATTGATTTGATCGGCATTGGCATTATATACAACAATAAGAAGAGTAGGAACCAAAAATGTAATGCAATGTAATGGAAGGTGGTTTAGGGCTTAACTACATAATAAAATCATTTTTCAATAGCTGCTGCAACTTGAATTGTGTAACAAAAATTTTTGTTTGAAGAGGATGAGAATGGCTGAATGTTTTTATGTTTTTTTGTGGATAATCCCACATAATACCTCAGAACTTTATTCCCTCTTCCTTTTTTGATATATTTTGTCGTCATTCATTCCTCAAAGTAAATGTCAATTGTGGATGACTTTGACGCAGTTCTGTTTGCAATTGAAAGAGTCAGAGTGAATTAAATGCTTTTTTATATAAAGACTGTGGGGTGGTCTGTGTGACTGAGTGAAAGAGATGGATTTGAGTCTTTTAATGTCCATAAATGGGACTCTTCTTAAATTAATTTGATTTAATAGTAAAGAAAGTAATTGAAGTGAAGTTTGAGGATATGTATGATGGTAAAATGGAATCCAGAACAGCACACACTTAAATTTTGTCAACATGGACAACTAAGCGGACTGAATAATAAGATCCATGCGAAGGCAGCTTTGCAGTAGATTCGAAACTCTGTGTAAGTATGTTTAATTTCAGACAAAATAAGTTTGTGCCAATCTGGGATAAATTCTTATCTGGCTCAATTTGCAAGTCTTACAAAATTCAGAGTGAGTAAACAATGCTTCTCAAACTAATATTCGCAAGACACTGATACCGAGCTGATTCATCGAATTAATATTAAGATACATAGATGGACGACTACTGAAATCCGGATCCGATCGTTCTTATAACTAGGCATTAACTAGACAACTCCTCTTGTTGTTCGCACATTCCTGGGACACATACCTCAGATGTCCCAGGAAGGGGATATCCAATTATTAAGTGTGTTCTTAGTGTTGGCTGGGATACTTATAATCGAAAAGTTATGAATTCTGTATTGCTGGCTGTAACGGTCAATTCAGATCCATGACTTCCCTCTGATGTCGCCCGAAATTGGCTCTTTTAATTGCCAATCAGGAATAGCTCATGTTAGTCATAGATTTGATTTAGCTCATAATCCAAAAAAACCTTTACTTATGTAGCTATACACAACAGTTAACTTCCAATCCTCTCCATTTAACCATTCCCAAATTAATGTTAAGAAAATGTTAATTGGTATTCAAATTAAACACCTCAGCATGAGTCAAACATATTTGAATTTTTTTTCAATATCTTTAATCTTCAAATCAGTAGTTATGTTTTATTGCTGGTTCACTAATTAAGAGGTGTCAATATCATAAGAAAATGATACAAAATTATAATTCGAGTCATTAACCAAATTTATAAAAAAATATTAAAAACAAACACGAAATGCTACATGACAGTTGCAGCATAGACATAAACTTGTTTCGATTTGACTATACAGCATGTTTCATTTTTCATCATGCTGTGAAGGTTTTAAGGTCTGACATTTTTTTTATATTTCTCTACTTTATGTTGCTTGTTTTCATTCCAAATGTTGTCATTACATTGTAAATTATTTGCCAATTCACTGACTCCTAATGCTTCATCCTCTTTAAAATCAAAGAAAATTATTTTCATGTACAATTGTTGTTGGAAGTGAAAAATATCCACTTAATCTCTAATTCAATTATATAGCCATAATACATTGTAGATTGATTGAAGAGCAAGTGGAATCAAACCATTCGTATGAGTATGGCTCAGCTGCGACTAGTACATATGTTGTTATTTTGACTATATTGATTATATCAAGTACATGTTTAATCAGATTTAAATCAAATATCTTTTCCTATCTTTTGTTGGGTGTTTGTAAGGATGGAAGGATTTAATGATCTTATGTGGGGTTGGATTACAAGTGATGTCATGAAGAAGGGTTGGAATTCTACTCCGGATAGCACAGAGAGTTGAAATTGGTGTAAAATTGTACTCAGACCAGCGTAACTCAGATCTGAGGCTGCATTTCATCAAATCTGGTCTTCCTGGTACTTTAATGGATGATTTCTTAATTCACTATTGATTTTCTTTTCGTGGAAGAGTCAAATGTGGCTCTTTGGCAGAATGGTCTTCAAAATGGTTTACTAGAATAGCATAAACAGGTTTATCGATGTAAAATCCTTTACCATGCCGATGTAGCTCTACCAAAGTTCTGATTTTAAGCCGAATTCGGCATCAAGTGAGAGTCTCTCCGGTCTGTGAATGGATTTTAGATCGATTAGCCGATTAATGATGTTCAGGTAAGTACTTCGGTACCTAATAATTGCAATACCAATTTTGCGATCATGGATTTGTGACTCGGCAAGAAAACTTTTCCACAAGTCTTTTTTTGAATCATATGCAGTAGAATAGAGGTTCACAGCCTTCCTTTGTAGACTACAGACAGTATAGTTATCTATTTGGAATTTATAGGTCCTCTGTAAGTAGAGGTCTGGCGCATCCTCAATCGTTAAATAATTGTTAGCCGAGAATCATCGTTGCGCAAATCTACATCTCATTGATCTGAATATCTAAGTTATTTTTGGCTTAAAATCAGAGTCATTCTGGTCTGGAACCGAATATTTTTCCTTTTCAATTTCGTTTGTCTTCTGGGTACTTTAATGTATAATTCCACAATTTGCTATTTATTTTCCGTTCATCAATTACAAAATCTCATTTTCAACAGACATCATTTATTAACAACCTCCTTAACGACTTCTCTTTCTCAATTTTAATTCATTGAACTCTTTCAAGTTCCTTTAATACCCAAACAGAACTAAATAATTTTTAATCATTTTCTCATTTCTTTTCATGTTCTCAACAATTCGTCGGAACCAAAAAAACAACAAAAAAAAAGATGTCAAGCTGGAACAGGTCGTTGCGTTGTTGACAAGGCGCATCGTAATCAATGTCAGGCGTGTCGATTAAAAAAATGTATGACAATGGGAATGAATAAGGACGGTGAGTAACACACTTTCTTTCCATATTCCATTCAACCTTAATTTAATATCGCAATTTTTCGATCATTCATTTGCACTGATAAAATGCCTCAAACTGTCTACGAAATGATTGTTATTGTCAGAAAATTAACGCAGAAACTTTTCGTCCGTGCTGTTCTGCTACATTTTTTTGCGTCAAATGAGAGTACAAAAGGAGGAAGACCAGGAACAGCAAAAAAAAATCTACTTTTACTATTTGAATTCCAGCTGCTTTTATTTTTGTTGCACGCGTATGTATCGTGCTGTGGTAGGAAATTTGATTGTTTTTCCCTAACCCTTAACATCCATCGACCATATGAGTGCAACAATATGCAAAACAACGGGAAAAAAATGAATCAATTTTTCATCCCACTTCCCATTAGTTTTTTTGAAGTTTCTCAAGGAAATATACAATGCTTAATACCTGGCAAAAGTATTAAAAGTTATTGAAGCATCTACAAATCAAGTTTGTGTAAACATTTCTCTTGCGCAAATCGCTTGTCAATTTTCATAAAATCATTTACGTTTGGATGAGCTTCTTCTTCTTCATTTTTTTTGTTTGAACAAATTTTACGTGGAAGTAGATTTTGATGAAAGATAGGGAAAAAAAGTCAGGTCGGTTCATAAAATTTCAACTTTCTGTTTTATTTTTTTTTTTCTGAACGATTTGAAATGGAATTTCAATAAACAAAATTTTATTTGGACTTACGGATGGATTATGATATCTGTTACAGACAATTGAATTTACACTTGGTTATGCATTTAATGTTTAATAATGATGGCTGATAAGGACAGATGGATTATTAAAGCTGTGAATGTTTGATGAAGTAATGAGAAGAAGTCCAGTTGTTTGGTTATGGTATATTTTGTCTTCTGCGCTTATGGATGAACATAATTTTGTGGTCTCTAATATGGGAATTTTGTGCTTCAACTTATGATAAATTTGCAGTGCTTTGCATAAAATTTAGTAGAAGTCGACATGAACTCGTTCCGGTTCATTAAAAACTGATTTAAATTTGCATGAAAAATCTTTCTGCTAACACTTGTGAAGTATAACATTTTATATAAGTTTCAATCAGTTCTAAGTGAACTGTGACAAACTCAATTAGATTTCGGAATCAGGAATTTCGTGTCGCTGCATATAAGATGTCCGTTGTTATTTCCTTGTTTTGACAGTTTTCAGCAATCTTCCCCGGAGCCTAGAACCTTGTAATGTCAAGAGTATTGAAAGAAATCATTGCCTTTTCCACAGTACTCTTTGGAATTAATGAGATAACAGCTTCTGGTGGGAATCGAACCTATGACCTTTTGAAAAGTGAGCGAGCATTACAGATCAACGGTGTATTGCTTAACTAATCGGCTTTATTCTCGAGTTGGAAAATTCACTTGCATAAGGTTCGATATCCTAGATTTTATGAAATCACCCTAGTAATGAGAATAGCTTGATTAAATTTTAATAAGTTAGTTCATACTCATCGTAAATTCTCAAGTTAAAGCAAAATGTCGGATCGGAAAAGCAAAATTGTCCAGTTAATAGTTGAAATTTGAGTTTCTTCTGTCCAAAAAATCAATAAACATCCAATTCCAAAGAGTCCATCTGCTTTTTAAAGTCCATTATAAATCTCCATCCAAATGACATCAACCTCTTCTCATTTTAAATAATTCTCCCTTTTAATTCCTATAAACTCAAGAAATGATGAGGCAAACATTTAAAAATCTTTCAAGTCATCCTTGTCAATTTTTTCCCTTTATTCCTATACCTGTAATATCTCAAAAGACACAAAGTATTCTATAATTCCTATTAAAGTTAAAAGACTCATCATCAAGTACCGTTTGATTTTCCATTCGAATGGAAAATTGATTGAAGTTCTTTCTCCTTTTTTTCCCTGTTCATTCCTGTTACAACATCCATTTACTTTTTCCACATCATTGTTATATTTCAAGTGCTGTCTTTATAACTTGTAGATCTTTTACCGCCGTGAGCATTAAACAATTATTATCATTTGCATGCGGCGATGGATGTAAATTATTATATTTTAATGATGATAATTCCACAATGACAAAAACTCATTCACACTTTATTAAACCAACAATAAAAAAACACACACAGTAACTGATACAAAATTAAAGTGTGTATGCAAATTTGTCATATATGGATATATATCCCACATGCATTTTTTTTTTTACTTTGAAGTCACTTTGGTTGCGGCACGTGCAAATATAGAACAACGTGAATCCTTTTTTTTGTGTTAACCACTGATGTTGTTCCTTAAAAAACATATTCCTTTTGTCGTTGAATTAATTATGTGTGAAAATTGTTGCGTTTAACCCATTTATGACATTTTCGTGATGATGATGACGATGGTAGTTGAGTTACAACCTCCTTTTTAATAATTTTTTATACATTTATGTAACCACATTCTCTCATTGACGCAAAACCAAGCCGCGCTCTGTCAGCGTGAGTTATTTAATTATCCACGAGACAATGTGTCTTTTGCTGTAGCTTAATGAGGCATTTTAATGGTCACGGAAAACATTTTGTGTGGAAAAATTATTAATTATTTTTATATTTCATTTTAAAATTTACAAGTAGCTGTTCAGAATGAGCGACAACCAAGGAACACGGCAACAATTAAACCAGAATCATTGCGGGATTTGGATCAGTCGAAGATGTTGCGAGAACATTCAAATCTCGTGGGAATATTTGGGTAATTTAAAAAAATTTAATCCTTTACTGAATATTCCTTATTAAAAAATCTCAAAATGAACTTTTCAGACCACAATTTACAAACTCAATGTCATTGTCAATGCTTTCTCCGCCACGCTACGGACATTCCGATTTATTGACACCACCAGGTAAATATTTACATTCATTAACCCTTTTCAATGTCATGCCCTTATTGTAATCTTTATTTCTTCTCTTAAGTAGCTCTCGCAGCATCTCAATTTTTACATCACAGTAGTCAATTAAGTGCAATTCCACATCACCATCAAGTATCTTTAGCAAATGGTAATATAATTTATTGTGATTTTATTACAAAAATTTTTATTTCTAATTCAATGATTTTTCTTTATTAGATTATCATTTACTGTCTCTTAACTCTTCATCAAACAACAATTCAATCTCTTCCAATAGTCCAAATGGTGGACATTCGTTAAACAATAACACCAAAGGTAAGGATTTATTAACATTTTATTGTAATTTTGTCAAATCGACAACACTCCATGTAAGGGATTGATATCCAAGCCATTCGGCCACATGGGTCGTACTCTCGCATTCGGCGAGATGCTTGCTTAGGGTTTAACTCCTCAGGTTCCATTTTAAATAACAGATTTTTGACCATATTCTCACTTTATTGTGTTTTAACGGTCATTTGAGATTTGAATATTATCTGTACATAGTTGAAAACCCTTTTTTGTATAAGTTAAATTTGTTTTTGAACTTCGAAGAATAAACATCATTGTGAATAATTAAATCTATCTGGAAGTTGTTTAGTTGAACTTATTGATAAATAAGCATTGAGTTACACAGTTTTACAATTCTACAGTTATATAAGTTAGACTGTTGATCCCGGCGATACTAAAATTTGCAAAATATCTAATTTTCCTTCCGTTTTCTTATTTAATTTTAATAATAACATTTGTGATATGATTTAAATCATATAAATTCTGACTCAGATAGAATCTCAGGCTAGCTAATTGTTGATTGCTATTCGCTAAGACCTTAATAAATGTGATTGTTTACCAATTCTCCTTTAATTATCAATTTAAATTAACCAAGAATGCTTTGATCCAAAAATCATCATCCAAATGTAATCAACTTTTTTGAAATAATTCCAAAAAAACCAAAAATCTCCACATCAAACACAAAAAAGTTTCCTTTCATTTCGCATTCTTTTGATTTGCATAAACTAATCCGTAAAATTATTTTCAATTCCATTTTTTCTCTTGTTAGACGAAATCAACAATACACGAAAATCATCATCAATTGGCTCCGGCTCACCATCTCATCTGATAGAAAATGATGGTAAGTGTATATGCTATGCTATTAAAGTGATTCATTCAAAAATTTCATCTCGAAAGAAATGAAAGCCAACAAAAAAAGTAGAAAATCGATGAAGCTAAATCTCATTTTGTGTAACACATCTCCTTTTTTTTCTCTCGCTCTTTAAACTTTCCAGATGATTCCATTGAAATTGAGGTTACGACAAATGACGAAGAAAATGAAAATGGCGAAAATGGAAAGAATATTATGGTTCCCCATTTCGTTAATTCATCACTGTATGGACATACGCATGAGACTGTTTATGAAACAAGTGCACGTCTATTGTTTATGGCAGTTAAATGGGCCAAAAATTTGCCAAGTTTTGCGAGTTTAGCATTTCGTGATCAAGTGATTCTATTGGAGGAATCATGGTCAGCATTGTTCTTATTAAATGCTATTCAATGGTGTTTACCGCTTGAACCAGCTAATTGCTCCTTATTTTCCGTAACGGAACATTGTTCGAATAATAATAACAACAATAATATTAATTTAGCAGATAATAAACAAGACAAGGTAAGAAGATGAGATTTTATGATAAAAAATGGATGGAATTTAAAATACATTAATTTTCAATTTACTGTGATTGACAGACTTCTCAAGATATTCGCACACTTCACGACACTTTGCTGAGGTTTAAAGCAATTCTCGTTGATCCTGCTGAGTTTGCATGCCTCAAGGCAATCGTTCTCTTCCGCTCTGATGCCAAAGGGTTAAAATCACCATCGGAGATTGAGAATTTACAAGATCAGGCGCAGGTATGTGTTCATTATTGAATAAATTTTTTTAAGTCATGCGTAAATGATAATTCCATGTTAATGATATTGACAAAAAAATAGGTGATGCTGAGTCAACACTGCCGTGCACAATTCCCGACGCAAATTGCACGTTTTGGACGATTGCTGTTGATGTTACCATTATTGAGACTTGTCAGCTCAACACGTATTGAGTCAATTTATTTTCACAAGACCATCGGCAATACACAAATGGAAAAAGTTCTTTGTGATATGTATAAAAATTAAATTAAATTAATTTAATCCTCAAAACTTCTGGTCAAGTTAAAATCAAATTTTACACTTTCATGCTGCTAATTATATAATGTGGAATGCAGGAGAAGTCAGATGATATTTCCGTACAATTCTCCATACAATAGATATTAGTGTGTGTATAGGACATATAGGAGGAAATTCTTTTTGTAATATATTGACATTTATTTTGAATTTTTGAGCTGAGTTGATGATTAATTTAGAAAAAAATTAAGAAAATATTGAGAAATTCTAGGAAGTAAATTAATGTAAATATACGTATTGTGTACCTTTTATGATATTATGTCGTACTATGAAAATTACTCTCCGTCGGCCGTACTGTAATTGAGTAATTTAAGTTGAAATTTAAGTTATTTTATTGTTTTCAAACACCATGCCGAAGTTGGCAGGACATCAATGTGGAGGCACTTTTTTGGGCTTTTGGAGTCTGGATTCCCAAAGTCCTGTATTCAGCATTCCCTAGATCATGAACTTCCGGGTGTCCACGCGGAAGTTGAGAAATCAGAAAAAATTAGTTATTATTTTGATTAATTTTTTACAATTTATAAAAATTGACTATGGATTTAGACAATATCTTGGTTGAATTATGGCAGTAAACCCAGTAAACCAAGCATCAACTATCCATATTGACCCTTACCAGTCTCAAATAGACAACATAAAGAGATTGATAGACCAAAAACTTACTAGACCTGAACAGGATTATATTTTATTCTAAACATTCCCCATCATCCCTAAAACGCACTTCAAATTTTAAAATATTGATCATACCAGTGTACATGCTACATAATATACACGGAATGCCGTTCAAATGACATAAAGGAATTTTTTTTATTCATTTAATTTCTGCTTGCCATATGTTGTCAGACTCGTGTTTGTAAACGGTTGAATTTTAGTACAAATTACTCGACTTTGTGTGTTTTTTCATAAAGTCTGGTTCCTTTCCTTTCGTCATGGTTTTGTGAATATTGGTAGATAAATAAAGTTACTTTTTGGACATATTGATCATTTATTACGAATTAAAAATTATAAAAATTGTAATTTGGAAGTATTTCGGTCTAAATATTTATAAAAAGTAGCAAATTTACATGAAATTTTATAGTTTAGTTCAATATTTTTAAGGTCAAGGTGATGTTAGGATAGATTTCTCGATTCCACAATCTACAATTTCAAAAATCGGTCAATTGCTCAAAAATCCTCTATCTGGCGAAGGTGACTCTAACTTGGCTTGATCCTTGATTCTGTTTACATCTGGCACCCTGCTAGATTCACGCCGAATTCAATTTACATCTGGCACCATGCCCGAAACACGCCGACCTGGTGCCGAATTTTGGATCGAATAACTGACTTGTGCTACTCGAAATTCAGAAACTCATCTTAAGTAACAAATATTGCAAAATTTGTTTAATTTCGTAAATTTTGGATGAAAATGAGCGTCTGATTTGGTTTTCAGATGAGAGTCTAAGCTTGATCTAGATTTTAATGAAAGGATTCTCATCAAAATTCTACATTCTAAATTTGAATTCAAATTTAAACCCCATAAATCACAAAACATGCATAAATTCTTTGACAATAATAAAGGCTGAATAACTGTTTGTATTAGTTGACTAGCCCGAGCAACGCAAATGATTTATGACTATTTGGTAGTCATATGGATGCTACATGCTCCGTGAACCTACTTCATTTGTTTAACTCGGGCCGAAGTCGACTTATTTGGACTTCGAGTCGATTTTGAACTTTATTATGGATTATCGAACGTGACAATTGATTTTGACAGAACTCTGAATAATTATTGTTTATTTTAATTATTACTATCTTTCGCGTGGGACAACTAAGGTTTTACTCCATTTATTTTTAATTTTCTAATCAACACATTACAATGAAGCCAACTGTAAAAGACAATTTCTAAAAAACATTCCAATTTTAAAATTAGGTAAACAATTTCTCAATAAAAACCAAAATTGACATAATCTTGATTATCAGATAAGAATATCCACATGTAAGAGGCTTTAGATAAGAGGTTAGTTTCCAACTGAAACCATAAGCTATATATAACTGAAGGTTAATGCCAAAAAAATGGAAAAAATTTAAATTGAGATGAAAATCAAAATGATTTGAAAAACGAACTAGTCAGGTGGAAATTCCTTGATTTTTTGTACTATTATTTAAGAATGGTTAGAGATGTAATATAAATAAATGTTCATGTAATGATAATACAGCATAAAAGAAGTTATGACAAAAATATATAAAATTTTATGATAAAAAAGTGATGCAATGCCACACAATTTAAGCATATTTATAAGTAACATTCCATCATAATTGATATTCCAAAGCACAATATATAAGTCTATATACTATTAAGTAAGATATAAGTAATTGCACAACACGTTGTACAATAGATGTTATTATTAATTTAATTTGGTGTCTAAATAACAATTACATCTACATATAGTGGAATAACCTTATTGTAAGAATTGATTTAAATGAGAAATGAAAAAAAAAATAAATAAAATGTTAATGAATGTAAGAAGTAAAAAAAGTCGTGACTTGAGTCAATCTCTTTAATTAACAACTTTCAGATACCAACTGACATGCTTTCATGCATACGCAAAAAGCTCTCAATTTTTTTCTCAAAACCGTACATTGCTTTCAGCTTCAAAATAAATCGTTGTCATTATGACAGCAAGAAAGGAAAAAAAAATCAATAAAGAAGCTTCATGGAACTTTAACGAAAGAACGAATTGGCATTTTCGTTGAGCATGTGCAGAATGTGAGTGGAAAAATTGGAACAATTGTTGACATGCGCAGAATTGATGAGTTCCAGTGACATTTGACATTTAACCTTAAATATGTTATGGTTCCTAATTATTCTTAGAATTATTATTCATTATTCCTCAATTTCTAAGAGTTAATTCAACTTGATTACAGATTCTATGGATTAACAGTCCTCTAACTCATCAAAAAACGGTCAATATCGACGATATCACCATAGTTACCAAACAAATTTACGTCACAAGAACATTTTTTTGTTGTCAAATGAACCCAAACATGTGACAAAGGAAAACATCGTAAAAGGATTTCAACCAAAATTGGAACTAACTGGAAATACAATCAGCTTAACAATTATTCTTTTTCGAATTTTATAGAAAATTTTCCAATTCCATTTTTACTTCTGCGCTATCCACTCATGGACATCTTTCCATTAGGAAAAATAAAAAAATCTGTAAAAAAGTAGAGAAAAAAGTTTTTTGTGTTTATTCCTTAACAACGCAAAATTATAAAATTAAAATAATTGTGCAATCAAGTTTCAATTAAATTAACTATAATTTAATATTTGTGTGATCAAGCTTTATGAAATTGTATTAAAATACAAGAAAATCAATTTAATTATAAAACTTAATCAAATTTTACTAAAAAATATTGTATTTTACGACAGTATCTTGTCTTTAAAGGATTAAACTTAAACTTTTCAAGGAAATAAATCACAATGTAAGTATATTAAGGTCTAAAATTGTAGTTTCAAATTGAAATTTAAGTTTTTGAATATAAATAATCTGAAAATTTTGTTAAAAACTTTGCGTACGCGAATTCATTGATTTAATTACTAATTCAGTTCCTATTCGTAACTTCCATAGTTAAATATTCAAATCTAAAGTTCCATAAAGGCAAAGAAAATAGAACAAAAGAAAAAAATAGAGAAAAATTTAAAATTATCGATTTTTATCATGAGGGCTTCATCATCCATACATGTCCATAAAGCAGTTTCTATCATTTCTCATAACCTTTTTCTTTCTTTAAAGAAATTCAATTTTCTCGGAAGTAAGTTTCGAGATCAATTTTTTTCTTTTCTTTTGTTATATGAAAAGTTTTTGCGAAACAAATCATGCAAATAGATTATTGTAGGCGGACAGCTAATGCGCATTTTTATCGTCTCTGATCATTGAATTTAATACAAAAGAGTCATTGAGAAATTGAAATAAAAATTTCATGCTAGAAACTTTTTTTTTTGGATATTGAGTCAGTCGCATGGGGAATTGAATGCTATGCAAGAATGTAGAATGAAATTTCGTTCATAAGATCCAGCTGATCAAATAAGCACAACATGTACCTGTCTAATTTTACTCACGTTATCTTGACAATGAAACCTAAAAAATGTATGTCAAGTTAATAGCAATTAATGTCGTTTAAAAAGTCATTGGGAATTGTTGAATTGTGGTCAGTTGTGACTGACAGAAGCGCATTTTTGAGATACAGTGTCTGTAATAACTGTAAATGGCTTTAATTTGGTAAATATTGTTAATTCTTCGGAGTTCAAAAACAAACTCAACTTTTGTATGAAAAAGGGGTCTTTAACTATGTAGAATCAATATTATTCAAATCTGAAATAAACGTTATGACAATTTATTTGAAGAACAAAGGAATTTTCTAGTTTACAAGCTTTTTCAAGTTACTTAATGCTACTTATCGAGTCTTACCTAAGTTAGTAGCTTACCTAATAAGTTTACATGACGTATACCGTCAGTTAAGTAACATTCTACTAAATAATTAAACTGAGACATAGAAAGATGATCAGGCAAACGATGAATTAGGCAAATACTCAGTAGCTTCTCTTTGCAATCTAAAATCCACCACAGATTTGCTACTTTGTTTCATAAAACTGTGACTATTCGTAATTTCCCCGAAAAAAAAGTGACACTGATGAAATGAAAATCACATAAAAGGAAGAAGAAAGACAGACTTATTTATCAAAATGGAAAAATTCAATCACTTAAAGCAATTATTAGAAATGAGAAGAAAAAGTCCCAATTGATTTTAAATCAAATTTTCAACATTTGCCGCCAACACATACACACATAGAATTGATGCTTAGGATGATATTCAGATTTCATTTCAAGTGGCTATTTATGATAAAAAAGTTTAAAGTACTTTTGAGCTATAAAATTTCATTCCTTATTTTTTGCAGGGCTGCCCCAGGACAGGATCCAAATAATCTCGCACCAGCTGCACCAGCCACAGGCGAAAATGGAGAAGTTGTAGGAGGACCAAGGTTTGTTTTGATTAAACTCTTTATTTGGAAGGAACTAACTCATTTATACTCTTCTTTTTCCTGTTATTTTTAATTCTCACACACCAACCCACATAATCATCATCATATCGAAAAAAAATAGAACACCCCAACAAATTGCTGCACAGAGACGACTTCAGCAAACACAAGCGCAAGTCGATGAGGTAATTGACATACACAGTTGCATCTAATTATATCGCTGAAATGTTGTTCCGAGGAAATCTCTTCTTTTTTTTTTTGATTAGACAAACTTTTTCTCATGTTTTGTTGTCATTAAAAGATTGAGTTCTAGACAATTTTTAATTTACTTTCTCTTCCTTGTTTGCCATCACATCCAGGTTGTTGATATAATGAAAACGAATGTTGAAAAAGTATTAGAAAGAGATCAGAAGCTTTCGGAATTGGATGATCGAGCTGATGCATTACAGCAAGGTGCATCACAATTTGAGCAGCAAGCTGGAAAGCTCAAAAGAAAGTTCTGGTTACAGAATTTGAAGGTATGCCTTTTTAATTGGGACTTTCTTGAGTAATTAATTCTGAATTACCTTCTTCCTTTTCTTTCTCGTTTTAGATGATGATTATTATGGGTGTAATTGGACTTATCATAGTAGCGTATATTGGATGTAAGATTAAGAACATTAAAAGAGCAAAGAGTTGGGGCACACTGAACATGTTAATTGACATTAACATTTACTTTTGATGTTTGATTTGGTCTGACTCATTGCTGTATTTGACTTTTTTGAAGTATATGGGAATGTACGGGAGTTACGGAATGCTCAGAGGGGAGTTGGGGATGGCAACTTTGCCACGGAGTATAACATGATTTAGTATCAGTGGGGAGCGGGCGTCCCGTAGTATTTGAATGCTCCATAACCGAATTAATCGAATATTCTATGCAATTTCTGGTTCATATAAAGTTTTGGCGAAAATCTTTACAATTCTTATATTCCAAGTAGTCATTTCCGATTATATTTCCGTATTTTTCCATAAAAATGGATATTTTTTGGCAAAGTATAACAAATTTCTTTGTGTTGCAGAATATTCCTTTTATTCCTGTATCATATCCAGTTCCTTTGTGTTGAAAAAATAGGAAGTTTGTGTTTTTTTGCTGTACTACCTTCAATTTTACGCTACAAATAATGAGGACGATAAAGATATTTGCTGAAATGTCTTGATTATGATCTTACGCTCAACTTTAAGTTTAATTGAATTAAGTTGAGGTAATTTAAAAAGAGTTTAGGAGAAACTAGTATCAATTTCAAACCTTATTCATATTTGAATCTTGAGAAAATGCCAAAACAAACTTCGAAAATCCTTTCTCTAAAACAGATTTTGTTGAGTATCGATTGTAAGTATACCCAACATGTTAAGAACAAGGATATATAACTTGTAAATGAATGAACTTAACAGAACTTACAAATACCTGTCAGGCAAAGAATTACTGGATGAAAACTCATTAATAAATTCTGATGTTTATTCTTCAGAGTTTAAAAACAAACAAAAATATCTATATACAGGGGCCTACAACTACACTAAAGGGGAAAATCAGCTGACTCTAGTTAAAATACATTTTTAATTCTAAACGACAGTTGACAAATTATTCAAGAGCGTATATGACTTCCAGAGTTCAAAATCGATTCGGATTTTCTATTTATAAGTCGACTTGTTTCAGTATGAATTTTTAGTATATTTCGTACACTTTTGACTTCTAGTTGCTAAAATTTTGCAAACCAATTCCCCACTATGTCTTCAATTCCTTATAAAAAATTGCAATTCTAATATTTTTCTAAAAATTCAATTTTTTCCATTTTTAGCGAAATTCATGAGTGATGACAAACCTCCACCATATGCACAATATCCACCACCAAATTACATGCAGAATCAGCCACAAATAGCACCAGCAGCCCCAGCATCTGCACCACAAGGTGGTGGAGCCGGATCAAAGTCATTCTTTCCAATATCCAACTCAGATCGATTCTTTCGGGTTTAAAAATTTCTTGTTTAATTGAATTAAGCCCCATTTATAAGAACAAACAAAAAAAAAAGACAAGTATGTTTTTTCCCTCTTTATTACTTCTCTACATTTTTTTCGATTGTTAAATCCGATATTGAATATGGAAAAAAAAAATAATATTTTTAAGTGTGATGGTTATATGAAAATCATAAAATAATTCTGTTATACAAAAGGAAAAAATAAGTAAAAAAATTATGATAGGAATAATGGACAAGTTATGAAAGAAGAGACAATGAATAACAATTACGTGAGAACATTGGTGGGAAATGAAAAGGTCAAGAAAAAAGTTTCAAATAAGAAAAATATGGAACAAAAAAAAAATAATAATTGAAATTGATACCTTTTTATGAGAATCTCAATCTTTCTATCAAACAACGGGTCAACCGGTCATTCTTTATTAGATTTTCAATTAGACACACTTCCGAAAAAAACTTTTTTTTTATTTCCGTTCATGTCCAAAATAAAATGAAACGATTCCATGCAATAAATAAGAAAGATTTAAAATATATAAGAAAAAAATTAATAAAAAAATGTTCATCAAGAATCGACAATGATAAGGGAAATAAAAATATTATAAATTATAATACATAGTTATACCTTTTTAACATCATCACGACGAAAAATAAAGCTTCGGATACAGAAAAAAATTAAGAGAAGAATAAGAAAAAAAAAAATTAATAATAAATTATTTAAAAAACAAAAAAAAAACTTATATAAACCTATAACATATGAGTATGATGAAATCACAAGCTAATTGTTACATAAAAAATATTTATCTTTTAAAAGTATAGACTTTAAAGATTATTAAACGATGGATGGTGGAAGAAGTGGAGATCTTTAGATTTAGCTTCAATAAATTACAAAAACAAGTGAAAATTATTAAAAAAAAATCATTCCTAAGTAATGTAAAGGTCAAAAATATCCTTTGGTTTCTTTTTTGATGACTTTAAATTTTTTTCGAAAAAAAAAGTCAAGTTGATCAAGTCCCAAATGAAAATCACATACACACACATAATCGAACGATAAGAATTACCACACAATAAATTGTGAAGAAGAACATAAAAAAATAATAATATTTGTGACATTTTTAATTTAAAAAACTTATACAAAAATTTTAATGTTCAATTAAACTTTGTTGATAACTGACAAATTCGAGTGCTTTATGACTTTGAGGAGCTATTGTTATAATGAGGTGTGCTTGGGTCATCAGTAAGAATGTGATATTAACAACTAACATGAGGCTGCATGAAGATGAAGCTGAACAGCTGTTGAATATGACGTTATTGATTTAGAGGTTGCAATTGTCCAGAATCCTTATCATATCGACAAAACTCTTGCAAAACTCTACATCAGATCTCGAAGTCGACTCTAATTTTGCAAAGAAAAGTCGACTTAAATCGACTCGACTCCATCAGAATTCGGAGTCAACTTCGAGCTCTGCTTTATATAACGATTCAAAGATCAGTATTTGGTAGGAATCGAACCTACAAACTCACAAGACAGTGATACAGATATCTGATCTGTTAACTAACCACCCAACCACAGAGTCCTGAATCTCGTAATAACATATTAGCCTATAAACGACTCAACACCACAGATTACCACTCTATGTAGACACCACAAAAGTAACAACTGCAAATTAAACTTTGCCAATTGGGTCAAATTTGGAGTGTAACATTTATCTTCATTTGACTTCATTCCTTCCATATTTTATGAACTTTGCAAAAGCACATATCTCTTTGTTACTGTGAAAGAAGTAATCCTTGGATATAATTCAAACGACAGAAATTGAGATGTGCTTTGGAATTGTTGGTGAAAAATGGATAGAGTGGTGCTGAATGGAAAGATTTAGGCAAGGAAGGCCTGAGATGTGATTAGGGGATAATCTTAGAAAACTAACAAATTTTGTCATCAAAATTGGATGTGATACCTAATTGAACCCGACCTGGTAGCCTGCCTGGCAGTGATGATTCTTAGTAGTTACTATATAACAGGCCCGGAAATATAAGGACATAACATCACGACATAGTGACGCCCTGGTGACTACATTGAGTTGCTCGGAATTCAAGTTCTTGAAAATATGAATGAGATAGTTACACAAAGGATGAAAGACACCAAATGTTACTAATTCCAACTAGTCCAAATCATCCAAACTATCAATTCCGAACAGCTAAATGTGGCGAACTCCATTTTCTTGCCGTTAGGTCAAAATCAGCAGTAATGGTGTCGTCTGGGTCACTTCACGTCTTACCATTAATACAGCGACGTAGTGATGTTCTAGAGAACTAGGGAGACTATTCGGGAGTAAATCCATCAATTATTACAAGACCCAAGTTGTGACTTTCCTTGCAAACACAGTAGACTGTTAGGTAAAAAATTCTTCACATATTGCTAGACCAACACAACTTCCTCCTTGTGATTCGACCTATGAGTATAGCAAATTCCATAAGAAATTAATGCATTCAACAAGAAGTTCAACAAGCACACACGCACACTTACTTATTGTGTAGTAAACAATCTCCTTCAATGCCATATCAGCCACTGAAGGAATTTACGAACTTACAATAATAAAACGACAGCTATCAAAGTCATAGAGCACTCGAGGATACATATTTTCCATAATATATGAGGAATCTGATTGAATTAAATATTGTATAAAGGGAAAATTACGAGAAAATGTGCAACACCATCATCAATAACTTAAAACTTATTATTACTATTATTCTAACATCCGTATTATCATTTGCCTCAATATTAGGGAAAGACTATTATAGTTATTGCTCTTAGACTAATTAAATCTTATCATTATTATACATTTTTATTGTTGATTGCCTTTTTTTTTTTGGATTTTATTTGAATTAATTCCGAAGATAATGGAACTATTGGTATAACTTATATACAGTAAATAGGTGAAAAAAAAAGTGTATGTACTTTAATTAAAAAAACAGATATGAAATAAAAAAAAAAATATTTAAAGAGTCACTCTCACAACCGAATAACACATACCTACATAGTAACACTCTCTGCAAATCTATAGGTTAAATAAATTAAAGAAATAATAATAAAAAATTAAATACAGAACAAGAATCGTCATGATACAATGAATGTAAAGTGAAATAACATTACTATGAACAAGAATTTAATGAAAATAACAAGAACAAAGCAGTGCTATCAGTTACTAAACACGCAATTTTTAACTTTTTATTTGATTCATAACGCAGAAAAACCAAAAAATTGGATAGTAACAAAAATCATGTGAGATTGCATATAAATAACTTATGTTGGGACAATATATACACTATTAAACTTAATTCTATGCTCCTTAATCATTCTTTGTCGAATTTTATTGTCTATGTCATTTCTCAAAAAAAAAAATATTTAAAAAAAAGCCTTTTTCGCCTAAAAATAAATAGAACAAAATGGATGACAAAACTAATCAAATTTTTATCAAAATAATTATAAGATTGTCATGAGTTGTGATGTTCCTGATGTGCAGTTTCTGGGAAATAGAAATCAAAAATCCATATCAAGGCAAGAATCATACTCTCACGAGCAGAGTTAGCTCAGTAAGCTGAGATCAACGCTCACGAGCATGTTCATCAAGTTTATGTATGGTACAAACTAGCTCTCAAGAGAATGATCTTTAACTAAAAAGGTTGATTGCTTGAAATTTTCTAACGATTTTTCAAAATTTGAAAACTTTCCGAACTTTGAAAAAGTAAACAACTTTTGACATTTTCCATCAAAAAACGGGAAATTTGATGATTTTAGAGCGTTTATGGGCAAAAAGTAGTAATACACTAGACTTCGGTAGTTGGCAAGTGATTACCAGCGATAGAGTCAACATCAGACGCAAACTAAGGGAGTCCATGGACCACAGTGTCGAATTACTTAGAGTCACCAGCGAAGAAAGTTAGTACGAAGGGCAATCTGTGAGCCGCGACACTTTAGTGAGCCATGAACCGTATGCTATATGTAGTTTCGTTCTTGGCTTATCCGAGTAGACAAATAGCAGTTAGAACTAGTCATCAACTAGGCTGAAGCGCACGAGGGCCCATTACCGCGCGTAGGGAATGTCAAAAGTCAGCTCTATCTTTCGAACTAGACATTAACCATTCTTTAATCAGTTATGACGTACTTTATTCGATCTGGTTATCGTCAAGCTGTTCCGCGAAAACTATATAGTTGCCCACCTCTGTTCTAGAGAGTCTAGTCAGCAACTGCTCACAAAGACTTTGACACAAAGGAAGACTAGAACTAAATAAATCAGTTCCACTACACTAAATAAGTCAAGAACAACAGAAAATTTTCCATAAAGAAAAGCAAACAACAAGATTCGCGAAGCTAAAGCTTCTCCCCACCCACCCGAATTGTCATGATTCTATTTCCTAGAAAAAGTGCACTAAAAATAGTAACAAAAAAAATAAAGTGAAATGAGTCAACTCGAATTTTGTCGCAAGCAAGAAGATCAATAATGAGAAAGCATTCAGTTTCGAGGAAGCAAGAAGAAGTAACAATTTTATGTATTATTTATGTAGCATGAAATAATTTATTAGTATGATTTTTACGTTTGTTAGATGCTATAACGAAAAATTGGAGACCGATAAAAGGATGAAAAAAAAAAATCAAGCGCTACGCATAACACATTTTTAATTTCTCTAATCATTGCAATTTTCATTCAAAAATTGTGAAATGTATTTAAAGAATATTATAGCAAATTGTAATTTTAAAGATTTCAATAAAAATGAGTATAAAAGTGACAGAAATAAACAAAAAACTACCGTCTTTCCGTTGTTTACTTATTCTATTTATATATTTCTTTATTTTATCAGCTACTCATCACGTCGAGATGATGATACAGTGAATGATTATTACTATCAAAACTATAACTTATCTACATTGTTACAAGTGGCGCTTCCATCACAATAAGTAAATAAATAAATCATCGTAGATGGATTATAATGTTACACACACGTAGGGTGCTCCTCGATAAGTAAGTTAATGAGAGGAAACAAACAAATCGTGTATTTGTTTAGACTAGCACTGACTGAGAGATTAATGACGTCTTTAAAAAAAATATGAACATTTTAGACAAAAGATTAGTGTTGATCATAAAACGCTAGGATTTTGGGGCTTTTCGCAAATTAGAATTTAGGATTAAGCTTAATTGTTGTGGATTAAAAACTATTTTACTTACTTGATAGATGCGGGGCATGTAGGGGGTAGCTGTTGGTGTGATGATCTGTTCTTAAATAGCATAAATCGGTGAACTGTTTATTCATCCAGCTCCAAGCCGGCTTGACTCTCGTTAAACAGAATCTAACATCAAGTAAGAGTCACGCCGGTTAGGTGCTTGATATTTGATCGATTAACGGATTTGTGCTATTCGGGGTCTTGAGGTTATGTTTGAAAACTTGCAAAGTTCTGTTTGAATTTGTGAATTTAAAAATGTTGATGACTTTCCACTAATTTGTGTATTTACTATACATTAAAAATTATTTTACTTACTTGATAGTTGATTTACATGTAGGGGGTAGAATTTGGTGTGTTGATCTGTTCCCAAATAGCGCAAAACGGTCAATTATTCAAAAATCCAACTTCAAACCGGCGAAACTCTGTCCAAACCGAATCTGACATCAAGTCAGTCACATCAGTTTGGTGTCGGATTCTGGATCAGTTACCCGATATGTACTTATCGGGACTGTGATCCTGTCTTGAGGTTATGTTTGAAAACTTTGCAAACTTTTGTTCACATTTTTTAATTGACAATGTTGATGACTTTCCACTAATTTGTGATTGACGTGAAAAACTCAAGATTTTGATAAAAATGAATTTATTTAGTTCAAGTAGAGACATTACGTGAATTTTTAGGTCGTTTAATTTCCGTACCAGTCAGACATTCGTCCAAACTGTGATAAAAGTTTATGAAACTCACTAGAAAAAATGCAAAATGATAAGACGACAGCAATTAAAAAGCCATAAAGTTGTTCAGCTTCTTCTTTTTCCTTATATTCGTTTTTATTGTTTTTGTTTTTCTTCATTGTTGCTTTGGAAAACATCAGAAAATCATGATTTTTTTGCTTGCTTATATCCATTATTATATTAAAGTAGTTTCCTTCGCAAAGTACATTTTTTTTGTTGTTGTAAATTAGGTAATTATATTATTAATATATGTATTATAATCGTTATTTGTAAGTAAATTGCAATGTATGACAAAAAAACAAATAATCATAAGATAATAATAAAGTGTGTAAAAATTTTTAAAAAAATTATCAATTCTTTTTTTTTATTAATCGCCACTATCAGTAGTCGCTAAATCTTGTTTTTTCCAAGAGAAGCTTATGATTTAAAGCATTTTTTATTTATATTTTCTTCCAAAAAAAATTAAAAACCTTAAATAAATTGATTTCGTATATAAAACTTTTCGAGTCTCAAAAAGTGTGAAACATTTATATCTTGTCAATTCATTTGAAAATAAACGGATATATAAAATAAACAGAAAAAAAAAGGTTGACTTACTTAGAGTCTCACAATTTTTTTTATTATTTTTCGCGATAAACTTCTCTTTTTTTTCATTCATATTTCGTTTCTCATTTTTCATCCATTACGTCATCTTAAAAATTTACTAAATATTTTTTATTTTTTTTCTTTTTCTAGCTTTTTTTTGTCTCACATCTTCATAAAATGTAAAGGAATAGTAATAGACTGCTTGCTTATGATTTGTAATTAGTTTTTTTTTTTTCATTTTTTTTTCTTTTCTTCTTCATTTCGATTTTAAACCCTCTCGGGGTTTACAAGGATAGCGTTGGGACAGAAGAAGATGTTGATGATTGTTTAGTTTAATTAAATTATTATTATTCACTTGTATCAATTATGACGATAAAGTGATGAATAATAATCAGATATTAATTATAGTAACATATTTTTTTGTTGTTGTAAATTAAAAGGTGTTAGGTATTTTTTCGATGAGATTAAAAAAGTCAAAAAGGACATATCGTAATAAAAAATATGTGTGTGTGTGTTTTACAATATTATAAATGTGAACGATCAAGGACATTTCACGTTGTAATTGAGTTTTTGAGTGCATTTATATAATGTTTTTGTAATGGCTTATGAAGAGCTAATTTTTCGAGAGCTTCCTCTATTGAAAACCACTGTCTCTTTCGTCCTATAGTCTTTGAGTCATCCCATTCTTCAAGCTCCTGTGTTACAATTAAAACAAACACTTCCGTACGATGTTTGTGCTCTTCGTTCTAGAAAACATAAAACAGAGAAAAAAAAATTTCAAATTAATTAAATATTTTTTGGTAAACTAAAATATTTATCTAATGATTACGAACTTCAAATACACCAAGGCATCTTCCTAGTCGTCCAATCACACCAGCTTCTTCGAGAACTTCCCTAACAGCCGTTTCAGCTCCCGTTTGTTCATTTTCCTCAACACCACCACCGGGAATTATCCATCGTTCAGGATATTTACTTGACGACACAAGTAATACCTAAACAAGCACATTTACAAGATAATTGGAATGTTTAACAAGTGAAATCTTTGTTATTTTTTGATATAGCGGTAAAAAAAAAATAAAAGTTTCAAGTATCTAAGACTTTAAAGTGAAAATCATATTTTTTTGGCATAAAGACAATATCATCAATAACGTATAAATAACACATCTACATACCTCTGATTCATCGTCACTTCTGACACAGATGCATGCTGCACGCTAAGAGAATTATTAATTCATTAGAAATAATCAGAAAAATTTACTAAAAACTTTTTCGGATCTTTTTTCTTTTTGGGCCTTTTTTTCTCAGTTCCAAAAGAGATTTTCACTATTATTAATACATACTTTGCGGTATCCATCCTTGTCGAATATTCTGCTGTTGCTCGATTTCTCCTTTACCATATTAATTATCTTAATAATCACTATAAACTAACTTTAATGATCAGAATATCCAAAATTAAAGAATTGTATTTTTTTTACTTTAAAAGTGCGGCAAAACTTTCAACTAAAATTTCAAATTTCTAATGACCGTTAGGAAAAGTTTCTCATTATTTTTAAATTTGTAAACAAGTTTACAAAAATTTTTAATAAACTTAATATTTTGTTTGTTTATATAGTGTTTAAGGAAATGTCTTGGGACGAAAAGGAACTAGACTTTGAGGATCTCTATTCTGAAATTGAGCAACGATGTTCCAGTGATGTATTAAGAGTTTTTAAGAACAATTCTGGAATTTGTCTATACAAACTTTTTAGTGACGATGAATTTAATGATGTTATTATGATTTTTAAGATAATAATCAACAAAGAGATGGATTTGAAAGTCATAAATGATGAATATGAATACAAGGATTTCGACAAACTAACTTCCTGGATCCAATTAAATGAGTTAATTGAAAAATACCTGCAAAATGATGAATCTCAAATAGTATTCGAGGAATACGATGAAATTATAGAAGAATCCAACCCAGACATTGATTCTTTCGATACAGAAGAAGTAATAGAAACAGTAGCAATAATTGAAACAGAAGAAACTATCGAAGATGACTCAAATATAGATGAAATCCAGTCAGAACCAGAAAATCCATTTCAATGCTCAAATTGCCATATAATATTTAAGAATACACTGGGTCTTCGACATCATTCTCAAAGCTGTAATATTAAGAAGTCTATAGTTCAAAAATGTACAATCTGTGATCAAAATTTCTCATCAAACTTGCAGCTTAGATTGCATATGAAAAGTCATGAAGAACAGAAGCGGCTCAAGTGTCCATATTGCAGTAAAACAGTTGTCAATAATGGAAGCTTACAGAGGCATATAAAAGCAATTCATCTGAAGCAACGACCACATAAATGGTAAGGGTATTTACTTAATTTTACTCATTTGGAAGTTAATGCAGTTATTTCTTTATAGCTCATTATGTGGGAAGGCTTTTGCGACATCAACAATGAGAAATGCACACGAAAGAACGCATGAGAGGAATTCGGAAGTACAGAAATTCTTGAGCAGAGATGCCAATGGATCCGTATGCTATCGATGTCCAAATTGTAATGACGTATTCGACACATCAGATCATCTTAAGAATCATATCGAGAAGAACTGCTACAGACCACGAAAGAAGCGAGCATACAAGTATCCATGCAGATATTGTCTTAAACAATTCGTCACTAAAATACAGGCAGCTAAGCATTATTCAGATGAGCATGATGAGATAATAAGTAATCCACAAAAGTTCTGTTTTGAATGCAATGTCGAAGTTGAGGATTATGTTAATCACATCAGATTCCATACATGTCAATTTAAATGTAATTATTGCGGGACAAAATTCCTAACTGAGGAAACATGTCGACAGCATGAGATCTCAAAACATTCCGTACCTGAAGATCGTCCATTCCATTGCAGTTTTGATGCCTGCAATGCATCATTTAAGACTGAACATCATTTAAAGTCGCACATAAATTCAATCCACGATCATAATGAAAGACTATTTCGATGTGAAATATGTAATAGCAAATTTGCTACTAAGTCACTACTTACTGCACATATCCGAACGCATGATAAAGACAGTGCCATATTTTCGTGTAAAATCTGCGGAAAGTCATTTAAAAAATTAGCTACGCTTAAGAATCATTCAGTTGCACTGCATCAAACGGATGAAATTTATGAATGTGGAATTGACGAATGTCAGGTACGATACAAGTTCCTTCAAGATCTCAAAATTCATCGTCAAAATGCTCATGGACAGAATTTGAATATTCAGAAATATTTCCATGACGGTGATGAATAGACTCGATTTCTATTTTAACACTGACAATTTTACGTGTAATTTTATTACGACTGAATAAATAAATGTAACAAAGCTTAAACTTGCAGCAGTAATGCGACACCTCCTAAAGTCCATTTTGATGCCTTTTCCTTTGATTTTAAGTTAAATGTCCATACGTACGTTGGACCGCGTTGTCGAGTCTTATAAAGTGGACATTCGTAAACATTCTTCGTATCCTGTTTATCCTGCGTAACTGCTCTCACGAAAATAACTGGCATTTGTGGAAAGAGTTCCTTTAATCGAGCAGATACAACTGAATTCGCTGTTGTATCCCATCGAGCACCTTCCATAAATAAGCTATTGATGTAAGCACCTTCACGCGGCGGGGAACTAAAGTCATCCTTTTGTTTCTTCGTGACATCACAATTAAGGCACATTTTATCGAGTGGCCATTCATTCTTACGTGCTGTTTGCTGCATAATGGCTGTAAGGAACGATTGAGGATTGAAAAATCCAGCTAACCAAATCGATGATGGAAGGACGAAATCTGTTGACCAATTTTCCAGTTCCTTTCCACGCATCATCAAGTCTACAATCCATGACTGCAATCCTAATAAGCTTGGATATGCTCGTTTCGCCCAACTGTCAGGAACTTTATCGAAAAATACTGATGTCATTAAGGTTTCCATGTCCGGTGAAATTGTAAGCTCTCCCTTCAAACCAGACCTTAGTTCCCTTAATGAGCTCTTTATTTCGGTAATCAGGATGTTCATGCGTTCGCATTCTTGGAAAGCAACAAGCACAAATGGTGAACGATCTTCAGTTCTTGCATATAAATCAGTCATCATAAATACTTCCGGGAGTTTCTCAATCAAGTCATCGACCATTCCTCTTATTGTATCTTCACGTGACTGCTGAATTCCACTTCCACCAGATGATGCTCCGGAATCTCTTGGCTGTAGTTCAAAAATGGTTTTGAAAAGATTCTCAGCAACTGTTGTAAGGAAACCAATTTCAGCATTTGGATGTAGACCGTATAAAGCAGGTGATTCAGGTGGCATATTTTCATCAATGTATTTATGATATCCAACATAGTCGAGATTTGGTGGGGCTGAAAATCCAGCACATAAGCTTATATCACCGTCAATTAAATCTTGTGTCAAAACTTCCTCTAAATATGTTCGACATAGTCGACGATCCCAATCATCTGTGATATGACCACCGTACATAATTTCAGCAAAAAGGTATCTCAAGTCTTCCCAAGGTACTTTTGAGTTTGCCTCCAAATAATTCCAAAGGACATAAACACTGATCGTCAAGTCACCGACATTAAATGGATAATTTCTATTCCATCCTTGTGGACCAAACTTGCGTCGTTCAGCCACAACAGCATGGAAGTAGCACAACGAGAATAAAACAGCTTTGAATTCGGATTCCTTTGAACACATTTCGAGTGTTTCCTGACTGAAATTATCCAAAGCTTTATGCATGTTAGCTCTCATTCCAGTTGGCGGTTCGTTAGTGATTTTAATGGCCGATTCTAAGATTCCTTGCGGTATGATGTGATACTCTATGGATGACATTCAAATATTAGTATTAATACTAGATTCCAAGATTTACTACAAACCTGCAAGCTCAGCTGGTTCTGCGCTCATAAAAAGTCGATAATTTTTATGAGAATTTTCTGCAGCTGCTTCCATTTTCTTCTCAAGACTTGAAAGCCATTTAGCGACTAAGTGAATGTTCTGTAAGAAATGATGCAGAGTTAGTGAATTTTGCCAGTTACACGAGGGACACAATGGGGCGAAGATTGTAAAGCATAAAGGTGCCGTCATGGCTTCACCACGTCTAACCGTCAATACGGCAACCTACTGGTGCACTAGCGAACACTGTGCACTGTTCGAATAATACATAACATCCACATACCTGCAGTATAACCCAATGACCCTCCTTTGCTGCAATGTCGATGGCATCTTCAGCAACTCTCTCCTGACCTTGACCGAGCGATACATTATGGAAATTTCCTCGGTCGGATGCAAATTTAATACTATTTCCAACTTTCTCAACATCTTTCAACGGATCAACACCGGGTGATAATATGAAGAATATTGGAATGACATTGCTACTTTCTTCGTATGACTTTGCAAATTCAATAGTTCGTGACTCGACATATTTTGAGCCTAATTTCTCCCTTATGAATTCTCTCATGGCATAACTCTGGAAATAAATTGAAATTAATTCTATTTCCATATGTATGTTAAGTCAAGCTTACCATTCTATCAGGTCTTATACATCTCATAATACATAACCTCTGCAACGCAGACTTTTGCTTCCATTCACCAGGAAATTTGGCATTCTCAGGAGCTTCTGCATCAATAAACTTCCTCCAACGATTTGGCGATCCCTCAATGTCTTTATCAAGACTTGCAAACTCATTCATGTTACTCAATGTCATAATGCCACCCCATGACACATTTGTAAGGAATTCAACAGGTGACTGAATGTTAGGCTGATATGGAAAACGTAAAAGGAAGTCTAATTCAGCTGGTACAATCTCCTTTGACTGTATTAAAATTTGAATAATCATTTGTGACAGGAATGTCAATTTGTCACGTTCAAAAAGTCCTCGTGAGGTGTACATGAAGACGGAATATGAAATTGAGTCAATCAAATTGTGTACACGAGTGGTAATTTCTTCACTTGGTGGTGTTTTCATGATTGCATCCTTGAAGACGACAGTAAATGCTTTCAATGAAAATTGATAAATTGGATTGATCTTATAAAGGTCATTAAGGATAAAGTAGAGGATTGACGCTCTTTCAGCTGCCGGTCTGTAACTTTCACGAGTGCTGTCAATCACAGCTGTTGTTGTCTTTGTTAATTTACGTTTAGTTTCTATTTCTGCTGATGTCTTCTTCGTCTTTTCCAAGTTGTAAACTAATGATGGATCTTCAAGGACATTTTCACCTGCTGAACTTAAACGACTTAATAAGTCATCCTCCAATTGCTTCAGTAAGATTTTATAGGAATTCTCTTCCTGCGTTAATGTTGCCTTTTGCTCTTCCAAGTCAGGTCGCTCAGCTTTCACAACTTCAGCCAACAATTGCTCTTCCAGACCATCTCTTGTGACTGTAAAGTTTATCAACGTAGTCTGTGCTTGAATTTCGGGCTTGTAATGCGGATTTGCAAGTTTCGTTTGCAAAATCAAACGGAAGTCTTTATTGTAATCAATTTCGCGATCACCAATCTTGATGCATGTTCCTTTTTTAATCAAAACACGTCCCAGAAGTGGATCCAGTACAGCATCAATTGTTTCTTCAATATTTTCAATCAATAAGGTATCTCCATTCGTTATGGCTCTTTCAATATTGTCTAGATATCCTTTGTGACTTAAACGTAGCACCTTCAATTTATCTCCATATCTTTGTTTTATCCATTTTATTGCTTGTAATTGTGGATCGATCATTAAAGGCCAACGATCAGAATTAGTTAATATTGTGGCATTTTCAGTTGACATTCTATCAGCTGGAAGTCCTTCATTATTCCATTCGGCAATCTTTGCATCGTCGCAAATCAATGCAAGTGGATCATTAAACTCAGAAAATGCAATGTCAGGCTTAATCCTCTTAAATGTTGGTATCCATTGGGAGTGAAGTAGCTCAAGTCGATATCGTCGTGTAAAGCATCCAACATAGGATATAAAGCACGAAAGGATTAAAATATCACCAGGAAGTGTCACAAGCTTAGCTTGGAAAGATCCAATCAAGTCACGCCATCGAACTTTTTCAGCCTGCAGACCATTAACAAGACGATAAGCTAAATCAATCTGATTTGCTGTTTTATCAGCTTCATCTTGGCATTTCTTCTTCTCAGCTTCAGCCTCATCTTGTTTGGCTTTAATCACCATCAATGCTCGTTCCAATTCATTTACACGTTCTTCTAACTCGTCGACTTCAGCTTGAGCTTCGGCAAGTGCCTTTTCTGATTCACGTACAGCTCGAATTTTAGGCTCAACAATTAAATAAACTGAGTTATATCCAACAATACCAATGACCCATTTCGCTAAACCAGCTGCAGCAAGTGATTTTGACTTGATTTTCTCACCGTCAAATTCTGGATCGTCCATGTAAATGTTGACTTCTTTAATAACTTCTGGAGGGATGTTGTCCTTATCGAAATTTATTAAACTATTCAAGAATTCATCAACTTTTGACATCATCATTTTGGATTGCTTCCAACTTCGATCTTTTGGAATCTTACCCTTTGAATACAGAACCAACACAGCCGCACAAACCTTAACTACAATGTCTGGTGGCGATCCGAAAGATTTCAATTCAGTTAGATTATTCTTGTTGAGAGTATTCAATGCATCTGCTGCCTTATCGAGTTCTGGTTTAGCTTTTCTGAGTTCTTCTTCGTTTGCTCGCTTTTCTATCGTAATTTGTTCCTTCATGATGTTAACACTTCTCTGCTTATCAGTTGCATTACTCTTGCTTGATTGAACTCGTTCACTTTCAGCATTAACAGCTTCAATAAGCTCATCAGCTGCTTCATTTTTGATATTTAGTTCAACTTCCTGTACTGCTAAATCTTTCTTCAGTTCTTCAGCTTGTTCAGCACATTGATCTAGTTTGATCAATCCATTCTTTAATCTCGACATTCGATCTTTATATTCAAAGTTCTTTTGGACCAGCAGCTTCTCAAATAAGGAAATAAGTTCCAAAAATGATTTTGGTGTTGTGTAGTTGTAGCGCTTTTCATTCTGCCTGTACACTTGAGACATCTCATTGACACTTTTGTGAACATGAGCCATAAATACTGATACAGAATCGAGTATGCCTGCTGGAAGAACTGATATTTCGGATAAGAATCGTTTAGATACAGATTCAAGTGCATTTTGTGGCCATTCATGGAACCAATCAATTGAACTGCAATTTACGATTGCTGGGAATTTTCTAGCACGAATTCGAAGGGTTGATCCAACAGGTGAGAAGCACAAGACAGTCTTTAACTTTTGACGTACTTTATCGATGAAATATCTCCAACAATTCTCTTTTGTGTCGATAATTCCCAACTGCTTTAGTTCATTTCTAACTCCATTGCAAATATTGTCAACCTCATCATCTGGAAACAGCTCTGCTATCTCACCGGAAGCAAGCATGTCATTAATCAAGACTAAATATGATTCTTCTGCGACTTGTGAATCAGTCATTAAATGCAAACAAGGAACATTCTTAATAGCAGCTTTAAGATAAAGTGCTGCCAAATCTGCTTTCATATCAACTAATGCGTAGCCTTTCCTCAATTGAATCTGGAAGACTTCAAGGTTTGAAATGAATGCAGCTAATCTAGCGGCCAATTGCTTTCCAGAACCACCAACACCAATAAGTAAAGCATTTCCTCGTGGACTCTCTAAAATTCTACTAATTCTACAAATGTGAGCCATAGCATCCTCAAAGAACACTAAATTCATCGATCCAACAAGCTCGTTGTAATTCTCTTGAGCATCTTCAAGCAAGCGATTCAATTTTGGCCATTCCTTAATTCGCATATATTTAGACTCTTGTAAGCCTTCCGCAAAATGACAATAAATCATTGGCTTTACAAATATCATATTATCATCGACACCTTCAAAGTTCTTCTTGACAACATCGCCAATAATCTTTTGAAATGCTTCAATGTCTGACTGATCAACAAGTTTATCGCAATAAACACGACTAGCTTCATGAGTCCACAGCTGAATCATTTGTGTTGTATCGCTGCATGTATCACCAGTACTAAACAACATTCCTTGAAATATATTCGCTAAATCACGTAAATTAAAGATGTAGTGAAACTTAATTGCTGTCGGCATGAATACTTGTGACATACGAAAATGAAGATTTAATGCCGCATTAATAAGTGATTCACATACACGCGAAATATTTGGCTGGAATTTATTTGATGGATTTGCTATATGTTGTGTTAGAATTTGGTAATAAATGTTATACATTTGATCGTTGTGTGGATAATTGACGGAGAAAACACAAAAATGTCGTTGTAGGCGAGGATTTATTGTAAAGCTGCCACTTGTTGGATTCATGCTTGATACAAATTGAATATTTTTGATTTCTTTGAGTGTTAATTTACTACGATCGTACCAATGACCGTAATCGAAGAACTGACGGATCAGTGTGTGAGCTTGAACAGTTCCATAATTGTCAACCATTGGCATATTCATGTCATCAATGAAATAAATCATTGTTTTATTTCCAGGCGGTCCATAATTTCGTCCAGCTTTCTTTTCAAGTGGCTTCTCAATGATTTTCTGGAGCATTTCACTTGTCGTATAGAAATTAAATGGAACATTTTGAATAGCAAAATTATCGGACATACTTTGCAATTTATCAGACACAATAACACTTTTGCCTGTTCCACTTCCACCAACTAACATCACTGGATGTCTCTTGTCAATCAACATGTCCATAAAGTATCGAAGTCTTGTTGTATCTGCTGTTGGTACTAATGTTGATTGCAATGGTATATCCGGGTCCATTTCGTATTTTCCGACCAAGTCGGACCATGGACAAAACTCTTTGGTTTTGGAATCGATGTAATAACTAAATACAGTTCCAGCTGGTGGAAATTTGACGTCCTTAAATTCTCCCGTCCACATTTTAGAAAATTCATTTCGCCAATCAAGCAATTGATCCTGGAAGCATGCCGATCCGAAGCCCCAAATTGATGCAAAACAAAAGTATTGCTCATATAGATCTCTTGACGATTCTGGTGGAATATTTTGAGGAGTTAGAAGACAGTCAAGTAAAAAGCAAGTCATTTGAATCATGGCTATTTCCGTTACTGGTGTAATTTTCTTAAATCTTTGATGATTTTCTAGAAGAATCGGGAAGTATTTAGAGAACAGCATTTCCAAGTGCTTTCGTTCTTGTGGATCAGTTCGTTGGTTGGTCCACGACGTGACAAATGGTGACCAGCCAAGATCCTGTGGATTGATGTATAGGATTCCAGCACGAGAGACTGTAGAGAACAAATGAAGGGAGAATGAGTTAAAGACTTGAATGAGTCATGTTGCTATACATTACCTGTGGCTGGAGTTGCTGTTTTCAAGTTAGAGATCTCAAAGAGAAGTCTCATTTCCTTTGTTAAAGCTATTCGCTCGTTACTGGCCAATGTTAAAACTTTGTTATCATCCATAACAGTATTCAATGATTCAATCCACATAGGATCAATGTCGCCATCAAGTACAATCCATTTAGGTCTGAAAAATATGAAATTTTGTAAGATACGACAATTTATGCCAGAATTGTCCAAACTGTTATGTGTCACAGTACACCTTGATGGTAAGCCATGACTGAACTCACTCATGACATGCGGTTCATTGACAAGTGTTCCGCGGCACACAGTTTGAACAAAATTGCCCTATACAACTATGAAATCAATATCTTACCCCGGATTAGAAATATTTGCCTGCTCTCGCATAATATTTGAGAAAAGTCCATCCCTCCATTCTCGAGTTGAAGGATTAATAACACCAAAAAGTTCATCATTAGTCACAGCTTTTGGATTCAAGTCATTAAATAATGGACGACGTTTCTGATTCATATAAGTTTTGAACAGTGTTTTCCATACTTGACTCTTTCCAGTTCCAGCATTTCCAACGATAAATACAGAATGTCGGACGGCAAACAACTCATCTAATTGCACAACTTTAAGGATAAATCCATCAGAATCTCCATATTGAAGACCCAAATCATCAACAGATTTTCGTATAACAGCTTCAAATTCAGGATTTGCCTTTCTCGGGACATCAAGTGCAGGGAATAGATCTCCAATCAGACCCAAAAATATCTCCATATCAGCAGTGACAATTTTCGGTACATTAAAGTCACGAAGTGCACGCATCAACACTTGATCTTCTGGCCATTGACGATCAGCTCTTTTCAAACCTCCAGCAACCACGAGTACGGACTTAATTGCACGCAATCCCCAATCGTAATGGTCCTGTTTTGATAGGAGTTCTCGACATAAGGTGTAAAGTGTGATGAATTTTCTGGCAAGTAAGCGAGCTTCTTGGAAGCCTGAATAAAGAGGATGGGTTTGGAATTAGAAAAGATATGATACAGTTTAACCCGAGCGACACAAATGATGGAGGCTCAGCTATAGAGCTGTCTCCGTTTGGCTTCCATTTGTGTCACTCTGGTAAATAATCAGCATACCTTCAGCAACCAACATAATTTCGCAAATCAATTCAAAATCAGGAACAACCATAGCGCAAGGTCTGAACAATGCTTTCAAATTCTCAGGAAGTTCAGCACGTCCAGCATAACCAGGATTCATGGTGATAAACAGACCGATTGTTGGAACTAAAGTGATGGTTTCGCCCATAAAATTAAATGTCTTCTTCTTGGTCTTTGCCTGCATAAAAAGGTAGACGTTTTATTACTTTCTGTACAACTTATAGACGCACGTGCAGCTTGCGTTCTATAAACTAATAAAACTATATAGTCTACATCATCTATTGTAAGCAGTTTTATGCCAATTAGTTTTGTTAAGCCTTTTTAAAAGCTTAGGTTCCGATTTACCTTCTGACAATCTAATGTAACAAACTTTTTCGTATCACCCTTAATGGATTATATTTTATAAGGAAAATTCAAAAATTGGGGGGAAATGAAATTTTGCTTCAACATCAAGTATTACACACAGAATAGTCAAGAGATCAAATTTAGACTGAATATTATCAGTTCCTCATTAAATTCAACCTTTTGTGACATTTTATCATTGTTTTAAAGGAGTTCTTACCTTCATGGCATCTTGGATGGTCTTGACTTGTACAGCAATTACAGATAATACTTCAACTGATATTCTGTTGAACTCATCAAAGCATCCCCATGCGCCAGTTTGTGCCAAACCTTTGTAGATGTTTCCACATGACTTATAATCCATTTGTTCAGAACAGTTGAAGACGTAGACCATAATTCCAAGTGCTCGACCTAAATCCTTGGTTGTTTCTGTCTTTCCTGTTCCGGCAGGGCTGTTGGCAATGAGTAATTCTAATTAATACTGTCTAAAACATTGAGATTAAGACTGCAACTTACCCAGCTGGTGCACCACCCATAATCAAATGCAAACTCTGAGTCAATGTAATATAACATCGATCTGTGAGTGGAGTAATGACCAATCTTGGTGTATTTCCAAGATACTCATAATCATATCTAAACTGTGCATCACAAATGTTAGCAAAACAATCATCAAACTCTTTATCCCATCGATGTCTCAATTGACTTTGCCATTGAAATGCATTTGAGCTGTCAACCTTCTGTAGAATCATTTTAGCCACAACATCACGTGAATGGACATCAATTGTACAAATTGTCATGATTTTTTGACGATCACCAGCTATTAAATCTCCTAAAAGAAGCTCAATAAGTGAATTAAGTTGACTAATTTGCTTCTTTTGATAGTCTCGCATTGAATTTTCATAGCCTTCTTCCAATTTTGTAAATGCAATGTTTACTTCCGTTGTCCACCAAATTTGTGTCGTACACAATGCAGTCTGTGCTGGCCAATCAAATACCCAAACCTCTCGTGACTTTTCCTCGTAAGCAATGACTGAAGATCGGAATAGGATGTGTAGAGTTTTTCGCATCATGTCAGTCAGTCGATTCAGCCAAATTTCAACCTTTCCACTGCAATCACATGGCTCATAAAATGGAACAATTTCGTCATTCTCTTTTGAAAACATTTTTTCAGCAATTTTAGTTCCTTTTTTGAAGATCAACTTAGCGATTGAATCATATAACTTTGTGAGATGCTTAGCAACTCTTTCAGGAACGTTTCCGTTTGATAAAATGTCTAACAAGTCGGCACTTGATACAAAATAAAATCGTGGATATGCCAAACGTTTTGTCTCTAGATAGTCGTTGAGTGCCTTTTCGCAGAGCACTAATTGTCTGAGTAAAGCATCCAATTTGTCAAAAAGACCAGGCTTATTTGTAGCATCGACTACAGTCAGATTCTCCATCATATTATTCAGCAGGGATTTAAAGGTTCTGTCGACATCCTCAAATCGTTTTGCCTCTTGTGGCAATTGACTTCTAATGTCTTCAGATCCAATGAAAATGCTCTCTAAGTACATCCATTTCCTTTGTACTTCCAACCAACTTGATATGACTTGATCCGCATTTGACAGCAATGTTTGCCATTTTGTCACTTCTGTCAGGAAATATCCAACAAATTTTGATGACAGCATGTTTTGTAATTGCACTTGATTCTCTTCTAAACTCTCAAGTGTCTCCTCTCGAACTCTAATGACTTTAATTTTGGTTCTTTCATGAATGTCCACTGAGAATTTCATCGACTTCCAGGTGGAATTGATCTCATTCAAATTCTTCTCCATTGCCATCTCTTTGACTGATTTGTCAACAATATTTTTGACTTCTTCCTCAAAACGATGCAGTTGAAGATCCAGCAATTGAGCTAATGTTGTTTTGTCAGTCATTTCGAATCGAACCTTAATATTAAGGAAGAAAAATCATTAAAATTTGCATTTTCAAACATTTTAAGACACATAGTAAACTGTGGCAGATTCCCACGACCTAAATCTGCCACAGTTCAATTAAAAAAACAAACCTAAAAGTGATCGAATTTAAATGCTATAGGTGAGAAGAATTACATACACTTATTAGGAAATAATTCGTTCTTTATATGCCAATTGATGTAAAAATTAAAAATCATAATTTACACACAGAAATTAAAATAGAAAAGAAATTGTGTTTAGAATTGTATAAGAAGCCTCACCTCACTATTCTATAATCGTTAAAAATTGTATACACATTGCATTTATTAATTATTTACATAGCAAATGAAATTAAAAAAGGAGGGAAAAGAAAATTAAATTAATTTCATCCAAAAAATGTTCATCTTTTTGAGGATATAAAGCATAGTTTTGTTTTTCGAAAGAAAATCAACCAAATTTCTATCAGGAATTGTTTTGTTATTTTGATGATTTTGATGCTGGAATATTGGATGACTTTTCAGAGACTATATGATCTAGCTGAATAATTCATGTCACAAACACTAACTTAAGGAGCAGTAAACAACATCAACAACATCCTTGTTGTAACGTTTAATTGAGATTTGAAATTCATTTATTCTACATAGTTGAAACCCCTTTTTCATACAAAGTTTAGTTTGTTTTTAAACTTCGATGAATAAACAATAGGGTAATCAATGTATTTTTGGAGGTATTTTGTTTTTGGAGGTATTTTGCCTTCAATTTTTATTTTGGAAATATTTTCAATTTTAGCTCGTTATTTGTTCTGGAAAACACATAAAAATCATCTTATAGATGGCAAAATATGTTTAGGAGAACAATAAACCCTATTCGGCATTTCTTTAATTAAGTTTTTTAATTTTTTGTTACAACAGCCATTTTTTCTTAGAATGAAAGAAATTTTGATCAATTTTTATCGATTATTTTCGTCCTTAAATACTCATTTTTCTTCATTATGAGTAACCAAAAAAGATATTTTCTATCTATTTTTGTGTTTTCATGAAGATTTCAACAGTATTTACTGCTTAATATACGAGAAAACAGCATTCAAAAAAATGACGTGTTGAATGTATTTTTGGAGGTAAAAAAATTTGTTTTTGGAGGTAAAAAAATTTGTTTTTGGAGGTATTTTTAACGGAATTTTTTTGAATTTTGTCGAAGAAAATGGTTTTGTTTTGAGAAATATTTTTGGCTATTTAAGATAAATTAATTAATTATTGTAAATGTTTGGTTACTTAGAGTGATCTGCTTGTAAAAATTTACTTGATTATATAAGGAATCAAGCAAGAGGACGAGATGTTAATGAAGTGCAATCAAAAATTTCGCAAAAAATCAGGACTTGAATATTTTTATTGATTTCATCAAATTAGGATAGATAACATAGTCACAAATGAGAATCAATGATATAAAGGCACACAATAAAGGTAATATGATGCAAGTTAAACTATCTAAATTACGGATTTATCATTTTATCTTCAATTTTTCTTGAAAATAGTTTTTTGTCTTAGATGATCGATAAGATAAAAAACGAATTAGAATTAGTCTAATAATGAAATATTTACTGCTCATATCTATATTGGCATGCTATATTGGATTTTTATATTATTTTTAGCAAAAATATTTATAACGGTCATTTTTTGAATTGCCTCCAAAAACAAATATTTTTACCTCCAAAAACAAATTTGATACCTCCAAAAACAAAAACGAAAAAACTCTAGATAAAATCGTTAATTATGCTAAAATGGATGAAAATAACAAAGAGTTGTGCTTGGAATATGATTTCTACAATAGCATTTTATATTTTAGTACATAAACCTCTTTCATTCATGCAGTAATTACGAAAATATCAGCACACAAAGTTTTCAAAGGGTTAAATACCTCCAAAAATACATTGATTACCCTATTTTGAATTTATAAATTCGTAAAGAAGTCGCTTTGATTAAACTACATTTATACAATTAAATATAGATCAATATCTTCATAATGAAAACACAACTAATCTCTGAAAACCATCCATAAACCAGCACTTTAAAGATAGTTCATTAAGTTTTTTGGCTACTAATTCACAAACCGGATATCCTTGGAGCTTGTAAAGCTGTACAGTAATCATTTAATGAAAATGAGAATCAATCAAAGGTTTTTTTGATATGTTAAACATTCTCTACGAATCCAAAAAGATGCAAAATGTTGAAGTTACTCAAAATTTTGCATCAATCGGATGATACTTTACGGTAAATGGACTTTGATATGATATGATTCATGATAAATGAGATGATCGCATTAGCTTAATCCAAAAATATTGATAAACTTTAAAACATACCTTGGTAGAATACATCAGGTCAACCCAATGACGCTCGCGAATTGCTGGATTTTGTAACTCAATAATAGCTCTCAATGATGTCAACAAGTTCTTGATCATAGCCTCAGTTTCAATATAAGGCTTCAAAGTTTTTGTCTCTTTTTCAAATCCTCTCATTTCCTTTGAGAATCTCTTGCACTCATTCTCCATATCCTCAACATTAATCTTCTTCCACGGTGTTATTTTCCAGTCATCAATACATGATGAAACAGCAAGCATAAAGTCCCAAATATTTTTGACTTGTCTTGCTAGTTTTCGGCATTGCAATACTTTTGACTCATCGGGAAGTGTCAATTGGAAATGAATAGCTGATTCTTTAAGAGTATTTAGTTGCTGCTCCATCTCTGTTAAGTCAGTATTGACGACGTCACAGAGCTCATAGATATCTCGATCGCATGGGACATTAAAGAACTGTGTAGTAAAAAATGAGGAATTTTTTGTGAGTTTGAGGATTAAAGGATTAAAAGTACAATACATACCGGCAGTCGCATGAACTTCTCATGATACAATTTCGTTCGAAGATCAAACATCAAAATGCGTTTCTTGATCAAGTCAACTTGATAAGATCGAACAGCACCAATACTCTGTTTGACTAAGACACCAAGCTTCTTCAATGTTATCCACTTCTCTGGCAATTCAGCAAATTGATCATTAATACGATCGTCGAATTTGACATCATATGTCTTCAGCAGATCCACAACTTTCTTGAGTGGTTCAAACATTTCATCAGTTTTTCTTTCTCGTTCATTGATCAGACTTAATGTCTTAAGGATCTTCAAAAGAAGTTCATAATCTTCATTTGTTGGTTCCTGTTCCAATAATGCTGAACTTTCTCTGATGAAATCTTCAAGCTCAATCAAATCATCAATGACTTTATTTCGGAGATATTCTTTGAATAAGTAACTCCATTTAGAGACAGAATTCAATAGACTGTACTTGAGTCCCTTCAAATTGACACGAAGCCATGAATTTACATTAAATAAATCATCAATCTTTTCAATTTCATTGTACAATTGATCGTAAAATTCAATTATATCTTTAAAGTCATTGAGTTGTGGTGCTTGTTCCTTAATTTCTAAATTTCCATTTTCAATTTCCTCTTGTTCCTGTTTAGTCAAATGTCTACCGTACTTGAGGAATTCACTTAAATGTTTTTTCTTATCAATCAGCCACAGGAAGCTATACTTGTCAAATTCAGTCAAAAAGTTTTGTGCATCTTTGATGCCATCGCGTGCCATTTGCATGATATCCATTTGTATATTATCAATTGCCTCAAACTCAGCGTTCTGGAATACCTTACGATTAAATCGTTCAAGATAGTACTCAAAAGTCGCGACTCTATCTAATTCAGGTGGTTGTGCAATCATCGGAATCATATCTGTCATATTGAAAACGTTTGCAATCATTGTGGTTATAATATACAGGAATCCCTTTATATTCTTTAAATTGCTATCCATGGCAGGAAAATAACATAATATCGGTTCCTGAAGCTCAAGTTTAACTTCAAAAAGTGGTGCATCAATTTTTTCCATTCGATTTTCCATTTCAATTTTCATGTACGATAAACTAACATGCAATGCATTTTGGATTTCCTTTAAAATCAATATGTCTAGATGTTCTTCGTAAGCACGATAAAGTCTTAATTGGTCTTCGGTTTTCACAATTTCATCGTTGTCGAATGAAAGCGTTGATGATGTGACGGTGACTGGTTTTAAGGTTATCATTGACGATGTGCTTGCTTGTGCTGCTTTATCAAGTTCTGCGACATTGATTTCACTCGGACGGTCAGTCGCTGATGCTCTTTCCAAGTCAAGATTCTTGAGTGTCTCAAATGACTCCAAAAATGATCTTTTGATTCCGCTTACTCGTTTCTTAGTTGCTGGCTTCTTTAATGGAAGGTTGAAGAACAGTCTGAAGTTCTCGTCAACAATCTCATCAATCAATTGTTTAGTGCTCATCACATCATGTTGACGTTGTTTTATAAAATCATCAAACTTATCAGGATACATTAATTCATGTGAATCACTATCTTGCCGCACATACATAGGACGATCGCCCCAAGTTTTCAGGCTCTTTATAATTTTATCGACATTTCCTTTCGCTTTCAGCACACGCTCGTTCAAGTTCTGAAGATCACCATGCAAGTCCATTATATAAACTTCCTCATAATCACTCCATTTTGCTGTTTCAAGTGCTATCAACAATTTGTTATTGATCAATTCAAATTCCTTTTTTATGATGTCAAATTCACATGGAACCACTTTCAATTTTACTTCATTATACCAATCCACAATTCTTGACAACATCACGCGAGCTCGCTATATATAGGATGATATAAATACGTATGTATTTACGAAAAAAATATAAGTAATGGTAAATAGCAACAATGTGTTGAATGAATGGAATTACTTACCCATAATGAATCAGTATTTTCATGAAGTTCTATTGCTATATCGGGAATGTCAATTTTTCCTAGAGCTTTTAACATTCGGATTTCCTTTAGTGCTGTTACAAGAGCAATATCAAAGTTCACTTTAAGAAGTCCATCGGATTCAAAAACGAGTAAAAACTTTTCCATATTTACACTTATATCAATTGGAATTTGCTGTTTCCATTCATTGTAGACTTTAATTTCAAGGTTATCAAGCAACCCACACACAATATCCAAGTTATTGTTCAATTCAGACATTTCAAATATGCTCTTTATTTCGATATATGGCAGTTCTTCCATCGGTCTTGTTATTCTTCTTTTCAATCGTTTTATCCATGTCAATGTACCGGCAACAGGTGGAAATCCTTTATCGACTTGTAATTTATTTATTCCGTGCTTTTCAATCACTTCCAATCCATTGTCGAATATTTCCTTTACCAAGTCAAGATCGTCTAAATAGTAAGTGACAAATCTATTCAATTTCTCTTTAACTTCATTGAAAATTAGCGGACGAAGAAGAAGAGTTCCACAAACTTGAATGAATTTTATGAAAGCTTCCAATGTGTGACATTCCTCAAACTCCTGGACAAGCACTGATGACAATTTTCTTTCCAGAACTTCCGATTCTCTCTCAAATTGCCTCCGTTCAATTTCAAATTCCTTTGAAGATGGCTCAAGTGGATCAAATTGAATTTGAGTCCATTTGACATAAACACTTTTAAAGTCACTGTTAATCTCTTGTATTGTTCGGCTTAGTCCACGACCTCTGAGGCCACCCAGTTCAAGTTTCTCAATTTTATAGAACTCATTTGCTGTCTCGAAGATTGCCTGGATCTTGTAAAGTCGTCTCAAATATTTGTCAAATCTTTCGAATATATCCTTCGGCATGAATGTCCACATTGGTGTTATTTTCTCGGGAAGTGCGTATGATGGAAGTTTTTCTCGATACAAGATGAAGCATGCCTTATGCTCTTCCAAAATGGCAATGACTTTATTGAGAACAGCTAATGACTCGTCAGGTTCGCCTTGGAATATTGATCCAGGATCGAGGAATTTTGAGGAACATTCGATCATCATGTTGTTGATCATTTTGAAAAGGACAATCATTCGATTATTTGATCCATAATATTTTGAATGAGCCCAGATGAGACATACAACGTGATATAAAGGTTCGAGTTTATCGGTATTTTCAATAAATTCCTCACGTTCAAAACGTTCGAAGTGCGGTTCCTGTAGATAAAATTAATGTCAACAAAATCACAGCATTAACAACAGTAACCTTACCAATGGCTTCAGCCACAAAGTCACATCATCAGCCTCATGAAGAGCCGTCACAACATCCTTAAATGTCGTAAAAAACGATGCAGTATAAACAGAATTAATCATCTCTAAAATATTTCCAATCGATTTCACACGCGGGTCTGTCAATTGGTCATAAATATTTGATATATTACTGCGTCGTTTATTCCAAAATTTTATTTCTTCCATAGGTGTTGGATTTAAATATCTATTAAATAGATTTGCTGACGAATCTTTAAGTATCTTGTCGATTTGTGCATGCCATTTTATGACAATTCCTTCCAATGAATTCTTCACTTTTATGTCAATTACGTCTATGTTGCTGTATATAAATAGGAATAAAATTATAATCGTTAATAGAGTTAGGTGAGTATGCAGGGGTAGGAATAGGGGTAGGGGTTGTATTTGGGGTGGTCTGATTTGAATTTTGAATGAAGTTGACTCGATTCTAGTCGATCTTTTCTTACAGCATCTGGATTGACTTCGAGCTGTGCAGAGAACTATGCTAAATTCTTTTAATATGGTTGGTATTGTGGGAATCCTTGTTATATCGACAGCTCTCCATATAATGATTAAAAGCTCGGTTTTTTGTGGGAATCGAAACCACGCGCTCACAAGAGAATGAAACACATATACGGTCTGCTGTCTAACTATTCGACCACAAAGGTCTTACTAACACACAGACAGATTACCCTTTATATCGCCCGATACCCAAAATTCCCTCAATTCAGACACGACAGTCAGTCAAACTAACAGCCAATATGAAGACTTAGCAATCCCATCCCAATGGAACATATTATGAAAAATACTACAAAACCATGAACATCACGTGAAGCACCTATTTTTATATCCCCATACATATTAATCGACATTTAAATTAGCACCATAAAATCAAAGTTTTTATTATCCTCTCAAATATATATACATACCCAATGCTAACTTCATGTTCCAATTCAAAAATTCTTTCAATAGCAATTGGCATGGGTAGAACTGTTTGATTACTTATGCTGCCTTTCACCTAGATAAGATAGGAATATATAAATGAATAAGTTATGTTAAATATTTTTGTTAATTATTCAGCATAATGAAAAGTGTTTATAATCCTCAATGAGCATTCATTGATGGCATGTAGAAGCATTGCATTTTTTTTTACATACCGGAGCAAATGTTCTTGAAGAAAGTAAAATAATTATTGATCCAACACTTTCAATCGTATTTCACTTAAACGGTAATTTGACGTGCATACACACTAAATTTTACTTTATGCTAGATCATGCTATAATTTTCATTCACGCTTTATTGTGCTTACCTCAGCGATTATGTTGCGTAATTCCTGAACATGCGAGTCAACATCTTTCTTAATGATCTCGGGCCATCCTACAGTATTTGTTGGATTGCTGAGGATTGGATAGACGATGTCATCTAATATCGCTGATAGGTCATTGATGGGTGATGGTGATGTGTCGCCGTAAATCAATGACTGTGGAGGAATTTGTGGTTTTTTGAAAAAATTTTGAGTTTAACGTTCAGTTGAGATTCGAATACTATTAATTGTACATAGTTTGAAACCCCTTTTTGAACAAAAGTTCAGAGTGTTTTTGAACTTCGAAGAATAAACATCATTGTATACAAATAAAATCCGTAAAGAGTTCTTAATTACATTTACACGAATCCAAATGAATAGCTTGAAGCTTTAGATATCAAAATCTGCATAGATCTCCTGGCTTTTCACCAGATTCTTCAAAATTTAGGTTTAAAAAAGGCGAATTTTCCCACAAATAACTCTATCGGACCAAAATACGTCATAACTAGTATAGAGCAAGTTAATATCCAGTTTATGACTAGTTCTAACGTAGTTTTGTCCACTCAGGCAAGCTTTTGATCGCAAAAATCCATATGAAATCTCAAAATCAATCTCACTCACCTCTCGCATATTCTCTGGTGTCAATACAACTGGTCCTTTTCTCACAAAATAGCAAATTTTACTCTTTGAATTGCCTGGAAAGTTGACAAACGGCATAAGATTGCCAGACGGTGCAATCGTAAAACACATTCGCTCTCGTTTTGGATCATTGAGCCAATCGAACACAATATTCTAATACATTAAAATATAAATAAACATTAAAAAAGTTGTACTTAGTGATATCCACGGGAACCGACATTAGAAACAAAATAATTATTATTTACCCTGTCGTCGGATGTCATCAATTTTTGCCATTTGTCTCCTTTTAATCGAAATGTCTTTTGTAGATAAATGTTAAGAAACTCCAATCGAGGATCATCTTTGTTTCTATCCTCCATTGTAGCACTTGAACATGTAAAAAATATAATCTATGCAGTTCCTTGTTTTTCAATCAGGATATAAAAACTTTTTTCGTGTTCACAGTTACGAGAATAAAACTCAACTGAAAAATAATTGAGCGGAAAAAAGTGCCTACTGAGTTTTGAATGAAAATTCATAGGGAAACACTCAATATGCGTTTGTTATTTAAATAAAAACAGAGAGAACTAAACGATTGATTCAACAATGTTACTACGGAGATGCTCACTCAGCGTATATGCTCTATACAGGATAATAGAGAGGTATTAAGCGAAAATTAATTTGTGTAAAGTGTCGGTGAAAGTGTTGTTTTCACACAACATAAAAATTCTTTTATTGTATTTATTCATGAAAAATGGGTCGAATTCCGATGTCATGATGCCGTCTGTTCATCTTTGCATCCAGGATTACTGCGATGAAGCGGAGCCGTTGTAAACATAGTGTACTGTTCGCGTAGATTTGTTCACATCACGGTGGTGTTTCGGACAGTTTCGTATTGAATATCAAGAGATCAATGTTGAATGACATCCATCAACAGATGAGGTAACCCTTCATGTCCAAAACCTTCAATAGACCCGAACAACTCATCGTCTTTGCTGAGGTACCGATATGTTGCCGCATTAACGGTAAGACGTGAAGTTGCCTTATGCACTTCGTGACGGCTAATTCTGACCCATTTTCATTTCGAAAACGAGACTTGTCCGATTGTGTCGCTCAGGATACATCCTGCAAAGGTCACTAAATCTTCAAATCTTCATGAATTGCAATTGTTTACTTTTTATAGCACTTGCATCTCTTTCTATCTTTAATTATTAAGCTTCAAAACTGAACAATAATCAAAAAGATTTTATTTTAATTATCACCTGTTGATATCTCATTCTGCTGCTATAAATAATCATAATTATTTTTGTGCAATTTGTTTGTGCATGATTTAATTAATATGTCAGTTAAACGTTTTCATAAACACTTTATTTAATTGGCACTACTTGATAATTTTATGCTCAATGTATCATCAAATTGCACATTTAATTATTTGCTACACTAATTTTCTATCGTGTGGATACGGTTAAGCTGTAAAGTGAACATGCAACAAAAGAAACTTAGCAACGGTCAAAAAAAATTTGAATTCAAAAATGTGGGCATTTTTTTGGGGATTTTTCAACGGTCAGGGTTGGAATTTAGTTCTGATTTTAATTGTTTTAAAAACTTGTCTATTCTCATCTTTGTTACTCAACTTTAGCATCTATCAATCAAAACACCATATCATATACAGAATTAATTTCAATAACCCATCAATCATTCCTTCTCTTTGATCAAACACGACTACAAATAATCCCCAAATCTCAACTCTTTCTTACATGTGCAAAATCAAAATAAACGAAATTTTCCTTCAAAAATAGTGAAAAATTTAATTTTAGTTAATATGCAGTGTTATTACGATCTATTAGAAGTAGAAAGGAATGCAGATGATGACATAATCAAGAAGAATTATAGGAAGCTCGCATTAAAATATCATCCAGACAAAAACATCAATAATGAAGAGGAAGCGAAAAAAAAGTTCCAATTGATCCAACAAGCCTATGAAGTGCTGTCTGATCCACAAGAGAGGGCATGGTAAGTTGCTAAAATTACTCTAATTATCAGACATTAATCGACATTTAATTAATTAGGTACGACAAGCACAGAGATCAGATTTTGAAAGGAAGGCAATCAAATTATGAAGATGAGTCACTGGATGTTTATCAATACTTTAATTCATCATGCTATAAAGGCTTCAACGATGAAAAGGAAGGCTTCTATACAGTGTATAGAATTGTATTTGAGAAAATTGCAGCTGAGGATTCTGAATATCATTTAGAAGAGGAAGATTTCATGAATATTCCAATGTTTGGTAATTCATCAAGTACATTTGATGATGTCATTAAATTTTATGGACATTGGGAAAGTTATTCAACGAAAAAATCATATTCGTGGCTGTTTACACATGATGTTAATGAAATTCGTGATCGTCGTGTACTAAAATTAATTGATAAGGAGCATAAAAAGATCCAACAGAAAGCTAGAAAAGAAAGGAATGAGGAAGTGCGATCATTGGTGCTGTTTGTAAAGAAACGTGATAAGAGAATGGCTGAATACAGAAAAATGCTGGAAGAAAAGGCTGCTCACAATCGTCTAAAAAGTCAACAGAATCGACTAGAGCAAATTAGAAAGAGAACGGATGAAATCAGAGAGCAACAAAGGAACTCAAAAGTCCACAAGGATCAACAGGATCAGCTCAAGAAATTAGAGGAAGAATATTTAAATCAATTCTCAGACGATGACTATACTGATGAGGAAGACGACGATGGAGAGCTAGACGAAACCGAGGATATTGAGAATGGCATGGATGACTGTCAATTGGATTCTGATGAATATGAGGAAGAATACGATGAGGAACTCTATTGTGTCGCATGTAATAAAAGTTTCAAGAATTTAGGTGCAAAAAGCAATCATGACGCTTCAAAGAAGCACAAACAGAATATTGAAAAGCTTAAAAAGGAAATGGCATCTGAGGAAGCAAATTATCAAAAGGCTGTAAATGGAAGTAATGGTGAAGAAATATCTGCTGATGAAGAAGAACCAGAGGAAGTACCAACGACATCAAAATCAAAAGAGAAAAAGTCCAAGAAAAAGAAGGCAAAGAAATTCCAAACTTTTGAGGAACCTGCAAAGTCAGAAAGTGAACATGACGATGTTAAGGAAGAAGCTGTACAGGAAGAACCCCTAGAATTACTTAATAAGAGCGACAGTGATGACGATGATTGGTCTAGCAATAAAAAAGGCAAGAAAGTAAAGTCAAAACCTAAGAAAGATAAAATGGAGAAAAAAGAATCCAAAAAGGAAGTAAAGGAACTAGTCGAGACACCACAGAATGATGTAAAGTCTGATCCAATCGAGCCTACAGATGATATTCATCGATGTGCCACATGCAAGCAGGTATTTCAGTCTAAAAATAAATTATTTACACATCTTAAAAGCACTGGACACAGTGTACATTTAGGGGAAGTAAAGCATAAGCTAGCTGAAAAAGTTGGGTCTAAAAAGAAGAAATAAGTTAAGCATGAATGTTGTAAAAAGAATAAAAAAATACCTAAAACTTTATTGATACCTTAAGTCTTACATAATGTTACAGGATTTAGTTCCACTTTTCTTCTGAGAATAGTACTTGACTCTGTTAATCTTCTTATCTTTTTTGGACGGTTTCTTGGAAGCATTTAAGACACGAGACTCAAACAGCATCGGATAAATTGTGTCTGTCTTCGTCTCGTAGAATATTCGGAATAGATACTCAAAATTGACCTGAGTACTGTCCAGGCACAATGTCAAAACGAAAGATATTCCACGTCGTGCATAACTATCAGGTTTCGTCACTTTTATAAACTTTTTATCATGTGTAGAAGTGATTTTTAATCCAAGTTGATTGATGTCTTTTCTGTGTCTACTGATGTACATGATATCAACAACAATTGTGCAATAGTCTTCATTATCATCTGGATCTGGATCAACAGCTATGAATTTATGTCGATTTTTGCCATCCTTTCTTCAGACTTCTTGGAAAGTTGTGACCTTCCATTCTCTACCACTATTTGGTTCTCTTGTCAGCATGTCTGGTGTCAGGTTGCAAATCTCCAAATAATCAAAATGGAATAAAAAAAGTCTGAATGACATCCAAAATTCTCCATCACCTTTTGCATTCCAATTAATTCGTTGCTTTTCATCAGCTGAAATATTCTTCCATTTTACAGAATAGTCACTCTAGTCACCTGTGTATTCCTCTTCATTTCCCATGGATTGCGTTTTCTTATCAAATTTGTGGCATTCCTGTAGATATCAACCACTGGGGTAACATCAGAAACAGAATAAGCATGTCCTTCTGGAAATCCAACGTTTTGAGATTCCTTGCACTTTGTAGCTCCCATTAGTGTATTTCGGTTAAATGCTTTGAGGATCATTTCATAGAAATTCTCTGGTGGATTTTTTAAATCATAAACTTCAGTTACACTTCCTGTGAGATCTGAAAGAGCCTCAGTTATGTGCCCGCCGTTTATTCTTTCATAGCCTCCATATAGCTTCGAATATGCTTTTTCTAAGAGTGCTGGCCTGGAAGAAGACAACATTAAGTATGGATTGTAATTAGGAAAAGGGTTCTTTAATTAGGAAACTATAAGAAGTAGACACAAAAGGATAATATAGGCTAAAGTGGTTTAATAGCTCAATTGGCTAGGTGCGGGTCATGAATTTTGGAGTAGACTTTGAACTTCCAGTTCGCGGTAGGAAGCGACGTTTGTTAAACGGAAACTATTGGTTCAAAATCCGACTCCAGGCCTTCATCACCTTGCCATTTTACTGGATTCAAATCTAATCAGGCACTTAGTCAAACTCAAGTTGGAATATTCAGTATCATGAATTTATCCATAGCCACTTTAGTATTTAAATGCTTCCTTGATTCTTTAGCATAAATATATGATTGAATACTCATAAACCATTTTGAACAGCATAAGTCACTCACCTTTTAGCCATAACAACATAATCATATGTCAACATCAAAGTTAAATTGTACTACAACAAATAATTTAAATATTTAATTCAATTCAAATTTGTACAATTTAAACCCGAATGTCAACAACAAAAGAAAATTAAATTTCTAATTTTTGTTTATGCCTCATGTCAGCGTATACCAATTTATAATTATCAAACCAAATCAACTAAACTTATTCTAATTAAGGAAGTTTCTTTCTTTGAATTATTTTGAGGAGGTTATTAAACTGATTAGAATACTTGCTGTTAGTCGTTAAATTGTTGTCAATGACTTCAAATTGTTCGATAAAAAAGAAGAATGCAGTTTTACATAATTTATAGGATTTTTTAATGTTTTTATGCTTTATTCGGGCAAATTGTCTGCATGAATGTGTATTACAATACTTTCGATTTACAATGTTTATCAATCTATTTCTATAAGATCAAGGATACAATTTTCTAATCTAGATTTCGATAATTTAGACACTTGTTTGGACATTTCTCTTGACAAAACGTGATACATTTAGGTACGCTCTTCGATCTTACTTATATACTTTTCTGGCCTTACAGATTAGATGCAACCAATGGACTACCTCACATGTTAACTGAAACTGACTTTTGCCGGCCACCGCTTGACAACTGTAAAAACAATACTGTACCTATCTACAGCATTCTATCATGATTTCTTTGGCAGTCCAAGATATCTTTTGCCAATTGTACAGTCAGATTTTGAGACCATATTTGAAGGATCTGCACATAGTCTTCTTATAACATGTTCAAACCATCAAATCCTGCTCTTCAATTCACTTTACTCTCTGTATAGCTGATAGATCTCCTTTCGTCTACATTTGTGAATGTTCCCTTCCTTCTTGGATCCAAAGATAATTTTTAGGATCTTCCTTTCAAAGATTATTGAGAGGACAAATTGATCCTATCGCTCTATCCCGAACAGCAAAAGTTGGTCAAATCTACCACCAGAGTTCCATTGATCTGGAATTATGCCGGATTTAAATCGAATACCAAGTCACACATAATTACGCCAACTAATTTCTAGATTTTGTATCGATTTACCGGTTTGAACTATTCGAATACGATCTAGCTGTGCAAAATGTAACTAAAGACTCCAAGTTGGCATCATCCCTTTCTAGAACTTATCTATATCATTTGAGGAAATTTTATGATCTGTTTTTCAAATATTTTATATCATTAGATTTGTCATTTTCTCGAGAAATTGAAGCTTGGTTGTAGAATGATTTTTGCATCATATGCTTCATTTAAAAGTAGGAGACGGTATCTCGAGAGCAAAACACATATAATTTCGTCAAATCAAACAATAATTTCAATATCGAGCAGTTCCTACAATGTATGAATGAAATTCCTATAAAATAATGAACTCTAAAGCAGTTTATGCGTACGACACATATTTGTTTATATTTTCGGTTCTTTAAACTCCTACCAAACTTCCAATTTCCAATTCAAATTTGTCTAATTTTTTGATTTCTTTCACCTTTAATTAATTTCAAATGCATGAATTAATTCCTCAACCCAAAGGCAATAGCATAAAATTTTTTACTATAAAAAGGGACTGCGTAACTGTTGAAGGTTCATATCGTATTCGGATATCCAGCAATCAAGTAGTGAGATACAGTTTGTGAAGTGAAACATTAAGTTAGTGAAAATCACACTTGGAATAACGATATTACAGTGACATTCTAAATAAAGCACAGGACATAACCAGTTGTAACCAGTTTCATTAATAATTTTGGATAATGACATCAAGTGAACAAAAAAGATCTTTATTTAGAGCAGCACCAGTCGATCCTGATGATGAAATCGTCATTTCGGGAATTTCTGGAAGGTTTCCAAATTCAGCTAATGTCGCTGAGTTTGCTTATAACCTTTATAATAAGATTGACATGGTTGATGATGCAGAAACGAGATGGAAGCACATCGATCCGGAGATCCCAACGAGATTAGGAAAAACTGTAAATCTTAATAAGTTTGATGCTTCATTCTTTTCGGTTCATAATCGTCAGGCATCTTATATGGATCCACAATGTCGTTGTTTACTTGAACATGCTTATGAAGCTGTTCTTGATGCTGGTATTAGTCCAAAAGCTATTAAAGGAAGTCGTACTGGTGTTTATATTGGTTGCTGTTTTGCTGAATCTGAGGAATTTATGTTTTACGAGAAGTCTGTTAAGGATGGTTTAGGTTTAACTGGATCAGCACGTGCTATGTTGGCTAATAGAATTTCATTTGGAATGGATTTACAAGGACCTAGTTTTATGGTTGATACAGCATGCAGTAGTGCAACTTATGGTCTTGATGCTGCTTTCAATGCTATCCGTAGCGGTGAATGTGATGCTGCTCTTGTTGGTGGAACTAACTTGTTGCTTCATCCACATATTACACTTCAATTTGCTCGATTGGGTGTTTTGTCAAAGGATGGCTTCTGTCGACCTATGGACAAGGACGCTGCTGGTTACACAAGAAGTGAGGCTGTCAGCATTATTTTCTTACAACGTAAACGCGACGCTAAGCGTGTCTATGCTAATTTGGTATACTGTAAAACGAATAATGATGGATTCAAAAAGGAAGGCATTACTTATCCAAGTGGATTTACACAAATTCAGTTACTTGAAGAGTTCTACAAAGACATTAAATTAGATCCACGCACAGTCGATTATGTAGAAGGTCACAGTACAGGAACAAAGGTACAATTACATTAGAATTTTAATTTAAAATAAATGTAAATTAATTAAAATATTTGTAAAGGTCGGAGATCCCGAAGAATGTCACACACTCGATACAGTTTTTTGTCAGGGACGTGAAGGGCCGTTATTGGTTGGTGCTGTAAAATCAAACATGGGTCATAGGTGAGTTTACATTAATTCATGAATTCAAATTCATTTCCTGATTGACTATTTGTATTTACAGTGAGGCAACATCAGGCATTTGTTCTATTGCCAAACTTATTTTAATGTTTGAACGTCAACAAATTCCAGCAACAATTCATTACAAGGGACCACGTTCCGATTGTAAAGCGTTAATTGAGGGACGATTAAAGGTCATTGATGAACATACAGAATTTAAGGGCAAATTGGTTAGCATGAACAGTTTTGGTTTTGGAGGTGGAAATGCTCATGCTTTATTCAAGGCAATTACAAATGATAAGATTAATAATGGAGTTCCAGATGATGAATTGCCAAGACTTGTTACATGGTCTGGTCGTACAGAAGAAGCTGTTGACAGTATTATGAACAGCATCATTGAACGACCATTAGATGCTGAATTTGTTGGATTACTTCATAATATTCAAATTGAGACAGTCTCCTCAAATATCTATCGTGGTTATGGTATTTTTGCTAAGAATGGTCAAGAAAATGCAGTTTGCATCAATAAGAGTGTACAGAACTTCAGTGCATCAAAGAGACCAATTGTCTGGGTCTACAGTGGAATGGGTTCACAATGGGCTGGTATGGGTGCTGATTTAATGAAAATTCCAATCTTTGCTAATGCAATTGAGAGATGCCACAACGTTCTCCTTGATCGTGGCATCAACTTGAAGGAAATCGTGACATCTGAAGATCCAACAACATTTGATGACATTTTGAATGCATTTATTGGTATTTCAGCCATTCAAATGGGTTTGACAGACATTCTTAAGGCATTAGGTATGGAACCAGATTACATTATTGGACATTCATTTGGTGAATTGGGATGTGCTTATGCTGATAATTGCTGCACACCTGAAGAGATGATTTTGGCTGCTTATTCTCGTGGTATGGCAAGTATTGAAACAAAGGTTCCATTCGGTTCAATGGCTGCTGTTGGTATGGGATACAATCAATTGAAGGACATCACACCAGAAGGAATTGAAATCGCTTGTCATAATTCAGCTGATTCTTGCACAATTTCTGGACCTGCTGATGAAATTGCCAAGTTTGTTGCTAAATTGAAGAGTGAAAATTACTTCGCAAAGGAAGTTGCTTGTGCTAATATTCCTTATCACAGCAAATATATCACAGATATGGGACCAAATCTCCTTAAACGTCTCAGAGAAGTCATCAAGAATCCAGTTAAGCGTTCAGAGAAATGGATCAGTTCAAGTGTACCAGAATCCAACTGGAAGTCAATTGAAAGTGAATATTCATCAGCTGAATATCACACAAACAATCTCCTCAGTCCAGTTCTATTCGAAGAAGCTTCAACTCATCTTCCAAAGGATGCATTGACCATTGAAATTGCTCCATATGGCTTGTTGCAATCTATTTTGAAGAGATCATTAGGCGAAGGTCTGCATTTCAGTTTGACACAACGTAACAATAAGGAAAATACATTGTACTTTATGAATGCTTTGGGAAAGTAAGTTGGAACTTTATGCTCATTAATTGATAAGTATTGATAAATTTACTTGATATTTTCCAGACTCTTCGAAAATGGATTAGACTTCGATGTCAGCAAGCTGTATCCACCAGTTCAGTTCCCAGTCTCAAGAGGAACTCCAATGATCTCACCATTAATCAAATGGGACCACAAGACAGACTACTTTGTCTACAAATTTGATGAAAGAATTGCCAGTGAAAAATGCTTCCCAATTAATCTTCAAGATCCAGATTACGAATTCATTTCTGGACATGAAATTGATGGACGAGTTCTATTCCCTGCTACTGGATATATCTTTATTGCATGGCAAGCTATGGCATATCAGAACAGACATGCAATTGAGAATTTCGATATTGAATTTGAGGATGTTAAGTTCTTACGTGCTACAACATTGTCAAAGAATCAAGAAGTTGAACTTCTGGTCGTTATCCAAAAAGGTACAGGAAGATTTGAAATTCTTGATGGAACCACAGCTGTTTGTTCGGGTACAGTACGTAAAGCACCAAATTCATCATTGACAGATATTAACACACCAGAAGATCCAAGCATTACAACTTTATACAATCGTGATTTCTATAAGGAATTGAGACTTCGTGGATATAATTACAAGAATCTATTCAGATCCATCCAAGCTGCACGCGCTGACGGATTAAGAGGACGTGTTAGATGGCAAGATAACTGGGTTGCCTTCCTTGATTGTCTTCTTCAATTGCAAATCATCGCTTCTGAAACTCGATCACTTATCCTTCCTACAGGACTTCGTAAGCTTGTCATTCATCCAAAAGAACATTTGGAAATGCTTAATGCCATTGAAAGAAATGAGAAGATTGTTGATGTTCACTGTTCATCACACCTTAAGGCTCTTCGATGCGGTGGAATTGAAATGCGTGGACTTCTTGCAAATTCTGTTGGACGTCGTCAACCACCAGGTGTTCCAGTTCTTGAAACATATCAATTTATTTCACATTTACCAGCTCCAGTTATGGAGAAGAATGACATGGCAAGATTCTGTGTTCAGTTGGCACTTGAGAACTTCCCATCATCCAAGTTTGTGTGCACAGAAATCGATACAAATAAGGAACTTGAACCAATCGTTGATGCATTCGGAGAAGCTGTTGGTGATCTTCCTCTTATCACATCTGACTTGACATACTTAACATCAAAAACAGAACTTGAAATTCCAAATGTAAAGCTCTCAGATTCAGACATTTCCTCATGTGCTTATAACAACTTCATTATTCGATCTGATTGTCTTGCTGATCAACAATTCATGGAACAAGTATCATCACAATTTGGAGATAATGGATTCCTTGTATCACGTGAATCAAACGAGAAGAAGGAAGCACCAGCACTAAACATTCCAAATGGCTACAAAGTTGCAGCAGTTATTCCAATGGAAAATGAAATTATTGTTTTGCTTCATTACAGTAAAGTTCCAACAGAGCAAGCTACAAAGGTCATTAAAATTGACACTCATGATGACACTTATCCATGGATTGAGGAACTTCAAGAAGCAGTCAAAGCAGGTCCAGTTATTGCTTATGCTGAAAAGGATGAATTCTCTGGAATTATTGGTCTTGTAAATTGTATCCGTAAGGAACCAAATGGAAATAACTTAAGATGCGTTTATGTTGATGACAATACAGCTCCACCATTCAATGTTGAGGATCCATTCTACTCTTCAGTTCTTAACCAAGGATTTGCAATCAATGTTTACAGAAATGGACAATGGGGTAGCTACAAGCACTTGCTATTGAAACAAAAGATTGAACCAGCACGTCATACTTCTCATTGCTTTGCAAATTCAGTAATTCGTAGTGATTTATCATCACTTAGATGGTTCCAAGGTCCAATGGGAGATGCATCTGGAGATGATATTGTTAGAATTCAATACTCATCATTGAATTTCCGTGATGTTATGCTTGCAACAGGAAAGTTGGCTATTGAAACATGTGCAAAGACAAGATTAGAGCAACAATGTGTAACTGGATTTGAATTTTCTGGTCTTAAAGGATATGGTAATTACGGACGTGTAATGGGTATGGTTATTGGTGGTGCATTAGGAACACATGTTGAAATGGACGAAGATTTGTTATGGGATGTTCCAAATGACTGGACATTAGCAGAAGCTGCATCATGCCCTGTTGTCTACGGAACAGTTTATTCCGCCTTCTTCTTGACAACACAGATCAAGAAAGGAAAGTCAATTCTTATTCATGCTGGTTCAGGTGGTATTGGATTGGCTGCAATTCGTGTTGCTTTAGCTTATGGATTGAATGTCTTCACAACTGTTAGTACAGAAGAAAAGAAGAACTTCTTGCTAAAAGAATTCCCACAATTAAACCCAGACCAAATTGGAAATTCACGTGACTTGACATTTGAGGATCTTGTAATGACACAAACAAAAGGAAAGGGTCTTGACTATGTCTTGAATTCACTTGCTGAAGAAAAATTAAGATCATCAATTAGATGTCTTGGTCAGGGTGGTACCTTCTTGGAAATTGGTAAATTCGACATGGCTAGTGACAACCAAATCGGATTGGGTGAATTCTTACGTGAATTGTCATTCCATGCTGTACTTGTTGATAACTTATTCAGAGCATCACACGAAGAAAAGATGGTAAGGCTTAACTAGCTTAACTTAGCGATTGATATAAAATCATTTAAAATTTGTATTTTAATTACAGGTTCTCAAGCGACTCTTGCAACATGATTTGAACAGAGGCATCATCAAGCCACTTAAGACAACAGTTTTCCAAGCTCATGAAATTGAACAAGCTTATCGTTACTTGGCCAGTGGAAAGCATATGGGCAAAGTTATAATACAAATCCGTGAAAACGAAACTGACATGATGACCGTACCCATCACTGTATTGCCAAGACTTTACTGTAATCCAAATCATTCATATATTATTCCTGGTGGTCTTGGAGGTTTCGGTTTGGAACTTGCTGATTGGTTAGTCTTAAGAGGATGTAAAAATTTGGTTCTCAGTTCAAGTCGAGGTATTACCAAGCAATACCAAGCTTATCGTATTAGCATCTGGGAATCTTATGGCACAAAAGTTGTTGTTGACACATCAGACATTTCAACCAGGGCTGGATGTGAAAATCTCATTTTGGAAGCAATGAAGTTGGGACCAATTGGTGGAATCTTTAACCTTGCTGTACTTTTGAAAGATTCTATTTTCGAGAATCAAGATGCAACTAAGTTTGCTGAAAGCATGGCACCAAAGGCAATTGCTACAAAATACTTGGATGAACTTTCAAGAGTTTTATGTCCAGTTTTACAATACTTTGTTGTGTTCTCAAGTGTATCATGTGGTCGTGGTAATGCTGGTCAAAGTAATTATGGTATGTCTAATTCAGTCATGGAAAGAATCATGGAAAAACGTCAAAAAGATGGATTACCAGCTAAGGCAATCCAATGGGGTGCAGTTGGTGAGGTCGGTTTAGTTGCTGACATGGCTGAAGATAAGCTTGATATGGAAATTGGTGGAACTTTACAACAGAGAATCTCATCATGCTTAGAAGAATTAGATCGATTGATCTCAAATGAATATCCAATTGTAGCAAGTATGGTTGTTGCTGAAAAGCGTTACTCAAGTGAATCAACAGGAAATATTATTGACACAATCATGAATGTTATGTCAATTAAAGATCCAAAATCTGTATCAATGGAAACAACACTTTCAGAATTGGGCATGGATTCTCTTATGACTGTTGAGATTCAACAAACTTTGGAACGTGAATATGATGTTGTCATTTCTCCACAGGAGTTACGTTCAATGAGCTTGTCACAATTGCAAAAATGTGTAAATAATCGTGACTCTACAGATTCTGATAAGAAGACTGTCATTTCAAATGACAAAGTACCAAAAGGAATTGCATTAATGTTGAGAAATTGTGGAGATGAAACAAACAGCAAGGAAACAATCTTGAAGTTACAAAGTCAATCAGATGAAGGTGTTAAGGCCCTCATTCTTCCTGGTATTGAAGGAATGGCTGGAAATGCATGGTATGAAATCTCGAAGAATATGCGCTATCCAACATACATTTTACAAATCTTGGAGAAGGCATGGCAATGCAGAGAATTGGATGAAATCTGTAAAAATGTTGAAAATGTAAGTTTTTGAGTACTTCCATTAATCATGAAGATTTTAACTATTTTCTTCTAAATTCCAGGATGTTGTTGAGCTCTACCGTGACGAACAAGAGTTCCTGTTCATTGGTTACTCATTTGGAGCATTGATGGCAATGAAACTCGCTAAAGTTTTAGAAAAGCACGGAAAAGTTGGTAAAATTATGCTCATCGATGGTGCACCAAAGTTGTTGAAGAGATTAGCTGTTGAACAATTACCAGAAAATTGGACTGACGACACAGTTAGGAATATTATTCTTACAATGATTATTATTTCATGCATTCCAAATGATAATGCAGCAATTATTAAGGAAATTCTTGCAATTCCAAGCTTTGAAGCCAGAATTAAGAAGCTTGCAACACGACAGACTATGTACAGTGAGGAATATGGCTTGAAGATTTGCAGTGCATTTGTGAATCGTATGATTTTGACAGCTAAGGTTGAATTGAATGCATTTGAACAAGTTGACGCTAAATTCTCACTTATTCGACCATCGGAACCATCTATTACTGAAATTGAAGAGGATTACGATTTAGGACAATACACAACCAGACCAGTTACCATTAAATATCTTGACGGAAATCACGCAACATTGCTTGAGAATCCAAACTTACCGGCTGAACTTAATAATATGTAATTTTTTAAACCTTGACATTCAAATTTATTATTACTTGTAGGTATTGATTTACTTTTTTTATTTGAAGTAGCACAGACGTAATGTGTGTAATGGAAATTGAAATAAAATGAATTAATTTAATGTAAAAATCACGTTTTTAATTGTGGAATGGGCAATTTGCTTGAAATTTACTTTACATTGTGACGAATCTTGTCTTCTAATGCTGCTGAAATGCAGTTCCTGGGACCCTAATTTCTCCTTAAATGTTACCATATTGCAAAAAGAAGGCATCCCAATAGTAAACTAATCTGCTTATGTCTTATGCCTAACAATTTGAACAATTGAAGGATTGGGAAAACTGAAGATTGAGTCCAAAGCTGACCAAAGATCAAGTGGACCTTTTCGTGATATCCTTCGACACCTTTAAATACACCACCGATGACTAAGATATGTCTGGAGAAATAAAAGTTAATGGATACATTGAAAGTCTATACAAAATACTTCGTCTGAAGAGTGGCAGCTCCAAAATGCATCCAGAGATAGTCTAAGGTTTACAACCGATCATATATATTTCAAATGCCTGAAGGGAACAGCCTTATGAGCTACAGGCACTGCGATTAACAATCTGTTGTTCCACACTATTTTACCCAATCAATTTCGATATCAACTTGATCAACTTGAGCAACATGACAGAGTCAGTTGAAAAAAGAAAGCAGCATAAGGTGAAAAGGACTAACAGAGTCAGATAGAATGCCTTTTAATGCAACCTAAGCTGCACATAGAAACAATGTTTCAGTAAGGAAGTAAATAAGTGAACAATTCTGTATTTACTGTTCTTAACACGTGAGTTCTTGACCTATCTAGGTTTAAAAATTAGTAATAGCTATTTATACCATTTAAATTAAATTATTTTTAAATATTCATACCAAAACAAAAAGGAATTGACGAACAACAAATAGCTTTATATGACATAAGAAGTCATTCACTTCCTTACACTATGATGCACACACTATGACTAATATGATCATACGATAGGAAAGCAATCTGACGCACTAAAATAAATATTATATCCTGGTTAAAATATAGGAAGATATAGTCACGCGTACGTTCGAGGAAATACTAGTCCAAATATTTATTATTTTTTGCACAATTGTCGTGTGTATTCCTCGATTATTCACTTTTGCATTCAATATATTTGAATTAAGTCAATTAGAATCAATTTTGACACGTCAAATTTACTTCATTATGCATACTATAAATATTGAATAATTAATTGCAATATTTTCAGTATAAAAGCAATTGTAAGTGAATTTATTGTCCATACCAAGTTTTGGTGTACAATCTGTGTTATAACTGTGAGAGTGAATTTTTTTAGTGACAATAATATACATTTATAAGAATAATTAATTTGACAATATAAAGGTGTTCTGGATTTTTGTGAATTTGGTGAATTTGGTGAATAAAAAAATCAAATAAAAAAAGAGACAAAAATGTCCTCAAAAGAAAATATAAGACCTAAAATGATAGAAACTGATGATGATATTGTAATATCGGGTGTGTCGGGACGATATGCTAATTCGCGTACTGTTGCTGAGCTTTCGCATAATTTATATAATAAGATTAATATGGTTGATGAGAATGAAACTCGTTGGCGACGAACAAATCCAATGTTTCCGAAACATATAGGAACAATATCGGATATTGATAAGTTTGATTCACAATTTTTTGGATATCAATCAAAGCATGCACAGTCAATGGATCCGCAAGGTAGAATGTTGTTGGAACATTCTTATGAAGCTGTTCTTGATGCAGGTGTTAATCCAAAATCGCTGAGAAACAGCAGAACAGGTGTGTTTATGGGTGTTTGCTTTTGTGAATCAGAGAAGATTTGGATGTACGAAAGAGACACTATGGATGGAGTTGGTATATCCGGGAACAGTCGTGCACTTTTGGCAAACAGGATTTCCTTCATGCTTGGACTTATTGGACCAAGTTTTTGTGTTGATACTGCTTGTAGTTCCTCTATGTATGCATTAGATTTGGCATATAAAGCAATTGCAAGTGGAGAAATTGATGCAGCATTTGTTGGTGGATCAAATTTGTTGCTTCATCCAATTCCTAGTTTACAGTTTGCAAGGTAGGTTTAGTGCTGATTAATGTCATAATTTGTACAAATAATCTTGTATCTTTTCAGACTTGGCGTTCTCTCAATTGAAGGCTTTTGTTGTCCATTCGATCAAAGTGCCAATGGATATACAAGAAGTGAGACAGTTGCTGTCATTTTCCTTCAACGGAAAAGCGTGGCTAAACGTAATTATGGTTCCGTTGTCTACACAAAAAGTAACTGTGATGGCTTTAAATCGGAAGGAATCCATTATCCAAGTGGTAATATCCAAAAAGCTTTACTGGAGGAGTTCTACAATGACTTACAAATGCCTGCATCATCAGTCGACTACGTTGAAGCTCATTGCACGGGAACTGTTGTTGGTATGTAAAACAGCTTGCACTTGACCTTATTAATTGCTGCTTATTAATATTTCAAAAATTTACATTTACAGGCGACCCTGAAGAATGTAAAGCTATTGAACAAGTATTTTGCAAAGATAATAAGCGATCGGTTCTTGTCGGTTCTATTAAGTCAAATCTTGGACATTCAGAGGCATCATCAGGTCTCTGTTCAATTTCAAAAGTGATTTTGACTTTTGAGAATGGAAAAATTCCGCCAAACATTAATTTCAATAATCCAAGAAAGGAAATTCCAGCATTAACGAACGGAAAATTGAAGGTTGTGGACGAAGTAACAGACTTCGATGGATCACTGATCTGTGTCAATTCCTTTGGATTCGGTGGTGCTAATTCTCATGGGCTATTTAGAATCAATCCAAAAGTCAAGAAGAACTTTGGAATTCCTGAAGATTCAATTCCGCGACTTGTTGTTTGGTCAGGCAGAACAGAAGAAGCTGTTAGTGAAATATTAGATGCTGTAACAGAACGGCCACTTGATGCTGAATATGTTGGACTTCTTCACAATATCCAAACAGAATCACTTCCAGCTAATATTTACAAAGGTTTTGGGATATATATTCAACCTGGTGATGGATCAAATAATGCAAAATGTCTCATCCGCGATGTTCAGCATTACACGGGACTTAAACGTCCAATGGTTTGGGTTTTTAGTGGAATGGGTTCACAATGGGCTGGTATGGGTGCTGAATTGATGAAAATTCCAATATTTGCAAAGGCTATTGAAGGATGTCACAAGGTTATGTACGAAAAAGGACTTAACCTCAAAGAAATTTTGACTTCCAAAGATCCAGGAATGTTTGACAACATTTTACACTCATTTGTTGGAATTGCTGCTATTCAGATTGGTCTTACGGATGTGTTGAAGGCATTGGGATTAGAACCAGATTATATTATTGGACATTCAGTTGGTGAATTAGGTTGTGGATATGCTGACGGTTGCTTATCAGCAGAAGAGATGATCTTATGTGCTTATTCGAGAGGAATGGCCAGTTTAGAAACTAAAGTTGTTCATGGATCAATGGCAGCTGTTGGTCTGGGCTACCAAAAATTAAAAACAATGATTCCGGACGAGATTTGCATTGCTTGCCACAACTCAAATGAGTCGACGACAATTTCCGGACCGTCTGAAAATATTGCTATGTTTGTTGAGGAACTGAAGAAAAAGGAATATTTGCGAGGGAAGTTGCATGCTCAAATATTCCATACCATAGCAAATATATAGCTGATTTTGGACCAAACTTGCTGAAGCGCTTGAATGAGGTTATAAAGGATCCAAAGAAACGATCCAGCAAGTGGATAAGCTCAAGTTATCCAAAATCGATGTGGAATCTCGAAAAGACTCAATACTGCTCTGCTGATTATCACACAAATAATCTCCTCAGTTCTGTGCTTTTTGAGGAAGCATCAAGTTTACTGCCTGAGAATGCAATTTGTGTAGAAATTGCTCCACATGGATTGCTGCAAGCCATCCTGAAAAGATCAATGACATCTGCAATTCACATTTCATTGACTCAACGTGACCACAAGAGCAATGACCAAGTATTGCTTAATGCTATTGGAAAGTAAGTTGAATTTCGTGCATTTTTTGATCTTGTAAAAATTATAGCTCTAATTTCAGGATATACTGCAACGGATTTGACATGGATGTTTCAAATTTGTATCCAAAAATTGATTTCCCCGTCTCAAGAGGAACTCCAATGATTTCACCGAAAATTAAATGGGATCATAGTGACACCTGGTTTGTCACAAGTCATGCACAAAACGAAGTCGATAAATCAGCTGAAAGAATCGTCAAGCTGAACATTGGATCTCCAGAATTTGAGTTCATTATTGGACATTTGATTGATGGTAATGTTTATGCCTTATTGCTTTATTTTTCATTATTATTGACTGTTGCTATTCTCATTTCCTTAGGTCGTTGTCTGTTTCCCGCAACTGGATACTTGTACCTAGCATGGGAAACTCTTGCTATGATTAAAAGTAAAAAGTTGGACGAGACGATAGTCGAATTTGAGGATGTGAAATTCTTAAGAGCCACAAACATGTCGGATACAAGTGTAGCCTTTGTGATTGTGGTACAGCCTGGAACTGGAAGATTTGAGATATCTGAAGGTTCAACTGCATTAGTGACCGGAATCGTTAGATTACAGGATCATGTGGATCTTGCTAATATTACAACTAATCGTGATCCTAAGAAGCTTTTAGCAACAACTGATTTTTACAAGGAATTGAGACTTCGTGGCTATCATTATGGTGGATTGTTCAAATCAGTTGTGGAAAGCAGCTATGATGGAACTTACGGTCGTGTAAAATGGAATGACAACTGGATTCCATTCTTGGATTGTCTTCTTCAGATTCAAATTGTTGCAAAGGATACTCGATCACTCTTTATTCCAACTTCCATTCAGAGAATGGTCATTGATCCAACACGTCATTTTACTTTCGATGGCAATGGAGAAACATTCTTTGATGTTTATGTGTCCAGGAAGATGAAGACACTTCGAAGCGGTGGCGTCGAAATCACAAATCTACAAGCAAGTTCAATCCAAAGGCGAAAGGCACAAAGCTTCCCAGTTTTGGAGACATACAAGTTCATACCTAACGATCCATCTCCAATATTGTCTAATTTCGATGCTGGACGTGTAATTACACAGCTGGCATTAGAAAATAATTCAGAATATACAGTTAAGGCAGTTGAGACATTCAGTCCAAAACGATCAATGTTCTTGCCATTCATTCGTGATGCTTTGTTGGACTTGCCACTAATTACACCAAATTTGACATACTTAGCATCAAAGGTTGAAACTGAGGAGGAACAGATAACAGTAGAGAATTCTAAATTATCAGCACATAAATGCTTGATGTTGATCCTGTCCCAAGAAAGCGCTGAAATGAATGCTTTGGAGGAAGTCACGAATAGTTTGACTGACGGTGGATTCCTTATCATTCGTGGAAATTTAAACTCAGCTGCTCCTGAATTTGCTCATTCCAATTTACAGTACACAGCAACAATCTTGACAAACATTGAAAAATTGGTTGTTTTCCATTTTATTAAGCAACAAAGCACCAGACCATTGTCAGCTATCCACATATCCAATAAAGATGGTAACTATGACTGGATTGAAGAAACTAAGTCTGTGATGAAGACTGGACCACTTGTTCTTGTTGCTGAAAATGAACCAGATTCTGGTATCGTTGGTTTAGTGAACTGCTTGAGAATGGAACCTGATGGACATTTCATTCGATGCGTATTTGTTGATGATCCAAAAGCACCTAAATTCAGTCTAACTGATCCTTTCTATCAAAATCAATTGAAACTGGATCTTGCTATAAATGTTTATCGTAATGGAAAGTGGGGAACATACAGGCACTTGCAGATCACTGAAACTCAAAATGAGGGTCCAGTCCAAAGTCACTGTTATGTCAATTCCTTGATAAAATCGGATTTATCATCATTGAAATGGATGGAAGGTCCATTAAATCATATCAAAGTACAAAACAGTCTCGTTGATATCCATTATGCTGCATTAAACTTTAGGGATGTCATGCTGGCAACTGGAAAATTGACAGGAGATGTATTTACTGATAATCGATTTGAGCATGAATGCTTGCTGGGTATGGAGTTTTCAGGAAGGACAAAGGATGGAAGACGTGTGATGGGTTTGGTCAATTCTGGTGCATTAGCCACAAGTGTTAAGGCTGATCCAATGCTTCTCTTTGATATTCCAAATAATTGGAGTCTAGCTGATGCTGCAACTGTTCCATGTGTCTATGGCACAGTCTATTCAGCCTTCTTTGTCACCACAAAGATTGAAAAAGGAAAATCTATTTTGATTCATGCTGGTACGGGTGGTGTTGGTCTTGCAGCTATTCGTGTGGCTTTGGCTTATGGATTGGAAGTCTTTACAACAGTCAGTACACCCGAGAAGAAGAGCTTCCTTTTGAAAGAATTTCCACAGCTAAAAGCAGAGAATATTGGCAATTCCCGTGATACAACATTTGAGAAGATGATTACTGAAAGAACTGACGGTGCAGGAGTTGATTATGTCTTGAATTCATTGGCTGAAGAGAAGCTGCAAGCATCAATTCGTTGTCTTGGATTTGGAGGAAAGTTCTTGGAAATCGGAAAGTTTGATATGGCCAATGACACGAAAATCGGAATGAACATTTTCCTAAGGGAGTTGTCGTTCCATTCTGTGATGTTGGATAGACTGTTTGGTGAATCTAATGATAAGAAGCTTGTAAGTATCCACATCCACAAGATCCAATTACATTTATCCTAATAAAATTCAATTTACAGCACCTAAAACAAATCCTAGAACGAGACATCAAGGCAGGAATTGTCAAGCCTCTAAAAACCAACATCTTCCCAGCTAATCAAGTCGAAAAGGCTTTCAGATTCTTGGCAAGTGGCAAGCATATGGGAAAAGTTCTTCTGAAGATACGTGAGAATGAGAATGATTCAGTTACTCTTCCTATATCTGTGCTGCCAAGAGTATATTGCAATCCTGACCATTCTTACATCATTCCTGGTGGACTTGGCGGATTTGGTCTTGAACTTGCTGATTGGTTGGTACTAAGAGGATGTAGAAATTTGGTTCTAAGTTCAAGTCGAGGGTTGTCCAAGCCATATCAGTCTTATCGCATTAAAATATGGGAATCTTATGGCGTTAAGGTTGCTGTCAATACTTCGGATATTTCCACTCGAAGTGGCTGTGAGATTCTCATAAAGGAAGCAATAAGGCTTGGTCCAGTTGGTGGAATATTCAATCTTGCTGTACTTCTACGTGATGCTGTTTTTGAGAATCAAGACGCGACTAAGTTTGTTGAGAGTATGGCACCAAAAGCCTACGCTACTAAACATTTGGATGCAATTTCAAGGAAGTTGTGTCCAAAATTGCAATACTTTGTTATCTTCTCAAGTGTATCATGCGGTCGTGGTAATGCAGGTCAAAGTAATTATGGCATGTCTAATTCCGTTATGGAAAGGATCATGGAACAACGTCATAGGGATGGATTACCAGCTAAGGCAATCCAATGGGGTGCAATTGGTGAGGTTGGCTTAGTTGCTGATATGGCTGAAGACAAGCTTGATATGGAAATCGGTGGAACTTTACAGCAGAGAATCTCATCATGTTTAGAAGTGATGGATGATTTAATGACTGAAAAGGAACCAATTGTATCAAGTATGGTTGTGGCTGAAAAGAAATCCTTTGGAATTTCGAAAGGCAACATCGTGGAAACTGTGATGAACATTATGGGTATTAGGGACATCAAGTCAATCTCTCTGGAAACAACTCTTAGTGAAATGGGAATGGATTCTTTAATGGCTGTAGAACTAAAGCAGATATTTGAACGTGAATTCGATGTTGATCTCTCAATGCAGGAACTAAGGACTCTGAACTTCTTAAAAATAATGGAAATAGCCAAGAAACGAGAAACCCAAGAAAAGATAATTGACGAGAAACCAGCCGATGAGAACATCTTAGCCTTCCTTATTAGACACACAGCTATTCGTCCACAAAATGAAAACATATTGGAATTCTTTAATATGGACCAGAAGTCGAATACTTTGGCATTTATCATTCCCGGAATTGAAGGTTGCGCTTCAGATACTATGCTTGAGATGTGTTCAAAACTTAATTTCCCGTACGGTATTATTAACTATAACAGCTCTGTTCTGTGTCAAATGAAGACAGCTCGCAAGACTGTTGATTTTATGAAGAATGTAAGTATTTAAGGTCCTTTGTGACAGTGTTGTCCAAACTGTTTCGTGCCACGGCGCACTTTGGTGGTAAGTTCCTTGGTGGTAGACCCCTTGGTGGTACACGAAGCGTGTTCCCTTGGTAGTCATGAAACACAATTGATCGGTACAATTATACGGCAGAGTTGCAAAACAGGCACCTATGAAAAGCAAAAACCGTACAAATTCTATAATAATTTATATGGATTTGTAGGAAAAACCATACAAATTATTAAGAATTTGTACCTTTTGTGACAGTTACAGGAGCCTGTTTTGCAGCTCTGGTGATGAGCCATGTCCGAAATCTTACATAGTTTATTTTTCTAGTGTGTCGCGTTACACAGTATGGACAGCACTGATTTATGCGACATTTATAACATCACATAATCATTTATTTCCTTATTTCCAGGACGTCTTGAAAGCACTTGACCGATTCGACAGATTCCATCTGATTGCACATTCTTTCGGTAACTTCTTGGCGATTGCATTGGCTGCATTCCTTGAAAGTAAAGGCAAGAAAGGATACATTTCTAATATTGACGGATCTCCAATCGTTTTGAATTACGTAGTGAAAATGCAATGTCAAAAGAGAACGGAAGGAGAATTTAATGACTACATATTGACTTACATATCGTCACTAATTGACCAAAATGTTGATAAGAATTTGTTAAAGGTATATGCTAACTATGAGACATGGGATGAAAAGTTGGAGAAATTCTTGGAAATTACGTCATATCAACATTTGTACACTAAGGATTCATTCCGTTCGATTGTTAATGCATCACGTAATAGAATTAATTCAATGTATGAAATTGAGGACTTGGGATATCTCCAAAGCACCAAATGTACGCTATTCAAACCATCAGATCGATTTTCACCACTTGAAAGTGAAAATCTTGAACTTGATAAATATTTCAAGCAGAACATTGATGTTTTTGAGCTTGAAGGAAATCATCAAACCATCATTGAAAATCCAAAATTGGTAACAATTCTTAATGACATCCATAAAAAGATTTTATGATTTTAATAGTATGAAATTTTAGTATTTAACGAAACTTAATTAAATTTAGTTAAAGTGATATATTTATGATTATTTATTAATGTAGGCTAGGACTTAACACAAAACCAGAACTTTGTCACACAATAAATTTTTTAGGAAAAAAAGTATTTTGAAATTAAAGGAAATTGTAGTTTTTAATAGATAATTTTGATTGTGATTTCGGGAGAGCAAGGGAACTATACTAAGAACGCCCTGAAAAATGGCATTTTCAAAAAATTTGACTGTTTTCAATTTTGGGTGCCGTTACGGCCGTTTTCCGCTTACGACTTCAGAAATCCTGATTCAGGGCATCTTTACGTCTTATTGTTAATACAGCTACGAAGTTGTGCTTTAGCAATCACGTAACGCTTGGGGCAGTGGTACACAACTTGTGTTCAGTCATTAGTTATTGGAAACTCGGCCAAGATGTTCCACGAAAAATAAAAGGCTGCCAACCACTGGATTAGCGGGAAGGACAAATTACAATTATGTTACCTCCTTCCTCATATACTTACTTCGCTGGTCATACAGATCAATTGCTATCCAAGATCTTTCTTTGGGTTTCTTAGGTAGGAGTATGGCGAATTACAAGCCCAACGCACCCTGTAACAACCACAGCCTCTATAGATTCCATCTCATTATGTGACTTGGATTGACGTCTCCCACAGCAAGGTGGTGAAACATGGCAATGATAAGCTTTATGCAGCTTAGAGCTGCTTATATTGCGCGTTCATACTAGATTTTAACAAATTTTGACACAAAGTACAAATTTTGAAGAGATGAAGTCATCCAGGCCAAATAACTCATGGAAAGAGGCTTTCACACTTGGAATTGGTAATTGACTGGTGGTGGCAAGCGATGGAACCAGCTTCTGGCGCCGATTGAGGAAAGCCATGGTCACACTTAATCTGCACTGCCAGCAAAATAATTAAGTAAGAAGTAATCCTCACAACCGGCAATTCCAAAAAGCTACTCAAATTTGAGGTGATATAAAAATGGTGAAATTCCATTCCTCAACTTACCACTAGTGACCACTAGATGGCACATAAAGTCATTAGTCAATATTAAGTAGCTTGAATAGCAAGAAAACACCACAAACAAACTTCCTCATTTCTTCATTACATCCACAGCCATGTAACATTATATTATGAGCAGTCAAAAGCAAAAATTTTCACTTGCAAAATTGACATGCACTGCCAGGACTAATTTACATATTTTTGGAAGCATAATTATTAAGCATTTTCTATAGTCTCTTTTGCTATTTTCGGCATGTAGGCGTACCACAACATGAAAATCTGATTATGATGCCTCAAGTCTTTGTGGTTGAGACATGACATCAGTTGAATATAGAACAGTGAGAGGTTGGGGAATGAAGAAAATTATTTGCCGCAAGGTTGGAAGCGAAAAACTAAGAAGTAAAGTGAATGAATGGCAAAAAAGTTTTTTGTGTCTTCTCATAAAAGCCTCTTATGAATGCGGTGGAAAAATCAACTTTTTAGAGCATTTTGTTATGGATGATAGAGTGAATGTTGATTGGTAGCACTTTAGAATACTGGCTAGGAAATTGGCTTGTTTTACAGTGTTAATGAGTGTAATGTCGTGATTATTGTGGGAATCCTTGTTATCATTGATAATAGTTCATGAAATTATTGAGGGATTAAAATTTGGGGCAAGTTGTGGGCACAATTCTCATAAAAGAGAGCCCAATAGATTTCTGGTCTGTTACAGATCAAGTAATTATTGAGAGATCAAAATCAGGAGCAAATCATACGTACATCCTTACTTTAGATAGGAATTGAGATTTTCCGGTCTGTCTTATAACTACTAGAATACAGAGATTTGGTTCTCTTACTGCCAGACTCGCCTGACTCATATTACTCGAAGCCCCATACCCTCAAATGATTCGTAACTGACCCCAAACCGCAGATTCTACTCAACTCCAATACCACAAAGAGGTAGATCAGGTTAGAACAGCATACCTTGTTTGCTAGCGTTCCACTACGCCATCGTATCAACGTTAAGAATCAAAGTTGTCTGACGGTACCGTGACGACAGATGCTGACTCATTTTCGGGCGAAAAATGCTGTTCGCCGCTTTGTGCCACTCGAGATTGAGAACTAGTAGCTGTACTGATGCGTACTTCTTGGAACCATGCTCCGACTTGGATCCTAGGATGCTTCAAAAGGACTTCTATCTGACTCTGTTGCTGGATGTATCACAAAGCTTGTACCAATTCTTAGTTTTGACATCTAACTGGCATTCCTTCATTACCGTCCTACGCCATGTTGCTCTTAGAGCACCTTGACGCTTTTTCCCTTGTGGATTCCAACCAAGGGCAGTATAGAAGGCTAAATGCAACTGGATAAATGTTTCAAGTTTTAGGTTTAGTACGTCAATAGGCAACCTTGTCGGAATATCCTACTTTCGTACATCCTCAACATTCTCAATATTTATTGTGACGGCAAAAACTGTACAAATTCAAGAAAAACCATACAAATCATCAAGAAATTGCATGGTTTTTGCCTGTAACAGGTTCCTGTTTTGCAACTCTGTTCCCTACACTCCAGGACATACCCTTAAGACACAAGTGCTCATCAGATCCAACAGATGCGCCATTACATCTCACCAACTCACAATCATCTGTCCTTTTCTATTACATTTCTTCCACAATTCCTTACCCATCCTTCTTCAAGACAACATTTTTGAGGCGGCAATTATTTCATCAGTTGCAGAGACAGTGTCAGTGTTCATGAGAAACTGTTTGTTGAGATCTAAAAACGAAAAACTTTTTTTTATCTCATACAAATGTTTATTACAGATACATAGAAGCACTGATAACCGTAATTATTTTATGGAAATTTTTCTTACCATCTCTTATCGCATCCCAACTCATTTTATGCAGCCATAATGAAATGCAAGAAAAAATTTGAATTTTTTTTTTTTGTGTTTTGTTGCTTGTTAAGTTTTTTTATTTCCAACGATCTCATCAACGGTGGATATGAGAAATTTACATTCATTTTCACGCCCAATGCATTGAGTATCGTTGCGAATGTAAAGTGGCTTTTTTGCTAGTACTAAATTAATATGTTAATGACGGTGGCTTTTTGCGATAAGAATATGGATATAGATAGAAAAGTTTTGGAATTTATGGTAGATATTATGAACTACTTTCAGCAGTTTTTCTTGGTGTAAATTCATTGGAATTCATTTTAATTCCAGTTTTTTGTGAGCTTGCAGATTATTTGGACTTTTTATGGCCAAACTGAATAAAAACAGACTTGCTAGTTATTTTCTTAAAATTTGATTTTTAACAGTCGAGCTGCTAGCCTGAACCCCCACAAGAAATTGAGTATACTGACCGAAATGTGAGTATATTTAATCATTATAATTGACCATCAATAGTGTGAGCATACTCATGAGCATGTACATTGATGCTCAAGAACAGTACAACGTGTACGCTAGGGCACAGAAAAGGAGGGCAAAAGAAGAATAACGTTAGGATTTCGGGATCCACCCACCTAAATACGCGCCTGCTAGGTCACCACTACGTCACCGTTTTAACATTTTGACGCACATCAACGTGGCGGCAAAATAGGATCAATTTCACGACAAAAAAAAACGGTTCACCGCAATATGCCTTTCAGGTAGGTTTATTAAATAAGTAAAGCTGCACGTGTTGGACATAACATTGCGGATTAGTAACTGCGATGTGCTGTCAACAATTGAAAGCTGAGGTTTGTTTATAACAGTATACTACCAAGATTGATGTTCTTAAAATATCTCAAATTGCATCCCAATTAGGTGCGTGTTCAAGTGAGGGGTTGAACCAGAGGTTGAAATACCACTTATAGACCCAGAGTTGCAAAACAGACACCTGTGACAGGTAAAAACCGTTCAAATTCATGATGATCTGTATGAATTTGTAAGAAAAACCATTCAAATCACGAATATCACAAGTGTCTGTTTTGAAACTCTGAATGTTCCTATAAACGGTCATATTATCTGTTAAGGTCAGTATGACATCAACCTTAAATCAGCCAATATTCATATTCTTATCCATCAATTTTAAAGCCTTCAAAAGCAAACCTTTAATAATAACTCATTAAAAAAAGAAATTCAAAACAAAAAACTTACTCATGCTCATCAAGCAAAAAAGCCACAGCAACTCGAATAATTTGCAATTCAAACTAACTGTAAATAGCGAATATCTCATATATATATAAAAGTAGAACAAAAATGTCAGTCTATTGTCATTTGTGCCAATATAGTTCATTAAAATACTATCCACAGAAACCAATCATCAAACATATTGATGAATAGTCATTAATGCATCATCCATGTCTATATGCCATGTTACATTCCACTATCATCAATTTCAATGACATCAAGCTGAGCTTAAAAAAAATATGAATTATATTTTGCCATTGAAGTATCGAAGTTCATAAGCATTCAAATAAATGTCAATCATGTGCACAAATTGATATGGACATAAAATGTGAAAAGAGAGTGAGTGAGAGAGGTTCCTAAACAAACATAAAATTCATATTTGTGTATTCAATTGAGAGCTTTATGAAAAAAAAATCCTTTTTTCCATTATATGACATTCTGCGGTCAAATGTTGGGAATGGTTTTGTCGATTGTTTTTAGTGGTTTTCATGGCCTGAAGAGATTTGAGTTCTTCTATTCCATCTTCTCTATCTCTAATGATGACTATATACATTCTCATCCTTATCTAATCGCTTTTATATGTCCCATAGATGATGGAGAAAATAAAATGATTACAATATGCTTGAGGTGAGGTTTTCAATTCTTTCTTTGGTCTTCTGTTGCTGGGGTTGATAAATTTTTTTGGAAATTTGATATTCACACTGAAATGAGTTTGGATTAAAACCTCAAATTTATAAACATATTTGAATTTTTGTGATTTAGAATCTTTTGTTAATTTTGAAATGGGAAGCTGTTGTTATTAATATTGAGTAGACAGTAAAATAGGTTATGGGAAGTCTATGAAAATCTTTAATGAATGCGTCAAGTCGGTGGTGCTTTATGGTTGCGAGATTTGACTTGAGAGCAGCGAAAAAGCGACAATGGTCTAGTTGGTTAGAAAGTCGGGTAATCGACTCAAAGGCTTCGGGTTTGATCCCAGGGAAAGTCTATTGATATACATTGGGTCATGCTGCATGCAGAGTCGAACAAAGTAAAACGTCCATTAGGATAAAAACAGTCATCACGATAGAGTCTGGTGGACTGATGATCCAGTTTTATTGACCTTCAAACGAAGTATTTCTACAAATAGCTGGTCAAGAAGACATTAATCGGGAAGGACTCAAGCAAAAGTATGACTGGATCACACGCTTCGGAAACGAAGCGCTAAACACAGTGGCTTAAGTGAAGTGTAGCACACACTTGTTTTACCGTTCTTAGTTGGAATCTACAACAAAAAAGCGTCTAGGTGCTCTGAAAGCAACTTGGCTTAGAACATTATTGCGAGAATATCAATTAGATGTCAAAACAGAGGATTTGTACAAGCTTTGTGATGTAGACCAGCAAGAGTCAAATGAATTGTCCACGCAATTGCCTGCCAGGGATACTTATCAGTGATCGATTTTCGATGAGAAGTTGGTTAAGCTTTTGTTGATCGGAACTAAGTGACGTCGCTTTCTATAGAGAATATTAGACAAACAACCAAGTTCGCATTTAGGATTAGTAATTAGCAAAAAGCAGCAATAAAGCCAGTTTTAGACTCCAACTGAGAGAGACTATGGATCACAGTTGATCTGTATGGTCAGCAAAGCAAGTGAGTATGATAAGGACCAAAAAGCCATAGGTTCGATTCTCGCTTCGAAAATAGAATCAATGACATAACCTTGAAAAATGTCTATTTATACTCTACTCTATTCAAAAGCTACAATCCAAAACATTTACTAGATTTCATCTACAATCTCCAAATGTTTCCTTACAGATAAACTTTTTCTTCTTTAATTCTCAAAATTGTAAGGTGTAGTCAGAGGATGCAAACATATTGCTATCTAAACAACGAATAAGGGATGAAAATATTTACATTCACAAAAAAGAAAGAAAAGATTCCAATGAACCCTCAATTTTGTCTTCCTTCCTCATTCGGAAACTAAAAGTAGAAACTTTTACTTCCATTTATTGTTTGTTTAAATTCGAGCATTTTCATGTGTGATTCCTTTCCTTTTTTATAGTGTGCTCTTCTTCTCCTTTAATCTAGACATTTTATGTTGTGTGACATTAGTTTAGAGTTTTTTTTTGTGTTTGTTCAAACAAGAGTGAATGGATCAAGTGTCTGATTTCAAGGTTTTTTGTAATACACAAATGGATTTTAAGCAAATTTAATTTATTTTGATAGAATGGATTTTAATTTAATTACAAAGATTGGAAAGTTTCATGTAGAATGTCTCAAATCTCGGTTAAGCATCTGCTATTTTTGGACTGGGTGTGTTGCTGGGAATGTGGAAACTGAGAGAAGGCATTGAAGGATAGCCAGAGTTGACGAGATTTCGTAAGTCAAGATTCCTAAATTTGCCTCCACTTTGCAGTTTGGAATCCTATTTTTGCCTCCACTCAGGAGTCCAGATTCCTATATTCGCCTCCAATTTGGAGACTCCTTTAGTCGCTTTTAGTCCGGACTCTAACGTAAAGGCGCTTAAAAGAGTCCGGAATCCTAAAGCAGCATCCACGTTGAAGTCCGTACTCCTATAGTCCCCTTCAGTTTAGAGTCTGGACTCCTATAATTGCTTCCACTTTGACTCCAAAGTCCGGACACCTATAGTGGCCTCCACTTTTGAATCCGGACTGCTATATTTGCTTCCACTTTGGAGTTCGGACTCCTAAAGTTGCCTCTACTTCTTAATCCAGACTTCTATAGTTGGTTCCACTTTGGCTCCAAAGTCTGGATTCGTTAGGTCGCCTTCACATTGAAGTCCTGCGAGCTCTTGGGTCAGTTTACAACACCGAATAATGTCCGGAACGCAAAAGTATGGGTAAGGGTAAGGGTCATCTTCCCGACAACGGATCTACATGCACCTCAGTCTAATGAGGAGTTTAGCTGCTTTCTACTAAAAACCACAATCAGAATCGCTTTGCTGCTAGCTCATTCCATCATTCCAGTTGCAAAAAACATCGTTGATAACCCCAATTACTTCATTACTATATAATTATAAGACTTGAACCCAGGAAGTCTTTAGCTAATTTCATTAAAGCAACTTAAATACAACTCTTTACAGCTCCCACAATCATTCCTGAAGCAAGTTAATTCAAACTTCACACAAAACCCTTTAAATCCTTTTAAATGTTTCACAATTAGTTCATTCAAATCCTTTAAATGTCACACAATAAATATTGTTCCTAAATACTTCAAAACTGCACCACTTTATAGAACAATTCCCTTTTCATAACTTTGGAATCATAAAACAGTACTTTAAGTGAAAGAAGTGCAAGAACGAATGTTTATTGTCAAAGGTATACTCGCGGGAATGAAAAGCATAAAAAAAAATTCCTTTTGATGTCCTTTGAAGCGTGCATTGTTGAAAGTTTTTCATTTCCATTTGTTTTTGATTTCTCTTGGATGGTGTTGAGCTGGATGTAAAAAAGTTTCTCTTGTTTGACAAACGCTAAATGATTATTTTAAGATGTGAAATTGGAATTAAAGGATGGAGGAAATTAAAGGAATTTAAGGGATGTTAGTAGGATTTGTTCTAATCTTCAGGTCTGTAGATAAAGATAGCAGGTTTGGACTCTTACTTGCTGCATACTAACAAGTTGGTTTCGGAAATGGTCGGTTGTAAGCCTTGCCATCTCTAGCTATGGTTATAAGGGTTTGCATTGGATGAAGGATAATGCAAAGCTCAAAAAAGCATGGTTTTCTCAAATGCAGGAAATGAAGGTCTACAGTTCATTGCCGAACCCTTGATATTCCAAAATAAATATTTCCAATGAAGCACAATGCGGCGAACCGAATTATAGCCGAAAAAATGAGTCGACATCAATCGTCATTATGTTTAATGTACATCTTTGCGTTTTACCGTTAATACGGCAACTTAGGAGCGCCCTAGCAAACAGCGTTGTGCTGATCGGGTATGCGTTAGGCCATTGGTGAGCAACTTGTCTGCCGTGGCACTCTAGTGTACACTAAAACATTGCATTAAGCCAATTTTTGTTTTGCAATGTCAAGAATCGTATGCGATGTGAGTTATTGTTCGAGGCTTCGAGGTATTGTACACCACCAAGGTCTAAAAAAAACTAAAAACTAAATTTGAATTAGATATCCTTAAAAGTAAAAAATTGTCATCCATTTTGTGACATCACTGTGACCAAGCAAGTGCTAAATTATTAATAATTCAAATAGAATTCCGTTATATTTTAAAATACAGCAAACATCATTATTCCGCATTCAAAAGAAATCATTATCCAGCACATAAAAATGCTCAGAAATCCAGACTCTATATTCAGTAAAATTATTCCTGAAGCGAGGACGTCTTCAAATCATCAAGTGCCTTTTTTCAGGATCTCATTAGCCATTCTAATTAGATTGTAGAAAAATTTGTTCCTTTTCATCGCGAATGCGATACGGTTACTGACAATTCTAGTCAGTATCAAGCAAAAAAAAATTAACATTTATTGTGATGCGGGAATGGAGTTTACTGCTTTAATTTCCATAGAATTAAGGCTTCCATTCAACGACCTTTAGTTTATGTAAATAATGGTGATATTTTTTTAGTCCTGTTGGACATAAAGCGCGTGGAAAAATTTTTTCATGGCTATGATTGAAAATTATGTATAACATATTTACCATTCAGTTGATGTACGTGATGCCTATGGGATGCTTATGAATTTTGAAAAGGAAGGAAATTATGGAAATGAGTGAGTGGAATTGAAATTGGCAAAAATATTTTAAATTGATTATTTGGAGTTTTGCGGAATTTTAAAGTCACATGTTGGTTATTGATTGTTGCTGAATATTGTAATTTAGCTGTAATTGTAATTAAGAGCTCAGTACTTACTTATATCGATGGTCGGACTGATCAATTTTGATCCATGGCCTCCCACAGTTTATGCTTTCTCGATACCGGGGCCGGGACCAAGCAATCAAGATAAAGTCTCGTCCAGGTTCCGTCTTGAGTCCCGGAAATCTTCTGGGACCGGGATTTCGGGGAAACATAGAAGCCGCCTGAAATTGGTCCTATCGTTAGCTTCCGCTTACCAATTTTCAATAATCTAATACTGTCACTATCAACAGCTTCCTTCCATGAATTCTTTCGACGTTCTCGTGAAGGAACTCAGTACGGATTGAAATATTACTAACACAATGTTTATTATTCGATGTTCAAGTGCAGGCTGAACTTTTGTATGAAAAGGGGTATTCAACTATGAAAAATCAAGATTACTTAAATCTAAAATGACCGTTATGATTTGGTTATGACATTATTCTTGATCTTCTCCATTTGGTAGTGTTTTGTGGACGATGCAAAGCAGTATTGAACAACCTAGGTGGCAAGCTAGGTAAGCAACAACCTCAATCGCATTTGGCATATAGCTCATGGCATTTACAGCAAAATTTACCAGAGTATACCGAGTCACAAAGGTTGTCAACCATTAATTTATAGTGTTCATTGCATATTCTGCAGGACTTTCAGACTTCGTGGAGTCCAGATTTCAGAACCAAACAGCATAACGTGCTTGCTAGGGCACCGAAAATTGTCTTGATGACACTGTAGCGGATGATTTTGATCTATTTGCAATCTTTTTGTCGGCGAAAAATGCGATATCCTAGATTGTGTTACTCAAGAGTAGATACGCCTCCACTACGCAATACTGCCAACTGTGATAATAATGAAACAGCTTCTCTTTCCTCATCAGTCACGAACCATTTAAAAAGTTCATAGTTCCGCCTATCATTAGTACTTGAACTTCTCATGATAATAATAAACAGTAAAATAATAATTAGATTTACGTCCTTAATGCCATCATTCATTACTCGCCAACGCACAGTACCCTTTTCAATGAAACTTAAGACCATTTTCAGCCTTCTCATTTTTCACCTTTTCGCTGTCGATGGCATGAAATTTTCACTTTTCTTTATCATAAATATACACACAAAAAATATCACGTAGAAAGGATGACGTTGTCGACGGTGATGATGATGGCATTAAGCAACACAAAAAAAAAATTTCTTTATTGTACAGGTTCTGTATTGTGCGAAAAAAGAGAAAAAAAATCTTTTCAAGATATGAAAAAAAAAATATGAAAGCATCCGCGAAAAATTAACAGTAATGATGATGATGGCGGTGATGTTGTTGCTTTATTATCGTAGATAACGTGGGGTAACAAAAAAATATTCTCTGTTGTACTTTAATGGATAATTGTCATGAAAATTATTCGCATTAAGATTCAACAGATGAACGTGATAAGCCAAATGTTTGAGCATAAAGTAATTAAGGCTTTATTTCAAGTTTCTTTTAAATGCTGTTTCAAGGAATATGATACAATCTTTGAGGCTTTTTTGTCCTCGAGCCATTTTCGAGTTTGAAGCAGAAATTAAAAGGGGTTTTAGGGATTATTGAGTATTATTTCATAGTTTTGGTCCAAAATTGCAGGCTTGGAGTCAATCTGGAACCTTTGACTAACTATAAGGTACAACACGAAACTGCAGATCTGCGGTTATTACCCGAACCCCATTACTTTATTAACTCAGTTTTACAGCTAAATTATGAAACTTTTCCAGGCTTACAACAACAACATTAACTGCCAATTTGCTCACATCACTGGACATAAAGATCAATTGCAATCCATGACCTTCCACAAAACTTAACTAAAACTACTTTAATTTCTCAAAAATCTCAATAAATCAGTCAATAATCTCAATGTAAAATAATAGAAAAATTCAACAATTGAAAGAAAAGAAATGCCAGCAAATAGTCCCAAAATGCCACCAACATATGACAGGAAATCGACTAATTTGAATTGTTGATATCTAATTTGAGCATAATATTCAGCATCCTTCCATATTATTGATATTGAAGAGTTTTTGGCTCTGTAAGGAAAAAGTAAAAAGTTATAAGTATAGTGATGTCTTCGATCGGCCAGACTATGTACGGCAATCAAGTGGTTTAAAATAAAAATTGCACCTTTGAAGCCATATGGCAACCACCTTGCAGCGATGAAAAATTTGTGTCAATCTGTACTAGCCATCAACTAGATATTGATTTGTCTTTAATTAGTTAAAACCAGGGTTAAAACGTATTTAGGTCCACTTTGGATAATGACGAGCAATCGAACGATAAAGAATATCGTGTGACGGTCATATGATTGTCTGACTGGATTGCCCAAGTAGAAGTAGACAAGATTCATAACTAGTTTCATGCCCAGTAAATATCTAGTTAATGACTAAGTTCTAACATTTTTTTTCCACTAGGCTCTTCGTCATTGTTGAGAAATTTCAATGAAAAACTTACTTTTTGTAAATGTTAGTGACCACTTCATATGTATACGAGACATAATTGCACGTAGGCAAGCAATTGCACTTCCCTTGAGCTGCAAACAGATGATCATACTGACTGAAGTTTGAGAAATTTTCAAATCCAATAGCACAATCGTGGAAACGTCTATATTCACAAACAGTTACCGATGAATTTCTGACGTAATAAAATGGAACGCATCCGCAGTTTAAGTAGACTGGAATTAGAGTTTGTTAATAATCAGGTAATCAGATGTGAATAGTTCTCACTTATTTCCGTCAAGCATTCCTGTTCGCAATTCCTTTGTGTATAAATTTTGAAATAATTCAGCTTCCTTTCATCATCAAAATAGCACTTTCTGAGACTAATGTCAACATGCTTCAAATCATCGTCCGTCTTAACAATTTCTGGCGTGATGAAGACATCACTTGTTGCCACTTCTTCATACCGAACTATTTGTGCATTGATTGGTAATTCATTTGATGGATGAATGATGAAAGAGTCGTAATTTAAGCATCCTTGAAACAATCTGTTTGTTTTGAAGACCAAATCTAGTCCAAAATTGTATCCAGATCTTGCTTTCCAAGGGAAACTTGTGTCATTATAACCATCGTATGTGTAGAGAAAGTCTGGTGATATCCTAGGAAATAAAGGAATACAGTGTGAAATTTAGAAAATAGTTGCCAGTTTTACATTTCCTCATTGAGAAGCTTCGACTTATCTATCAAATTAAAAGTATATCCAAATCCATGATGAGTTAAAATCTCTGCAAATGGAGGATCAACAGCTCCATTCCATTTTGCTTTTCTGTGCTTGAACCAAGGATTCTCCTGATGTGTCACAACACGAAGCATGTCCACAGGATCCGAAGACGATGTAAAATTGAATAGTTTAACTGCTTTGCCGATGTTGTCGAGTGTTTTACACAAAAGTGCATACATTTGATATCTAAAAGAATAAAATTACTACAATTTGGAATGTTAGGTCTGGTTCAAAGACTTACTGTACAGCAATTGAGTAGCGTCATTCATCATCACTATAATCATCATATTCATCATCATTCTTGACTGTGACTGTGACTTGATCTGTGACATCTGGAACATCAACATCATCTTTTTTCCATCGTATAAAGTACTTCCCTTCACCATTATGATCATTTACATCTGCAATTAATGTAAAAGCTGGAAATGGAATCTGGAATAAAGGAAATTGATTATTGAGCATCTTTAATTTTTGATGATTGATTACAGATCTCGAAATCGAGTCGAATTGACTCAAGTTCACTTCGAGTTCTGGTTGATTTGAAGCATAAATTACGTCTTGGACATTTGTTGGCTTTCCGTCTGAACTCATGTAAATCTCGCTTTCCTTTAGTTTTTCATAAACTTGCTGTACCATCAAAAAAGCAAGGATCATTGAGAGGACGAAATAAAGGAACCAAACTAATCTGTGGATGGAAATGAATCATTTTAAGGCACAAAACTTAGAACTGTATCTGATCAAACCTTTCAATTAACTTCTTATGTCTATCACCAAAATATTTGAAGCTGTGGATCGATGAATCCTCTAAATAAACCAAGATGTAGCTAATAACTGCATTTTGATGCTTCTTTGGTATTTTGTTCACCAATGGACGAACTTTAGTCTTTCTTTTAAGTGACGCAAATGGATAAATCACAAAATACAAAATGATTTCTCCAGCAGACAGAAACGAAAATCCAGCAAAAAGTCCTAGAATCCCACCGATCAATGAGAACATGTCAACCAACGTGAATACTTTTCGCTTTCTTGTTGCTAGCGTGCTTTGCACTCCGAATTCAAGTTTAGCTTCAATGTCATTAAAACTTCGGCCATCCATGAATGAGAAAAGCAATTTCCTTTTCCAGTCGAAGCTGTAAAGGATGTAAAATAATCAAATACATTGATTTAAGACAAAATTCAAGCTTTACGTCTTCTTGACTTCATATTTTAGAGTTTCGCATGGTTCATAGCACAAACAGGATGACTTCACATTTTGAAACTCATCCTCGACGTTTCTGAAGCAGGTTTCATCGATAATGCCACAAATTCTTGTTGCTTGATCTCTTACCATGTAAAATTGGACACATCCACAAGTTTCCAGCGTCAAATTTGACAAACATTCATGTTCGCAGTTGATTTTGTTGTAGACTTTGAGAAATTTCAGTTCACGTTCATTTTCAAGGTAACACTGTCGTCTATAGCACGTCAAATGAAAATAATTTTGAGTTACAGCAACCTAAATGTGCATTTGACTTACTCTTCCAGCTCAAAATCCATCATCGAGTCATCAACTTTCAAAATTCTTGGAATAATTAAGATTTTCGAATATGACGACTTTCGAAGTTGAAGATTCACAGAATCATCCGACAAAACTTCATATACATCATGAAACCAAATCTTCAATCCATTATAATCCTTATGTGGGACAGAATCAATCAAAAAATCTGAACGAGCTCCGGTTAAATTGTATCTTTGCATTTCTGTAAATCCCAAATGCAATCCTTTTCCTGGATTTTGTGCCTTAATTGGATATGACAGTGTGAGCATGTAATCTCGAACATGTGTGCTATCGGTACCGAGCATTGTTATTTCTGAGTAGTTAAAATCATTAGAAGTGCTGTAAAAATATTAAAAAATTGTGTATTAAATTTGCTAACTGATTTTGACTACAATGTTGCCTGCATGCAACCTAGTGGATATCATACTAAGAACTAAAACAAGTTAGTATTGACAACTCCTTGATGGTCGCTTGTAAGTCACTATCAAGTGGATTCGTTGGAGATCTGTTTTAAACTTCCGCGCGGCTGTCGTATGGACAACATTTAGCTTGATAGCAGTCAGCAAGTTGCTCTTAAAGAAATACAGCATGGTTCCAGCAAAATAAACAGCACGGATGTCGACGTCTTACCTGTTCAAATGAAACATTTCCGACGAATTAGGAAAATTAAAAGTGTAACAATATCCAGTTTTCCACAGAGTGTGTGTTAAGTTTGCTGCATATTTGTCTGTCCAATTAGCCGTAAAATATGTACGAAATGGTCTTTGTGGAAACATAGTATCTCCAAAAAATGTACCAAAACTTCCAAGAATCTCAACAAAATCATCAGTTGGAATTGATAAGTTTTGATAGTTTGATGACATGAACTGATCATCAGCAACTATGCTTGCTACTTGCATCATTTTGAGTTCATTTAGAGTTAAGTTACTAATGCCCATTGTCTGATTTTCAAGCATTGCCTTTACGTCATGATACATGAATGGTTTTTCCATTGTTTTAAATAAAATTCCAGGACAAAAAGAAACTGATGGAAAGTTTATGTCCTGGACACTTATTGCATTCTGGTCCGTATAAATGACAATTGGATTTGCTTGATTTTCGACTATAAATTTATAGATTAACAGTCCAGTTAAGCCAAATGACACAAAAGTTGAAAAACACCAGAAGATTCTTTCAATTCGGCTACGTGATGGTTGACCAATGTAGAAGAAGCCATGAAGACTTGTATCAGTACAGAAATTTTGAATCAATTCTATCATTTTTAGACGCTTTAAAGTGCTGAGAACTTTAAAAACTAAATCAAAACGCAATAAAAATTAATTTTTCGATTTAATGCCGTGACATTCATTCCCGAACAGCACAATGTGTTAGTTAGGCTATAGCTACGTCACTGTATTAACGATAAAGACAAAGATGCAGTTTCCTGCATTGTGTTGCTCGGAATTTTTGATTTACAAAAGTGATAAATTGTCATAATCAGGGCAAATTTATAAAGCAATTTCCACATTTATTCAAAAAGTTTGCATGCTGATATTTTAATATCACGAAATTTCCATATTACAGTAAAATTATGGAACTGCTACACGACTTTAACAATTCTTACAAACATTAAAAACAGCAACACTAAATTTCTACTTACTTACTTCGATTAACTGGGCTTACTGGTCGGCTGTGATCCATGAATGTCCGTAGATGCCATCGCAAGCTAGCTCTTTAGCTGACTATCGTTTGCTAACATTTTATGCATAATTTGCTAAATATCATAATAAATTAGAAAATAATCTCAATGTGAAATAATAGAAAAATTCAACAATTGAAAGAACAGAAATGCCAGCAAACAGTCCCAAAATTCCACCAACATATGACAGGAAATCGACTAATTTGAATTGTTGATATCTAATTTGAGCATAATATTCAGCATCCTTCCACATTAGCGATATTGTTGTGTTTTGAACCCTGTAAGAAAATAAGACTCATTAATAGGAATGGTTCAAAGGTGAAACTTACTTTTGATAGGCTCTTGTAACTACTTCATACGTATACGAGACATAATTGCACAACGGCAAGCAATTGCATTTTCCTTGTTCTGGATAGAGATGATCATACTCACTGAAGTTTGAAAAATCTTCGAATCTTATAGCACAATCGATAAAACGCCTGTATACACAAACAGTTACTGATGAATTTCTTATGTAATTAAATGGAACGCATCCGCAGTTTATGTAGACTGGAAGTAGATATTGTTAATAATCAGTTAATGAGATGTGACTAATTCTCACTTATTTCCGTTAAACATTCCTGTTCACAATTCCTTTGTGTATATATTTTGAAATAATTCAAGCTCCTTTCGTCATCAAAATAGCATTTTCTAAGACTGATGTCAACATGCTTTAAATTATCGTCCGTCTTAACAATTTCTGGAGTGATGAAGACATCACTTGTTGCCAAATCTTCATGCCGAACTATTTGTGCATTGATGGGGAGTTCATTGGATGGATGAATGATAAAAGAGTCGTAATTTAAGCATCCTTGATGTAATTTGTTCATTCTGAAAGTTACATCTAGTCCAAAATTGTATCCTGATCTTGCCTTCCATGGGAAACTTGTGTCATTATAGCCATCGTATGTGTAGAGAAAGTCTGGTGATATCCTAGAAATGAAAGAATGACATGTGATTATGAAGATGAGAGTATGTGAATCTTAAGGCTTATTACTTTTCCTCATTGAGAAGCTTCGACTTATCAATCAGATTAAAAGTATATCCAAACCCAATATGAGTAAGAATCTCTGCAAATGGTGGATCAACAGCTGAATTCCATTTTGCTTTTCTGTAAATGAACCAAGGGTCTTCCTCATGTGTCAGAATACGAAGAATATTTACAGAATCCGAAGTCGATGAAAAATTAAATGGTTTTTTGGCATGTCCGATATTGTTGATTGTTCTACATATGACTGCGCACACTTGATATCTAAAGGAAATATATTGGAACTGTCAAAAGTTCTGAATCAATCCTAGTCTGTTAAACATCTGCTAGGATTGGTCGAATACTAAGCTATACACCATGCTAATCACAATGATATTATAAAGTGCTGTTCGAACCTGTTTACCTTACTTACTTTACTGAAAAAAAGTAATCATCATCATCATATTCAACATTGCGTTTAAGTCGTGTATAACTCTTTTCGGTCTCTTCGATCATCGGTATGTACTCCATGTCATATGTGCGTTCATTAATATCTGGTACTAATGTAAAAGCTGGAAAGGGAATCTGAAACAAAGAAAATTGAGTATCATTGATTTTCGAGGATTAGTAAGAAGTGTCTTACATCTTCGACATTTGTAGCCATTCCATCTAAACTCATGTAAATCTCACTTTTCAGTAGCTTTTCATAGACTTGCTGTACCATCATAAAAACAAGGACCATTGACAGGATGAAGAAAATAAACCAAACTAATCTGTGAATGGGACTGGTCATTTTAAGGAACAAAACTTAAAATTACGTCTGACCAAACCTTTCAATAAACTTCTTTTTTCTATCTCCGAAATGCTTGAAGCTGTGGATCGATGAATCCTCTAAATAAACCAAGATGTATCTTACAACTGCATTTTGAGGTTTTTTTACCACTTTGCCCTCGAATGGATGAACTTTAGTTGATGTTCTTCTCATAAGTGATGCAAAAGGATAGATCACAAAATACAAGATTATTTCAGCAGCAGACAGAAACGAAAATCCAGCAAATAGTCCCAAAAATCCACCAATTAATGAGAAAATGTCAATCAGTGTGAACACTTTTCGCTTTCTTGTTGCCAGGATGCTCTGTACTCCAAATTCAATTTTAGCTTCAATAGTGTTATAGATTCGGCCATCAAAGAATGAAAAGAAAAATTTTCTACTCGAGTCGAAGCTGCAAAGGATTTGAAATAATCAAATCAAAAGTTATAAGACAAAATCCAAACCTTACGTTTTTTTGACTTCATATTTTAGAGTTTCGCATGGTTCATAGCACAAACAGGATGACTTCACATTTTGAAACTCATCCTCGACGTTTCTGAAGCAGTTTTCATCAATTATGCCACAAATTCTTGTTGCTTGATCCCTAACCATGTAAAATTGGACACATCCGCAAGTCTGCAGCGTCAAATTTGACAAACATTCATGTTCGCAGTTGATTTTGTTGTAGACTTTGAGAAATTTCAGTTCGCGTTCATTTTCAAGATAGCACTGTCGTCTATAGCATGTCAAATTAAAATAATTTTAAGTTCCAGCAACCTAAATGTGCATTTGACTTACTCTTCCAGCTTAAAATCCATTATTGAGTCATCAACCTTCAAAATACTTGGAATTATTAAGATTTTTGTATAGGAATAGGCCCGAAGTTGAAGGTTTACAGAATCATTTGACAAAACTTCATATGCATTATGAAACCAAATCTTCAGTCCATTATAATCCTTAGTTGGGATAGAATCATTCATAAAATCTGTAATCACTTCGAGTTTGTTTCTCTGCATTTCTGTAAATCCCAAAAGCAATCCTTTTCCTGGATTTTGTGCCTTAAGGGGATATGTCATTTCAATATTGTAATTTGTAACGAGTTTACTTTCTGTTCCAAGGAGTTTTGATTTCGTGTAGTTAAAGTCATTTGAAATGCTGAAAAAACATGAAATATTAATGATATCCAAAATTAACTTCCGTGTTCCCCGCGGAAGTTAATAGTTGTTGTCTCAACTATGTGTGTTATTAGAATTGGCATCCATAAGAGGATGTCGATTTCTTACCTGTTCATATGAAATATTACAGACGAACTCGGGAAATTAAATGTATAACAATATCCAGTTTTCCACAGAGTATGTGTGAACTTGGCTGGATATTTGTCTGTCCAATTAGCTCTAAAGTAATGATAATATAGAGAGCGATACATAGTATCTCCAAAAAATCGACCAAAACTTCCAAGAATCTCAACAAAATCATCAGTTGGAATTGATAAGTTTTGATAGTTTGATGACATGAACTGATCATCAGCAACTATGCTTGCAACTTGCATCATTTTGAGTTCATTTAGAGTTAAGTTGCTAATGTCCATTGTCTGATTTTCAAGCATAGCCTTTACGTCATGATAAATGAAAGGTTTGTTCATTGTTTTGAATAAAATTCCAGGACAAAAGGAAACTGATGGAAAGTTTATGTCCTGGACACTTATGGCATTCTGGTCTGTATAAATGACAATTGGATTTGCCTGATTTTCGACTATGAATTTATAGATTAACAGTCCAGTTAAGCCAAAGGACACAAAAGTTGAAAAACACCAGAAATTTTTTTCAATTTGGCTACGAGATGGTTGACCAATGTAGAAGAAGCCATGAAGACTTGTGTCAGTACAGAAATTTTGAACCAATTTTATCATTTTTAGACACTTTATAGTGCTGAGAACTTTAAATACTAAACTAAACGCATTTAAAATGAATTTATCTATTTAATGCCGTGACATTCATTCCCGAACAGCACACTGCGTTGTTAGGCTATAGCTACGGAATATAGCTACTGTATTAATGCTTAGATGCGATGGTGACCTGATGACATTGTGACTGCTGATTTTGACTTTCTTCTACAGCAACAGACGCAGTTTCCCGCATTGTGCTGCTCGGAATTTTTGATTTACAAAAGTGATAAATTTTCATAATCAGGCAAATTTATAAAGCATTTCCACATTTATTCAAAAAGTTTGCATGCTGATATATTTAATATCTTTAAATTTCCATATCACAATAAAATTATGGAACTGCTACATGACTTTTATAATTAATTAATTAAATTACAAACAATAAAAACAGCAACACTAAATTTCTGCTTACTTACTTCGATTAGCCGGGCTTAGATATTAATTTTGATGTCCCATGACCATCCATAGATGCCATCTCAAGCTAGCTCTTTTGTTGACCACAGCTCACTAACATCCAGTGCAATATTTCCAGCATCTTTCCATAGTTTCTTTAGCCGTCTACGTGATCTCTTACCATATATTATGTCAAACATGTAAACCTTCATTAACGGACCTTCCACTGGCCTCCTAATAAAATCTCCAGCCTTTTAAAGCCTGCAATACTATACATAACTTAATTTACTAAAAATCTCAGTAAATTAGAGAATAATCTCAATGTGAAATAATAGAAAAATTCAACAATTGAAAGAACTGAAATGCCAGCAAATAATCCCAAAATGCCACCAACATATGACAGGAAATCGACCAATTTGAATTGTTGATATCTAATTTGAGCATAATATTCAGCATCCTTCCACATTAGTGATATTGTTGTGTTTTGAACTCTGCAATAAATTAAGGATCATTAATAGCAATGATTGCAAGGCAATACTTACTTTTGATAGACTTTTGTGACTACTTCATACGTATATGAGACATAATTGCACAACGGCAAGCAATTGCATTTTCCTTGTTCTGGATAGAGATGATCATACTCACTGAAGTTTGAGAAACTTTCGAATTTTAATGCACAATCGTGGAAACGTCTGTATTCACAAACAGTTACCGATTCATTTCGGACGTAATAAAATGGAACGCATCCGCAGTTTAAGTAGACTGTAATTAAATATTGTCAATAAGCTGTCTATAGTATCACTGACTAGTTCTTACTTATTTCAGTCAAGCATTCCTGTTCACAATTGCGTCGTGTATAGATTTTGAAATAATTCAGCTTCCTTTCATCATCAAAATAGCATTTTCTGAGACTGATGTCAACATGCTTTAAATCATCGTCCGTCTTAACAATTTCTGGAGTGATGAAGACATCACTTGTTGCCAAATCTTCATGTCGAACTATTTGTGCATTGATGGGAAGTTCATTTGATGGATGAATGATGAACGAGTCGTAATTTACGCATCCTTGCCATAATTTGTTCATTCTGAAAGTAACATCTAGCCCGAAATTATATCCAGCTCTGGCTTTCCATGGAAAATTCGTATCATTATAGCCGTCGTATGTGTAGAGAAAGTCTGGTGATATCCTAAAAAGTAATGGAAAACTGTGTGATTATAAAGACAAGAGTATGTGGATCTTTAGGCTTGTTACGATTCCTCATTGAGAAGCTTCGACTTATCGATCAGATTAAAAGTAAATCCAAACCCAATATGAGTAAGAATCTCTGCAAATGGTGGATCAACAAATGAATTCCATGTAGCTTTTCTGTAAATGAACCAAGGTGTTTCTTCTTCTGTCAGCATACGAAGCATGTCTACTGGATCCGAAGTCGATGAAAAATTGAATGGTTTTCGTGCTCTGTCAACATTGTTGAGTGTTCTACATATGACTGCGTACACTTGATATCTAAAAGAAATATATTGGAAATGTCAAAAGTTCTGAATTAACAAGATTGCTTAGCATCTGCTTGGACGTCGGAATCATAACTTACTTTACTAAATAAGAATAGTAATCATCATCATCATCAACATCGCGTTTCCATCTAGCATCGTGCTTTTCGGTCTCTTCGATCATCGGAATGTACTGGAAACCATAATGGTCATTAATGTCTGGTACTATTGTCAATGCTGGAAAAGGAATCTGAAATAAAAGAAATTGAGTATCATTGATTTTTGAGGGTAAGTTAGAGTTTTATGTTACATCTTCAACATTTGTTGCCTTTCCATCTAAACTCATGTAAATTTCACTTTTCTGTAGCTTTTCATAGACTTGCTGTACCATTAAGAAAGCAAGGACCATTGACAGGCTGAAGAATAGGAACCAAACTAATCTGTGAATGGAAATGAATCATTAAAAGGCACAAAATTTAGAAAAGTAGCCGATCAGACCTTTCAATAAATTTCTTCTGTCGATCTCCAAAATATTTGAAGCTGTGAATCGATGAATCCTCAAGATATACCAAGATGTAACTTATAGTTGCATTTGGAGGCTTTTCTGGCCTTTGGTTCACCAAAGGGTGAACTTTAGTTGAAGTTTTCTTTTTAAGTGACGCAAAAGGATAAATCACAAAATACAAGATTATTTCTCCAGCAGACAGAAACGAAAATCCAGCAAATAGTCCCAAAAATCCACCAATCAATGAGAAAATGTCAACGGGTGTGAAGACTTTTCGCTTTCTTGTTGCCAGGATGCTCTGGACACCCAGTTCAATTTTTGCTTCAATTGAGTTATAGCTTCGGCCATCCATGATTGAAAAGAAGAATTTTCTACTCCAGTCATAGCTGTAAAGGTTATGAAATCGTTAAATACAAAGTTATAAGACAAAATTCAAGCCTTACGTCTTTTTGACTGAATATTTAAGTGTTTCGCATGGTTCATAGCACAAACAGGATGACTTTACAGTCTGAAACTCATCCTCGACATTTCTGAAGCAGGTTTCATCAATTATGCCACAAATTCTTGTTGCTTGATCTCTAACCATGTAAAATTGGACACATCCACAAGTCTGCAGCGTCAAATTTGACAAACATTCATGTTCGCAGTTGATTTTGTTGTAGACTTTGAAAAATTTCAGTTCGCGTTCATTTTCAAGGTAGCATTGTCGTCTATAGCATGTCAAATGAAAAGAATTTTAAGTTACAGCAACCTAAATGTGCATTTGACTTACTCTTCCAGCTCAAAATCCATCATCGAGTCATCAACCTTCAATATTCTTGGAATAATTAAGACTCTTGAATACGACTCGTCTCGAAGCTGAATATTCACAGAATCATCCGACAAAACTTCGAATGCATCATGAAACCAAATCTTCAATCCATTGTAGTCCTTAGTTGGGATTGAATCATTCATATAATCTGAAAATACTTTGACATACTGGTAACGTTGCATTTCTGTAAATCCCAAATGCAATCCTTTTCCTGGATTTTGTGCCTTAAGAGGATATTTCATTTTAAGTCTGTAATTTGAAACGCGACTTCGTTCTGTTCCAAGCATTGTTGCTTTCGTGTAGGCAAAATCATTTGAAGTGCTTAAAAAAACATGAAAAAAATTATGTAAAAAATGCCTTCCGTGTTCCACGCGGAAGCTATTTGTTCAAAACTAATAGTTGTTATCTGATTGTCATTAAATATTGTTTGATCAGCACATGCTAAAATGTTGTCCTCACGACATTAAAATTTCGTCAAAATGACCGTTCGGTTAACAGCTTTAATTACTTGGTGGTCACTTGATAGCCGCCTGGAAGTCACCCTAATATGAATATAGCAGTCGTAGTAAGCTACGACTCATAACTTACTCGATGTGTGGTTCATGACATTTTCCCAAAAATTTACCGGCTCACGGATTGCCCACCAATAGAATACAGGATGGTTCTGTTTAAAACTTTCGCGTGGCTGTCAGATTGACAACATTTAGGCATGCTGTTGATTAGAATTGCCATAGTTATGATGTCATGGATCATAATTAATCTGTGCGGTCATCGAATTAAATAGTAAGGATGCCAACTTCTTACCTGTTCATATGAAACATTTCCGACGAATACGGGTAATTAAAAGTGTAACAAAATCCAGTTTTCCATAAAGTGTGTGTTAAGTTTACTGGATAATTGTCTGTCCAATTTGCTTTAAAGTAAGGATAATATAGAGTACGGTACATAGGATCGCCAAAAAATGTGCCAAAACTTCCAAGGATGTCAACAAAATCATCAGTTGGAATCGATAAGTTTTGATAGTTTGATGACATGAACTGATCATCAGCAACTATGCTTGCAACTTGCATCATTTTTAGTTCATTTAGAGTTAAGTTGCTAATATCCATTGTCTGATTTTCAAGCATTGCCTTTACGTCATGATAAATGAAAGGTTCTACCATTGTTCTAAGTAAAATTCCAGGACAAAAGGAAACTGATGGAAAGTTTATGTCCTGGACACTTATTGCATTCTGGTCTGTGTAAATCACAATTGGATTGGCTTGATTTTCGACTACAAATTTGTAGATTAAAACTCCAGTCTGAATAAAGGACGCAAAAATAGCAAAAGCCCAAAAGATCTTCTCAATTTTATGACGAGATGACTGATTGATGTAAATAAAGCCATGAAGACTTGTGCTGTCGCAGTAATTTTCAAACACTTTTATCATATTTGAACTTGCATTCACGACTGATGTTTCATTTTTTGCGGAAATTAATTTTCCATTTCCTAAGTATCAAAAATTCATAGGAATATATTGCATGACAATAAATAGTGATAATGATCATATTACATGATATAAGGTAATTTGGATGTTGTGTTTAATTTTTAGATAACAATTTGTTTGAATTAAATTCAGAAAGGGAAGTAGCCAGATGAGCCATTGGATCTCCCCTCCGAGAATTGGAGGGGAATTTTCTGGATACGCTCCAGGATTTAGGAAAGTTTTTGTATTGTGGTCAACATCCTCCTCTTTTTGGCAATAATTCTTCAATTTGCAAGGGTTTTTCGTCATAAAAATCCTTTAACCCCACTAACCCTTTGGCACACCCTTTTCCAATCCATACCCAAATTTCCTGACTAAGTCTCTGCTTCGATTCCTATATTTATTTTTTAAGGTTTGCGTGTTAAATTACAAAATAATTTGATTATAATAAAAAAAATACTTTCCTGTTGACACGCGGAAGTTGAAAGTGAATCGTTCAGATCCATTCAGCTATTACGTAACGTAAAAAAATCGACTTTTTGAACCTCCTTCCGTTCATTGATTGTTTGAGTTGTAACAAAATGCCTACTCACCGACCATCTTCCTCCATTTTGGCTCTTCCTCTATCTAGACCCTTCCTCTATCCAGGTCCTTGGACTCCCCTCTTAATAGCATCAGATAATGAGTTAACATCCCCAAATGACAAAAGCATGTCCTCAAAAATTGAAATTAAATCCAAAACTCCAAAAAGTGTTCCTCATTCACAACCCATAATCTCACATAAAACGACTAATATAATGTACAAAACTTGTTGCGCACATATCCGATGACATTTTTGTAATTTAATTTTCCCATGGAAAATGGCATCAGTGAGTGAAATAATTCTTTCAGCAAGCAGCACTAAGCACAGTGACATGGAAAGTGAAAAAAAAATCCAATTTGCGAGTTACAAAGGAATCGAACCGTGAAAATTGATGACATAGATTACAATGAAATTAAATAAGCTTCAACCATATCCTTGAAATTTAAATTTTTTTGTAAGGAATTTATGGAGGTGGATGAAGTTTGGCACAGCTACGAATAATGAATAAAACGGAAAATTGAGATCAAATATTTGCGGTAAAATTGTTTTGATGCGAACCTTTTCCATGTCCCTTTTTTTATTTTGGTTCCACTCACACCAAATTTCAGTTCCTTTTTTCATTCACTCACTCGTCACATTCAATGGCCTACCTCTTAGTGCCACCACACAATTCTTGATCATAATGATGATTTTGTGAAAATGTTAAGAATGGAAAGAGAGAAAATGTTCATGTTGAGTGCGTGCGACGGAAGTGGCACCTTTTGAATTTTATTTACCAAATGAATGCTTTTTGAGGATAACCGAAAGATGAGGACGGGATGGTATGAGGACCCTTGAGGCTTTTTCTGTGATTTAGACTTTTTTTCTTCTGTGATGAAGGCTGCAATGAGAGATTGCTTCTTAAAGTGAAGATGAGTGAGATTTGAAATTTAAATTTTGACATTTTCTGTAGTCGGTGTTGAGTTGGAAGTTCTTTTGACTTAGGAGGATTAATTTTTTTGAAAGGCATTTGGGGATTAAGTTTAGTGAACTGTCTTGGATTTTGGGAATAATTTAACATTGTGAACTTTAAAATTGAATCTTTAGATAGTTGAGGGAAGCAACACGAATAGTGCAAACCGGTAATCGATCCGAAATTCGACAACAGGACAGCGTGAGTCTGGCATGATACTCACTTACATGACCTTTCTCAGTTGACGTCTAAAACTGGCTCTATTGATGGCTAACCTTTGCCAATCGCCAACACCAAGTACAAAACTCTTTTTATCAACTGCTTCCTTCCAAGAATTATTTAGCTTGCTCGTGCTATTTTGCCATCTACAAAAGCATCTTTGACGTCTTTAGCATGGTATCGGATATCAATCTACACAATAAAGGAAGCAAATCTAAAATTGTCATTAAATTTTAAGCAAGAACTTTTGAGCACTGTGATATTATCCTTAACAAGCTGTTGCATATTTCAGAGTTGCAAATCTGTCAATTGTCTGTAAAAAGAAATTGACAGGCAATGCCTGTTTGTAGTCAATAACTGCGAAGGATCTGTCATTGCTGCCTGTCACAAGCAACTCTGGCTACCTGTTTTTGCAACTCTAGAGTGTTCATCAGGAGCCAGTGTTCATATTACTTTTCATTCCAATAATTCAGTAAGTTACAATAAATTCAGGTTAGTTTTAATGGAAGTTCAACTAACTACATCATTCATGACTAGTTCTTACATATCTCACGTCATTAAACTGCAATACTTAAGAAGCCAAATGATTGAAACTTTCGAAAAATCATTTGACTGATATTGGGATTTGAACCTTGCCATTCAAATTCAACACTAACATTCATGATTCTCCAATGATGAGTCACTTTTCCAAGTGACATAATGCCAATTTAATGCATTCAAGGCAACTTCTCGTCTTATCGTTGATACGTCGTTAATGTTTTTCAACATAAGCCACTAAGAGTTGCAGCAATTGCTCACAGATTTCCAAAATTAGTTTCCGCATAGATTTTGGGGATGAATCTAAACTCTTAATTTGAAAGATGAAGTTAATTGAGACAATCACTTCCTACAGATTCTAAATTTTTAATAAAAAAGGATGCGAAATTCCATATTCCCTTAATGTTCATTACTTACAATAAAACTCCATCTGAAATTTACCTTCCTGATCTAATTTTGACTCAAATTTCCCGACTACACTTTAAATCAAAACGAGAATGTTCAGATGCCAACATCTTTCATTCCTTAATATAATCAGTAATATTTGGAAAAAAGAAGAAAATTGTCAAAAAAGACCCTCAATTTTATCATCACTGCCACACATCCTTCTATAATTTCATAAGTAATAAGAATGAAATGAAAAGGAAGGCAAGGATGAAAAAAATAAGAAATGTCCTTCAAATTAATTTAATATACGATGTCAGAAACCTTTTGATACGAGCCCTTTGCCTTATCCATCTTCTGTGCTAACCTTTTTCTTACTCTTCATGCCCTGCCCTCCCATCAACTTTTTTTTTGTGTGCTTCCCTCCTGTTATTCAATTTCTAGTCTTGAGACAGACACAATTTATTATACCACATGTAACATTTCCTTCTTCATATTTTTATTAGCGCAATTTCCCAAAAAGGGGATCTTTCCACGTTTTGTCTGTCCGTCTGTCCATCTGTCCGTCTGACTATCCGTCCGTTTGACTATCCGTCCGTTTGACTATCCGTCCGTCTGACTGTCCGTCCGTCTGATTGTCCGTCCGTCTGATTGTCCATCCGTCTGATTGTCCGTCCGTCTGATTGTCCGTCCGTCTGACTGTCCGACAATCAGACTGTCCGACAATCTGACTGTCCGTCAATCTGACTGTCCGTCAATCTGACTGTCCGTCAATCTGACTGTCCGTCAATCTGCGCTACCGTCGGTCACGTGTGGACGCGTCTGTACAAGTTTACTTTTTTCATGTATTTTATTAGATTTTTTGTAGAATCGTCTCCAACCTTCAAATCATATTTCCTTTCATTCCATCGCTTACGTTTACGTTTCATATCAAGTGACATGAAATGAAATAATAATAATGTTATTAATACAGGAAAAGGAATATATATGAAATCTTACTTTAAAGTTAGTAATTCCATTGTTTATGACAGAATGAGACAAAAATATTATGAATTTTTCTGCGAGTATGAGCATGTATGTGTGGTATTGTCAGAGATATGATACTTATGTCCATATATATAAGACATCATAAATCTCCTTTCTATGTGAACTTTCATGAGAGCATATTTTTTGTGGTTGAATGGGGATGTGTGGATTCAGTTTGAGGTTATGTTGGCGTTGAATTTTGGAATTTTTCTTGGATTCATCATTTGAATTGTGGATAGATTTGAGGGGAATGGTGTGATTAATTTGAATTTGTTAACAGCATGAGCAAGCATGCTCTCCATTTACATCATGGTACCAGACAAATTGTGCATCACTTACAGAACCTGGATTTATCACTTTCATCTGATTTAAATCATCCATTATAAATTAACGTGTTTTTGAGTTTCAAAAATTTAACGGATTACTTGATTTCAAAAATTAACATGTGTTCTAAAGTTTCGTACTAAATAAATGTAAACAAGTGATTATTTAATTAATTTATATGTTAAGAGAGTGATAAATAAGTAATTGAGTCGTCGTTAGGATATTCTTCTGTTCAGAAACTGCTGAGGGTCAATATTGAGGTCAATTTTGCCCAAAAGGTTTATTTTTGTATAATTTTTTTATTTTGTCAATTTTTTTTGCTTATAAGTTAGTTTATTGCGCAGATTGACTCCTTATTCAATATCTAAATGATGTTTCATCCTTAATATTTATAGCTTAAGCTCACCAGATGACCGCCTTTTATTGTTCAGAACAATAACAATTCCTTAACTGGATCTTTGACTCATACATTTCATGAATCTTCGAAAAAACAAGTGAAGCTGCCCTAATGGCACCGAAACAGCCGTCTTCCCCTCATCATGACAGCCTAAAATGTAACTTTAATGAGTTGCTAATTTCATTTACAAATCCATCCTCCACAAAGCGCCAACAAAACTTCATTCCACAAATGACTTTCCATCCAACTTGTTTTATTCATACATATAACATGAAATGAAGTAGAAAAGAGAGAAAAATCATAAGAAAGAAAAATGAAAATCACATTTTCGTAAAAATTTTTCTCTCTTTTTTATTCCTTTAAAAAAGATCCATCAATGTCTAAAGGAAAATGTGGAGTCATAATCTCAACATTTGTTGCGAGAACACTCGCCTTAAAAGCAAGCACATTCACAAGGGTGTAGATGATGATAATGATGGTGGGCAGAGATACATTTGGTGTGGGGTGTGGGAGGTGAGGATGGAATGAAATGTATAGTACTAAAAAAATCTCATTTTCACTCACAGCAGTCAAACAAAAGGCGAAAAAAAGGGAAAATTATGAGGCAATGAAAATTTATTATCATCCCAATTTGATTGTTTCGTTCGCTGACACAAAAAAAAATGGCCATGAAAAATGCAATGGATGTAATTTCTTACAATTTCTCTCCTACGGCGTAGCTTTAAATAAAATTTTACTAAGCAATCTTTTATGGCTGGTATCCCCTTTTATGATATGGAAATTGACCGGATACTGTGTAAACAAATTCATGAATTTAAAATCATTTACATCGTTTTTTTATTGCGCGATGGATTTTTCTGCTTCTTTTTTGAAAATTGGATGGTTTTTAATGGGAAATTTGAACATGAAATTTTGATGATGTGTGAGGATGTCTTATCGTTTTGGTTAGTTAGTAGGCCATCAAATAGAACAAAGTTGTTCAATCGATCCAAAATCTGGCACTGGGTCGGGATGAATCTGGTTTTGTTAATTTGACAAACAAAGTGTGATTCCAAATACCGGATCCCGCGAGTAGGACTCGAATCCACGTCCTACGATTCCGGTCACATGCTACTGAGCTATCATGGGTTATCCCTCTTACTACTGCATTCCTAATGCTATACAGTCGAAAGACCATTACTGAAATCCAATTCCAACAGTTATGGTATCGAATTGACTAATCGATTCAAACTCTAGCACAAACTTGACGTGATTCTGACATTGTGTTGGATTTATACTGAATCGGGCACCAAGTCCAAGTCCGAGATTCGATTTTTCATCAATTTACCGATTTGTGCTATTCGAAACTCAATTTGAGATACAATTTGGTACCTAGCCTTAACAATTGCTAACAACACAGACTTCGCGGCACACCTTGGTGGCTATTCATGCCCTAACACTAGTGTGTGAGATTGTCCACTCCTGCTTTAAGCCTACAATTCATAAAGGATGAAGAAAATTAGGTCAAAATTCAGTATGTAATTCGGTACATATGGAATTTGATGGGTTTGTTTAAAACTGCAGGTCTGTAGACAGAAAGTGGAGTCTGCAGATTTGCACGAATTATATGTTACAGCCTTAGACGAACTTTAAGATACAGACTTACACGAACTAAATGATACATTCTGCAGCCCTACACGACCTATATACTAAGCTACAGTCGTAAGCTGCAGGGCTATGCATTTAAAATGAACGACAGCTGAACCCTATTAAAATGTTGCCATCAAGTCTGAAGATGAGGCAGTATATTAAGAACCAACTAAGAATCAATTTGCGAATCTGCTTTTTTTCGTCGAGTGCCATTTCAAATTCAGCTGATCGGGTTGAAGATAATTTTGAGGTTTCCAAAAGCTTTGTCGATGACAATAAGTGGTTTAATAATTAATGTACTTTGATTTTCGATGTCAAGTTCCTTATCTCAGTCATGGTCGATTTCCAATCATCACTTCTATTCAATTCAAGGGAGGATAAAACATGCGTTTCTACAAATCCAGTCCTTAATTTTCAACTTTTATTCATCCTTTTTCTCCCTCTCACTTCCGTCATTTCAATTTGATTTTCTTTTTCCAAACCCCACAATCTGGCCAGATTAAATTAAGTTGTAAAGCATTCAATTTCTGGGTCTACATTTCTTCATTTTTGTTTTCATTCCTCTTTGTATTATTCCTTTATTTTTTTTCATCATCGTCATGCCTTAAAAAATTTTTTTTTCTGTTCAGTTCCTTTCTTTTTCATCTGTTCAAATAAAACACAATTCGAGTTACTTCACACTTCTCTCATATTCCCAAATCTATTCAAAAAACAATCAATGTTTGTTTTACTTTTATTTGTTTTACTCTTATTGGCACATCATTGTAAGCAGCGGAAGACAAAGTTGGGGATGGTGATGATGATGAGGAAAAATTGGAAAGAGATCGGGGTAATCTTTTATATAGCTGTTTAAAACAATTTATGTTTTTTTGGCTATAACAAACAAACAACAAAAAAAGAAATTACTTTTATGACTGCTTCTTTTCAGGATGGGATGGAAGAGTGGGATATGAGACTTGATACAATTTATTTTCTGCTTTCTTTGTTCTTCCTGTTTAGCTGACATGTTCTGTGAATGAAACAAATGGTGGAATGGAAACATTTTACACGTTTGGGATATGATGATGAGGTGGAATGGGAACTGATTTAAAGGTTATTTTTGAGGAACTTGACGCTGCAGGATATAATTCTTTAGTGCGATTTGAAATATTTTAGAAGTTTGCATTCAAAGTTTAGCTTTAATCAGGATATATTCCATTATTTAACTTTAAATTATGATAGTGCCCAAGCGAACAAATCCGAACAAATGAACCTCAAAATCTACTTTTGCCCAACTTTCTCCACGCTGAATACGCCCTTGACTCCTGGATCATTTAAAGCTCCGGTAAACCTCTTTTATTTACACCAAATGGAAGTTGCCTTCATGTGTATGCTAAATGGCAATCGTTAGGATGTGGGTCGAAGGGGCTCGGTAGCGTAGTGGCTTCGTTCTTCGGAAGTTAATCATTATACACCAACCAAGTGATCATGAGTTCGAGACTCGGCATGGGAAATAGTTTACATGTCTTTTTTAGAATAACATGATCAGGAAACTCGTCTGATAGCCTCCCTTTATAGGCTACATTCAGTAATGTCTTTCAAGGAGTGGTTTCGGATCCCATTGTTTATGTGTAAACCTACTGAATGCGGGTGCTTAAAGAACCCTCAATCGACATTCACTAATGTTAAATTATCATTAGCACTGAAACACATGCAATGTGAAGCACTGGATTCTGCTATGCGGATCTTTACAGTTACTTATGGATGCATCTTCATTTGTGTCGTGTCATTTGGAGTATTCATTCAGTATGGATAAGCCAAACTAGCTATTTAGCTATTATATTCAAATCAATAACCACTTATTTCCACAATTGATTCCCATATTTCAGAATTGATAATTTTCTCATTTTCTCATCCAACTTATCACACAACCAGCCATCTGTTTCCTCAATTCCACAAAAAAACATTCATCTTCCATATCAAAAAGCGAACACAGACAAAAACCAGACCAAAATTATTATTCATTAAACTATAAATTGAGTGAATCATATCATCATATGTCGCCCAACTTACAGTTGTTCCTTATTCTTCAATTCCATTTCTTTGCATTTCGTTTCTCCTTGGATCACATTAATATATTTTTTTTTGTGTCATTACTCCTCCACAATAAATTCATAAGGACAATATTTCTCTTCAAATATTGTCGTCAGTGATATTTGCACAAAAGGAAAAAGTATACAGCATGATAACAAAAAGCGGAAGATGGTAGAAGTGAATGGCAATGATGATGATGATGAAATGTATTTTTTTTGTGGTCTTCATTTAAACTGAATATTTTTGCCTTGGATGGGGTAAAAATATGCCTCATATCATAAGCTCAATCTGACATTATATGAGGGAATGAAAATTGACAAAAAAATGACTACGACGTATGTATGAGTTATGAGCACTTCCATTTTTAGTCAATTCGCTGTTATTTGTGTGCCATTTTTTGAAGCTTACTGAACTTGATGTTATTTTAGATTAAAGGTTTTTGTAGCTATTTTCTGAACTTGAATGTTATGGGAGAACTGTGAAGGATTTGCAAACTAAAATAGAGCAGATTTTATGAGCTATTATGTTACTTTGTCGGTAATAAAGGTCATTGCATGAGAACTATGTATGGCATGGAATATATGTATGTAATAAAGTTTTATTGGACATGACCGTGGCCGTAAATGTTGTAATTTGAGTGACTTTTTAAGGGTTGCTGTTTGTAATTGGTTGAGGTCGAAGTCGACTTGAGTTAGTTACAGTTCTCTAAAAACCGATTGAATTTACTTGGAATTTTTGTATGCTGACTCTTAACAAGAAGTATAACATTTCATATAAATTTCAATGTGTTCTTAGTGAACTGTACCGAACTATTTATGGTTTCCAAGTCTGGCAATTGCTTTTGACTTTGACTTATTTCATTTATTTGTGCTCAGCATGGCTGTCTGGTAGTTTATTGGATAGGAATAAACAGAATCTCTGACAACAACTTTCTGAGCAGTGGAGTAACAAGGGATAGGTTGGTGGGGTATTTACCCAGAGTGTTTCAGGTTTATCAATTTTGCGAATTTTCTTACTTAATTTCTAGAACCATGCTCCGATTAGGAGCCTAGATTGCCCTAAAAAAGTTTTTTATCTGAATTTATTGTTGACCGAATCACAAAGCTTGTACAAATTTTCAGTGCTCAATGCAAGCAAGTTGACATCTAGGTTGACATGTTCTTGTCCATTTGCAACAGCACCTAAAAGCTGACTCTTTTCTTGTTAGATCTTGTCTTATCGACAGTAATCTTTACAATGGATTGAGGGATATTACTCTGGTGGGAATTGAACCCAAGGATTCATAAAAGAGTGAGATATCTCCGGTCTGTAGAATAACCCCTCGGCCATAGAGGCCTTACAGACGCACTGGCAGATTCATCTATATATGACTTGATATCTCAGATTCCATTCTATTCATCCACCAAACAAATCAATTCTAACGCGATTTTAATACAGAACTTCTATTAGAATCACCAGATCAGCAGTGAATTATATCCAACTTCTAAGCTCAATTTGATAAGTTGCCATTTTATCCCGTCAATTTAACTCAAAAATATGGAAGCCATAACACAATCTCATTATAGTTTAAGTGATATTACCCTCATATATTCTAAAATACCTCAACTATAAATAATTTTCAATTATTTTCTCATCTGTATCTGCTCATGTACGATGATGAGTCTTGAAACTACAATAAACTTGCTTCTAAATTATTCACACAAGATTAAAGTGCAGTTCTAATATTTTTCTCTAATGTCAACATTACTTTAATTCATCTACTAATATGTGAGATGCATCAGGACTGTATGATGAAGTCCATTTAATTTCATAATAAAAGAATGAAAAAAACAGCACTAACAAATTCACTAAAAAATTCTTTATATATCATATAAGAAAAGCAATTTCTCGATGCTCCTGCCCTTCCTCCCCAACAATGCGCAAATATTTGTCATCCAACGATGCAGAAGCAATTTTTAATGTCAAGATCTAATATTGAAAAATGTATATCCAGTTCTTTTGTGCATGCAATAAAGCTTTTTTTTTCCTTTCTTTCTTGTATAATATTGCTAGATGTGGAAACTAGCATGCTGTGATGGAACGATGTGATGGAATTTTTTGTTATTGATGTTTTTTTAGATTTTTTTTGAATTTTGTTGCTTAGGGTTTTTGAGAAAGAGGTATCTTGGTCTGTGATGTGACATGTGTGGGGAATGACAGTTGGATAGCTTGCTTGAGCTGCATTTAGTCTTTATTATGCTGAATGTCCTGTTGCTTAGGGTTTTGAAGGACGTATCTTGACTTGGACAGTGGGACAGCTTGTCAGGGCTGCATTCTTTCTTTACTACGCTCTATGTCTTAAAACAGCGATGGACACCCTTCATATTCATTTATTTTCAATTGGGAAGCTTGACATGGACATCCTTGACTTAATTCCTAATTTACTGGAACCATGATCAAATTTGAAGTCTAGATTATTACAAAAGAGTCTTTCTATCTGACTCTTTTGCTAGCCACACCACAAATTTTGGTCGAATTCTCTGTTTTCAGAGGTTCTGACATCCTTGACTGGCACACAGCAATGTAGTGATGTCGTGCAAGCTAGGCTGTGTCACATAGTGCTACTCTTGTTTAGATCTCGAAGTCGACCTTGTCAGCGTATCGATGTTCTAGCTAGTAGGCTGTGCTGCGTAATTATTGTCTTGTCCACAGCTCCAGGTCAACCTGACTAAACCAAATACGAGTCAACTTTGAGCTTTTTTCTTGTCAACGCTGTGATGCCTTAGCTGTTAGGCTATGTCGCGTAGTTATTCTCTTGTCCAGATCCCGAATTCGACTTGACCAAACTAAACCTGATTCAAATTTGACAACATTTCATGTCCATGTCATGTCTAACTCAGGAAAACGATAAATCTTCATAAATTTTTGTAGTTTTTGGGTTCCATTCTGAGTTGTACACAACAGCATCAAAGACTTACTACATATACATTTAAATTTTTAAGCAAAATTTCTCAATTTTTTTTTATTTTTTGACTATAAAGAATTTTTCTCGTTCCTCAAATATTTTCACATCTCCATTCTATCTACTGTCGTTTTTTTTTCTTCTCTTACGTCTTTTGTCAGATTCAGCTGCATTAAAAATTACTAACATGCCATTATGTATATATGTATGTTGGATATATGTTGAAGAGATAAACATTCACTATACAGTTGCTGTAATGGCACAAAAATGTGAAGATGATAAAATTCCAAATATATATATATATAAAAAATATTTCTTTCTATAGTAATAAACTTCTTTCTTTATTCTTTTCAGTTCTAGCTATGCATTTTTAAGTTCAGAATATATAGATAGAGGGTGAATGGAATTCTAGATGAGATTGATGTGGGGATGGATGGAGCGCATGGTTTTTTTGGGAAACTTAAACACCACAAAACGATTACAAATCCAACCTTGACTCTGACTTGGTACCGATTTCGGTTTAATTCTGGCAAGTGTAACATTCTGGCACGAAGCAAGATTCTGGCATGATTCTTGAATCTGGCAAGATGAATGACTCTGGTATGATGCCAAATTTAAACCGAATCCGGCACCAAGTCACGGTTACTTCGGCCAATGGTTGGATTATTGCTTGATCAATCGCTTTGCCCAATTCGGGTAAGTTTGTAGTTTTTGGAAAGTCAAAGAAGAGGATTCTTTTGGATTTATATTTTAAATTGTTGGGTTTGTTAGCATTGTGACAGTAACAAGATGTGTACCTGAATAGCACAAATCGTATTATCAATCCTAAATCCAGCACCAGGCCGGCATGAAGCTGACTTGATGTCGAATTCGGTTTAAATCCTGTACCAAGTCAGAGTCATGCCTTGAAATGTCAAAGGTGAGGATTCTTTTGAACTTTGTTCGTTATTTTTGAGTATCTGAGCATCGTGACAATATTAAGAATTGCACCTGAATAGCACAAATCGTTCAATCGATCAGAAATCCGGCACAAAACCGGCATGAAGCTGAATTGATGTCTGATTTAAATCTTAGAATCACGCCAGCTTAGTGCCGAACTTCTGATAAATTGAGCGACTTGTGCTATGTATTTGAAGTAGTTCTGCGACTTGAAATAAATTTTGCTGGATTATGTACCAGAATAGCTTGAATCAACAGTCTTTAAATATCATATTGACGACATTAGTCATTTTTAGGTTAACTTCTAGGGTTAATTCACCAAATAGACACAAAAAGTTCTAAAAATTCTTAGTCAACAAGACAAAATGCTCTTAAAACTCTCTCATACCTTCCACATCAGTTGCGCATTTTCTTCTCAAAAAAGAACTTAAAAGTTTGCACATTTTAAATGTGTTTACATATTTTTCCATCGACACAAAAATAGACGAACGAGAATGAAGAAGAAGAAGAATTTATTCGCAATTTACAGTGTAACTGTTAGATATGCACTTATGTCACTCAATTTTGCTACTTTACTTCATTCCGCTCAATACAATTTTGTTGCTCACGAATTTGTGTACACTTCATTTTCAATATGTGTCTTTGTATGTACGTTTATCTCACTACTCAATATCTTACTGAAAATAAAATACATACACAAAAAAAAATTGAAAAGTTTGTTATGTGAACAACATCTGCGAGATTCTTATTTTACTTAATAAACTTCTTCATTCGTCGTAGCTTTCTTTTTCCTTTTTTTGGATATAAAAATACGTGAAAATAAAATAAAAAAACTATCGAGTTAAAAGAACCAAATTCTCTTTTTGCTTAACTTTTATATGCTTTTTTTTCTATTTTACTTTCCATTCTGTATCTATCGCACCTCATTTGGAATTGATAAAGAATATTGGATGAGATTTGGCTAATGCGAGGAAAAAGTTTTTTTGTTCAACAAATTTTCGAGAAAATGAAAAACTTTTTTCTGAGGATTTTAAATTTAAATTCCTTCTTTTTTGAGATTTTGGTAGAGAAATTCGGGTTTCTTTTGAAATGCATGCAAGTAAGGAAGAGTTGATGAAGTAATGAACTAGGCTGGATTATATCAGAAAAGAGTTTAATTCTATGGACTGTAAAATTCTGCCCATATTGTATCCAAGTGGACAAAAACAGTCATAACTACTCCCCAACTAGACATGAACAGGTTTTTAACTAGTTATTACGTATTTTTGTCTACTTGGCATAAGTTCTCAGAATATTTAGTAATGATCTAAGTGTTGATTCAGAGATCTGTCTTTTGGTAGAATTTGAACATCTGTCTTCACATAAAGTACTTCAAAATTACAGTTTGTTCCCTAACCACACGACTACAGAAGCTAGATTCTAAATGCCAGATTTGCTAACATTTAGTTCGATCAGTTTCCTGAATAGCACAAACCGGTAAATTGATTAAAAATCCAGTCTCAAGAATCGATTTAAATTCGGGATGCAAGAGTCACGACGGTCTGGTCTTGGATTTAAGAGCAATAAACCTACTCTGGTTATATTCTATTTATCAGGGACCATAGATTTCAAGCTTCTTCAGTTGTATTGTCTACACTTGACATCAGATTGTATACAGTCATGTAACTTAACTCTCACCCGAGTGGAACAGACTGTGATTAGACTACCGTACTTTCTAGTTATAAACCTGACATTTCAGACATACTGAGGGCAAGTTTCATAAATTTCAAATGTACAACTTGATCTAGGGTAGTTCTAATCGCAGTCTGCTCCAATAGGGTCTGAGTCCAAAACGTGATTTTTATCCTAACCCCACACATGGACACCGGATGAACAATCCTTTTGTTTTAGATGAAATTGTCATGTCCATGTCTGGCCCTAACCATAAAGAACTAGATCAGTTCTTGTAATTTCAAGTGTTGTCAATGTGCTGCACAAATTTGTGTGCATTAGGATTATTTGCTGAATACTAACTGCAGCAAACTTTCTGCTGTCTTTTAATGGTTTTACTAGGGGGAATATGATACTAGAGAGGTCATGGATCACAACTGATCTGTACGACCAACAAAGTAATAAGCAATATGATAAAAGCAATTTAAATTGAAAAATTCCAATTCATCCCTTAAAAAATTGCAATAAAATTTCAAATAAATTTAATAATCCTGAATAAGACACTCTTTCTGATTACTGAATTCCTTCAGAAAGCAATATTGTAATCTCAAAAAAACTCAAAAGCAAATATCATATCCCACAAGCACTTAACCAAAGTGAATACACAATCGCAATTTTATGAAATGTTATGAAAAAAAAGAGAGTAATAAAATGAAATTTCCAAAAAAGCTTCAGACAAATGATTTCATAATGCTGGTTCACTGCAATTTCCAGCAGAGATTTTTCATAATTTTTTTTATTTTTTTTCTTCTTATCTCTTTTTATTTTTTGGGTATTATGAAATTCAACATTGCATCTTACAAATGCCAGAAAACAATTTCAATAAACGATACATTGTAAAATTTATGGATATTGAGATGCAAAATTCATTCGACCAACGATAAATTTATCTTTTCTATACGAATTTATTTCTGGTAATGCTGGGGATTGATTTTAAATGATGTCTAATTCTTAGTTGGTTGTAGAAGGTTTAATAGTGTTCGATGCTGTACCTGATTTTTAATGCGTTTAAAATTATGTGCTGATTGGGGTTTGGAGGTCTAGACTTATATTGATGCAATAGATTGATGTGCCTAGGCATCTTATGCAAATGTAACTTAATGAACCAAATGAGCTTAACATCCTTAGACTCAGTAAATCTAAATAGTTCAGAGCAGTGCAAGAGAACTGTTTATATCTAATAATTATTTATCTGAGCAGCACGATGCTGCAAATTCTATTTTTGCCTTTAAACAGGACCAAAAACTGCCATCATTGTGTTCAGTTAGGGCCACTGCACGTATTCACGTCAACGCGGCGTCTAGTCATTCTTGAGATTTATTGCTAGGGTTAATGATGGAGGATTAGCTAGAGACCATTGAGCTCAAACCTAGACTTACAGTTTGTAGAGTAGGGAGCCGATCCACTCCTTTGTGGACATATAAAATGATACCACTTCGTTGCCTTCAAGAGGAAGTTTGTAAACCGTGCTTCCAATAAATGTGATTCGAATAAGGACAATTTTGAAAAATTTCTAATTCCGGGTTTCGAAACCATGATTGCTAAATCGATTTGAAATCATCAAATCTCTAGGAATTAAACCACTACGCCATCGAGCTACTTCGACTTACATGAGTTTAAAATCTTACTAAATTCACTACTTCCAAAGCAGAATTGCTATAATTTTCAAAAATTCCTACTAAGCCACTACAAACCTCTCATTCTTACTCAAGTCTCATTCATCCTGGACGTCATTTTCAAACAACCTCCAGGATATTCTGCTGAATCCAACAAAAAAAAAAAACATTTAATGGAGATACTTGCAGGAATGCAATAATCGCAGTAATATGCAACATTCACATAAAAATATTGAAGTTATTTTTCTATTTCAATATTCTTGCTTTTTATTGCATCATGAAAATCATTCCAAGCTCCTTCCTCAGTGCCCTTTACGATTATTTATGGCTTCTCATTCGAAAGAAAAAATTGCAAAAATTTAAGTTTTTTGCTATAAAATTGAAAAAGAAAGATGCTGACCGCATTGATAGCAATGAACGTGCCCCAATTTGAAACTTTTTAATCATTTCATAGCAACGAGCAATTAAAGATTTTACGATGATATAATTACGGAGAAATGCATCTTAGTTCATAGACATTCGGAATTAAGTAATTAACGCTAGACAAAAAGTGAAAGCTTTGCGGTTTTTATAAGTCTAGTGAAGCTACATATCAGTAAAAAAGTTTACAATGTAAGTAATATTTAATCTGAAAAAATCGGATCACGTTTTTAAAAGGAATTACCTAAGAAATGTTTTGAGAAATGATGACCAGATTTTAGTGGCATTTAAATTATGTGAGGCGGTGTACTTACTTACTTGCTTCGCTGGTCGTATAAATTGATTGAATTTCCTGGTGTCTTTTAAATGGCGTCTGATGCTGGCTACTATCCCCAGTGAACAAAAATACGTTTTGACTAGTTAAAGGCAAGATAGTGACTAGTTCTAACGTTCTTTTTTTCTTCAACTTTGGCAATGCTGCTCAATTAACAATACTGAATTTATTCCTAACTCTTACCAGCTTCCATCTACAAATTTTTGGATAACTCTTTTAGATCTTTAGCTGTATTTGGTTTTATAAGCTTGCTTTTAAGCCACTTGTCGATTCCCGATTCAAAGTGCCAAGTGAATTGACCTGGTAGTGCCAAAAGTATTATTCACATTAAAGGATCTTCAATCAGGGATAAATCTAAATTTTTTTATACGGATGAGGAGGGTGGGAGATTTAAAGATTGCAAATTGGTATTTGTATCCTCATCCTTTAAACCTACAGATTGTAAGACTCTATTAGATGCTACCAATATGACAATGATTCAGAACATGTTCATAAAGTTATGCTGTTGAGTTTAAAAATCCTTTAATTATTAAAATGAATCATCTCATTCCACACAATCTTCTCCCGTAAATATGATATCCAAAATAACATCGAATACAAATTAATAATTGATACAATCTGGAAATATAAAACAAGATTTTCCATTAATATGCCTTGCAGTCATCATCTATTTAATTGAGTACTGGTGTATTTTTTTAATTATTTCAGTATCAATGCTGAAGAAAGTGATACTCGTGACTAGCAAAAAAACAAGAAAATTCAAAAAACATCGAAAATCACTTTTCGAAAATTTTCATTTCATGTATTTTTTTGAGTGGGGTAACTGAATAGAACCAAAAAAAATATTGAAAACTTTAATCATTTATCAATAATCGGAGGATATTGGATGGAGTGGAAATAAGAAAAAGGAGAAAAAATAGGAAAATTTATTGTGAAAGTTTTTTTTTGTTTTATTTTTCCTTTTTATACCGAAACATGAAGCTATCTATCAATTGATATGTTATTCTCACATGTGCTATTATTTACATTTTTGTTCCTTCCTATTCAATAGCTTTTTGTTTAGTTTTAAATATAAATTTTTCTCGTGTGTATCGATTATTGTGATTTAGTTCCATTCTGTTTTCCCTTTTAATATTATTGTTATGTTTTTGTTTTCATTTTCACTTTGTTTTGATTAAATGGCATGTAGAATGGAAATGAATGGGGGATTTTAGGTAGTAAAATATTTAAAATTTGTCGATGACAAATTGGTGAATGTTAGGATTTTTAGATCTGAGAGTAAAGTCATTGTGGCCGAATGGTTTGTCAATAGACAACAAATCTAAAACCCCCTTCTTTTTAAGAACCGTGAGTTCAAATCCCACTGCATTGAACCATTGAAAAATCAGAAACATTGCATTCACAAAAGATTCCAATCCAAAAGAAACTTCCAATTTCTTTACATATTTAATATCCCTCAATTAGCATCCATTATTGGATTCACAGATCATAATATTCTTAATCTTCCAATTACTCACAAGTAAATATGAAAATACTCTAATTAGGCTGCAGTTATGAATACCAAGTAATAATCTTCATTTTTATCATTTCAAGAATGAAAGATAATATTGTAAGATTAGTAAGAAATAGCAAGATGAGCATACAAAAGCAAAAAAAAAAAAAACGGAAGCAGAAAAATTCTTTTATATTCATTGAATGTCTGAATTCGATCATTCATTCATATCCCTTTTTAAGCTTCAATAGGATAACGATAGACTTTACTATCCGCTTTTTTCTTATCATTCGACCATCGGGGGTGGATTAAGGAGGGGAGTCTAAGATTTCTAAAGAGAGACACCAAGACACTGAGACATAGACGACACAGAGACACAAATACATAGAGATATAAAGACACTGAGGACACAGAGACACAGAGGACACATATGACAAAGAGACACAAAGACACATATGACACAGAGACACTAAAGACACAGTGGACACAGAGACACCAAGACACTGAGGACACAGAGACACAGAAGACACAGAGGACACATATGACAAAGAGACACAAAGACACATATGACAAAGAGACACTAAAGACACAGTGGACACAGAGACACCAAGACACTGAGGACACAGAGACACAGATAACACAGAGACACAGAGGACACAAAGATACAGATGACACAGAGGACACAAAGGACACAGAGACACAGAGGACACAGAGACACAAAAGACACAGAGGACACAGAAACACAAAGACACTAAGGACACATAGACACAGAGACACAAAAGACACAGAGGACACAGAGACACAGAAGACACTGAGGACACAGAGACACAGAGGACATAGAGACACAGAAGACACAGAGGACACAGAGACACATAGAACACATAGTCTAGAAAATTCTTCAAAGTCTTTGTTTCAACTAATCTCGAGACTGAAACTTAGAAGTCTTCGAGAACCCTTAACTAAATCAACCCTAACTACCCCCCTGTCGACCATATCATGTATGTATGCGAATACCCACGCTTATTTATATGGAAAATGTATTTGAAATTGAAATTCAATTTCACATTTTACCATTTATTCGAAAATACATACATACAAAAAAAATTTTTTTTTATAGATGTCTTTTATGCTACAACATAAAAATCATCATCTCAAGTCGTTTATTTGCTTTCAGCACATTTCAATCATCAAATAAATTTCGCACAAATTTTTTATTTATCTTTTTTATGTGATCTGTTTTGGATATTTGTTTTTCCTTGCCTACGCTCCTTTTCACAAAATATATATATATCAGTAATGTCTGTATGCGCTTTGGTATACATGATTATTTTTTGTGTATGAATTGTACACTACGCCTCATATTACATATTCATCTAACACGCATCGGGGTTTATTTTGACATGCTTGCTTCTCTCCCATTACTTTTTTTTTTCTTCATTGCTTTCTTGTGTATTGCCTTCAAACATATATATTCTCTTATATATTGAGTTTACGCAATGACGCGCTTGAAGCAAATTGGAATTTCAATCATTTTCATCTCAATATGTCGTGTTGTTACTTCTTTTCGCTTTTATCTTTATCCTACAATATCTATACATTCAATTCTTGATGCTGGCTTTGTGTTTTTGTGTAATGCAATGCTTGATGATTGTGAGGATGGAATATTTAATATGCTTGAATTTTTTAAAAGATATTTAAGTTTTTTTTAAAGCTGATAAGTCAAGTGAAGTTTAACATGTTGTTTGGTGGCTTTAGTTTGTGTTCTTGTGGAATTTATGTTGAATTTATGCTGTTTTGCCAAGCAACATACATGCGAATTAATTCCATTAAGGACTCCGATACAGCCTAGCATGATCCTGTTGATTAACAAATCACGCTTACAAATTAGCTTTCCTTGTTGTAACCATGGTCCTAAGTTGGAGCTTAGGCTGCAATAAAACGCTTTCCATCTGATTTGGTTGCTGGCTCTGTCACTTAGTTCTAACAAATTCAATCGTCGCACTTTAAGCTGACATTCTTTCAACGGAGACGCTTGACGTTAGTGAATATGTCGATGACGGAGCCCAAAATGAGCTCTTATTCATTTATATCGCTCGGGTTAAGGATCTAAAGCTACAAAATAGTCCAACGTATTCGGTAGGGCATCACTACGTTGCTGTATTAAGGATAAGTCACATTGTAGTTCATCTGGCGCCACTGTAATGGATGATTTCGATCCATTTTGATGGCAAAGAATGCAATTTACTGCATTGTGCCATATAAACTATAGTCGACAAAAGTGTCATCGGAAAGTCCACATAATATGTAAAAGTCGAACCATAATAAAGTTGGCGTTATTATTAAACCCTTTATAATCCCCATGAACCCATCTTGAAACCATTTAGTAAGCCGAATGAAGTTCCTTGAAATGAATAGATCCAGAAATAGTCCAAAATCCAGCCGGAGGCTGACATGATTGCTCTGCGAACGGATTTCGTTGCAACCAGAGTTATGTTGGGCTGATGGGAAGAATTTGACACCAAAAACTACCCATAAATTCGAATCTGAACTAAGTCTCAGAATTTTAAGTTGACTTTAATATTGTATGCAGACAAGTGGATTTTACCATTCAAAATCCGACTCGCTTACGAGCTCCACAGTCAATATTCTGAAACTTAACTCTAAATTCTCACTCATAAAACTTTACAGCTCATCTTGTGTACCTGTTTTGCTTATTCCTAAATAAATATTTCTGAAAAACTCAACAACAAATTCAAAATATTCCGATTTATACAAAACAAACTCGTACTCACGTATGTTCAAATCCCAAAATGCTCACAAAAATTTTAATCTTTCGATTTAATCTCGCATTATTCTCTTCTTTTAATCTTCACAACAATGTATGTAGCTTTTAAACGATTTTATTTCGTATATTTTTATTCTCAATAGCTATCATCATCATCATTGAGTAATAAAAGTGTATACACACATTCATATGTATTGCAGTTACAATTGAAACTTTTAAAAACAAGCCGGTAAGAGAAACGATAAGATATAAAGTAATACGAATAATAAAACAAAATGTTGAGAGTTTAATAATAAAAAAAAATTGCTCTTTAATGGCTTTAAACTCTCGTTTTTAATGAGGCTCGTTAGTTTTCATCTTATCGCGGTAGTGGAAAGACGTGTTCAGTCAGCAAGATTCAGGCATAAAAATAATATTTTTAATACGTAAATATGGAAGATCCATCAGTGAAATTTCTAAGTAAAATATTTGATTTACTTAGGGATGGTGATGTGTTTGACACTAGTGACAAATGTGATAGTGAAAAATCAATGGTGGATTTTAGACATCCACCTGAGTTAAAGGTGATTAAAAGGAAAATGTTGATAAGTGGCTGTAAAAGAGTGTGAAATTTAATCTTTGAGTATCGATCAGCAAATTTTTGTGTTGGGTATTAAAATTTCATAAATAAATAAGTTGGGGATCGTTTGCTAATTACGTAAAACTCTAGTGGATAACTTGACATAATACTTATACAGTCAAAATTAGCCCTACGGTCGACAAATGTCATTCTCTCCGAAATGTTCCATAAAATTAGCTTTTGGTCTAGTTAGTCTAATAGACTAAAACTAGACATTTTATCAATTTATACACTCGAAACAGAAATCCATATAAGAGATTAAATCAATAGACTTTTCAACAATTCTATTGTTTTATTACCGGAATCGTGAAAATATAACGATCATTTTAAAAAATAATTGACGTTATTTAATGTGTGAATGAGCCCTTAAATTTCTCAAGATAAACATTCTTTCGATACAATTGTTCAAGTGGCAGCTATTTAAAAACTGTGACGGAGTTTGGAGTTCAAGTGTTTAAAGGTGTTAATATTAAATATGGTTGACTTTGGCTTCTTATTGTCGCTCGGGGTGTTGCGTAGTTTAGAAAATTCTTCATAATAAGGCCTGGAGAGCTTAGGGATCGTTCACTTATTACGTTCGCTTTTTAGGGGCGAGGGTGGTGTCTAAATACTCGTTTTTTTATGTAACGTAATAAATTAACTGCCCCTTATGGGAATGTTCGAAATGTTCGAAAATCCGGCCAGCGTGGGTTTGCCCCAGACTAGATTCAATTTAAGACATAGTCAAGTCGATCAATGTCCGGATTTCCGGCCGTCTTTGATTCGTTTTCTTACTTACTTACTGGAACCATGTTCCAATATGGTGCCTAAGTTTCGATAAAAGGCTTTCCATCTGACTATATTACTGACCATATGTCAGAGTTTGTACAAATTATTCGTTTTTGCATCTAACTGACATTCTATTAGTCTAAGTCATGTTGTTTGTATAGTATACGACGATACAGTGTTCTCAAATGTGGCATGGTGACAGCGTAGTTCTTCGTTGATGCCAATCCGTAGGTGAATTCAAGGTTTACCTTTATTTTAAAATGAACAAGTGCCGGTTTTTCACAATTTTCAATTGCGCTTATCGAGAAATGTTATTTTCGCTTGTTGAAAAAATGAGTCATAAGCAGGGATTAATTCTCGTTTTTTTTTACTCGAGTTATTAGCATTGAGTAAATTTTCAAAAGATTATTGAGTAACTTGAGTATTGAGTATTAAGCATGAATTCGATCCATGATTTCCATAAGGATTGAAATTATCCAAGAATCCTTGATGCTTTGTCTTCAGGAGCTAAATTACTTCCAGATTCTCCAGTAAAGTAATGAGATTTCATCCTAAAAACCATACCAGATGTTCATATGTTATCTTTATTTACAAGTGCTGTTTACAGACACAAATGTCAATGACCATAAATCTCATTGCTAAAATATCTCTATTAAAATGCCAAACACAAGCCAAAAGATAAGATAAAGAAAATCCCCAAAAATTCCCATAAGACTCTATATGCATATCAAGCTTAGCAATCATCGAAAAAGTAATCAGCACAAAAAAAATTCAACGAAAAACACACAAAATTTATCCTAAAAATAACTCGTCCCATACGACAATCAACGTCAAGTGCCATAAATTGTCTCAAAATTAAAAAGTAATGTGACATTAATGAGCTTACTCGTGTGAAGTGTATATGACATTAATGACTTGCCTTATCACATTAAGTAACTAATTTTTTACGACCAGAATTAAGTGGTTCAAGAAATTTTAAACTTGAATTGCTGATAAGAAAAAATCATCTGTTTTGTGTTTATTGTTTATGAATCACCGACAGCAAATTCATCGGCAGGTCTTATTTGAACGGCAATCACTGAAAATGGTCAAGGACAGATTTGTGTGCATTGGTATGATAGAATATAAATCTCGAATTTGAATTGCAATGTACTTTTTCCGATTAGGAAATTGTGAATTGAAACTAGAAGATGTACAACTGTGATGCACAACGGAGAATTGAAAAATATTGATATTTTATAGACGACATAGCATATAATAAAAAAAAGAAAGAAAATAGGACAGATGTTTTCAATTTTATTTGAATAAATAGAAAGTTATTTTCACAGAGGAAATTGAGATTTTTTTTGTGTGTTTCATTTTATTGAGTTCAGTGAATGGGTTGAGAGAGATTTTTATGAGTTTTAACTTGGATATACTGATTGTATCAAGTGGGAATCGAACTTTGTACCTATCGATTTCCGGTCAAGTGAACAGATCACTAAGTTACATTGTAGAATTGACAATTTGGAAATTTAAAGGCTTAGTCATCTAACATATCTCGAGTGACACAAATGATGAAGAATTCGGCACGGAGTAGCTTTCATATGGCTGCCAAAAAGAGACGGCTTCCATTTTGTGCTAACTGCGTCACTCTCGATTGGACATCTTGATATAATATCAAGTTAAGGCTTGATATAAGGTTGACGAGTGTCTAATAAAAAAGCTTTAGCGGAGCCTTGCTAAAAGTCTATGGCAAAGCATTCTTCAATTATGCTGTCCGGGCTTTTCTCATAATTGCAGTAGCAATATCACTAAATCCATCACAAGCTGGAAAAGACCGTGCTCTCAATAGCAGATTAAGCTGAGATCAGTACTCTCAATCATGCTCATCTAGTAGTTAAGTCAACCTTAAGACAGACAAAAGCTGATTAATGAAGATGATCATTAAGTTTAACAAAATATGAGAATTTCATATCATTTGTCTGTTTTTAGTTAGATCTTCTTGTATTTAAGTGGTATGGGAATTCCCAGTAATAAGATTAGGGATTTTTTAACGTGATACAATTATTGGCTGGCTAGACTATTTGAGTGCTCTTGAAATCGAAGCTCCTGAATTTGACCTTGAATTTTGATAACCAATACTTAGTCATTCCAATACTCAGAGCTAAAAGTCGACTTGGGTTATTGAAATCCGACTGGAGTCAACTCTACTCCAACTGTTGATTCAGAAGAACTGAAGGACAGAAGGACAGAAGGACAGAAGGACAGAAGGACAGAAGGACAGAAGGACAGAAGGACAGAAGGACAGAAGGACAGAAGGACAGAAGGACAGAAGGACAGAAGGACAGAAGGACAGAAGGACAGAAGGACAGAAGGACAGAAGGACAGAAGGACAGAAGGACAGAAGGACAGAAGGACAGAAGGACAGAAGGACAGAAGGACAGAAGGACAGAACGACAGAAGGACAGAACGACAGAAGGACAAAAGAACAAAAGGACAAAAGGACAGAAGAATTTAGCGACTAACATATGAAAATAGTCAGCAAATGGTCAGCCTACCTAACATTACCTACACATACTTCTATTCTTTAAACACAATTTTTAATTACCCAAAACTCAACAATCTAAGATTCAAATCATTAAAATTCCGCTAAATCATGGCTAGTTAGTCATCCAAAAAAAACCCAACCATAATTAACGCAGACCATTCCAACAATGAAAATTATATGACAAACAACATTCAAACATAAAAAGAGAGATAATAGGATGCAATAAATCATACTGTCTATAATTCAATTACAGTCATTGAAAGGAATCAGCTTTCTCCTATATCATTTTATATGCATGAAAATCTTATGCGTGTAAGCCTATTAAACTCAATACAGCCTCTCTCTCAATTTCAATCGAGTAAAGGCAAATGGCACTTGTTCGACATAGATATTTGCATAATATTGGTCATGACATATGTGCATATATACCATACATGTTCGCATTCAATTCATCTCATATTAATCACTCATACATATAATAAATGAAAAAGATCTTCATATTTGAAATTTCGCTGTATTTTAACATGCATTTTGTATGTTCGGGAAGCTTAATTTTTAAGTTTGATTGCGGATTTATTTGTTCATTCCGGATTTTTTTTTTATTCATTTGACAACGCGGTATTCAATTTTGAGAACATTTGAGGATTTGTTGCAATAGATTTTTGTAAGTTGGGATTGTAATGTATGAATGATATGCAGTTGAATTGTAAGGCTTAAGAGAGATTTGAACCTAGACTTATAGCAGTGAATGTTAAACTGTATGTTAAGGGTTGTATTCCAGTATTGTCTAGCCTTTACTGAACATACCTTTGTGGTCGACTGACAATTATACCAGACACGGCATATGGTTCATGCCATTCCGAAATCGATCATGGCCTTCGGTTCATGTCATTACCAAAAACAATTTTAGCTTCACACAATTTGGACAATATTGTTCTATTCTGTACAATCTCGTACAAAAGGCAGGGACATAGTCAGAAATTGTATGGAATGCAAACATTTAAGGAGGGTTTTTGGATTTTTGCCTCAAAATACTGTGTTAAATAGGAGAAAGTTTCTCAAAACGGGAAAGAGGGAGATTAGGGGTGGTCGGACTCCAAAACGCTCTATAATAGTATTAACAGTGCTATAAGTCGACTCGAATTTTGTATGAAGTTGGATCTACTCAAGTCTACTTTTTCATACAAAATCCAAGTGGACATCGAGCTATGGCATTAAGTAATGGTCAACACGAGTGACACAAAAAACTATCAGAAGAAGTCGTTTTAGCCAGGAACAGAAACCTGTTCAACCTCTTTATTAACGCCCTACGATTCACAGTGGATCAATAGGAACTAATTAACACTCATCAACTCTCGTGATGTGGGTCAATGACATGGGAGAGGGGGATGGATGTTGTTGGCTTTGAAACTCCTTTCTGACTATGCTTTAATTCCTGTCTCCATGCCTGTCATTATACCAAATAACTAAAAATTATCCCAGCCTAAATCTCACAACTTACTACAATTCCAACTCATCCAAGTGCGTTCCAAAACCCCCACATTCTAAATGCCAAACTTTTCCATATCAAACAACAGAAATTGCTGAAAATATCCTAAAAATACTCTCAATATCAGCCACTCGACATCACATATATTTTATCATATATTGAAAATCAATTTCTCTTTTATTTTTTGTTCCAAAAAATTTGCAGAAACTGATACCATTCTCATTGACCGATAACATAGAAACGCAACATGACGATGATGAAATTGAAAAGCTATGTCGAGATGTTATTAAGTTTTCTGTGAAAACAAACAATAGAAATTGTCACAATCAATTGTTTGGTGGATTAAATTTTTACGGTCTCGGTGCTGAATGGATGACAAGTGCTTTAAATACAAGTCAGTATACATATGAGATGGCACCGGTATTCACATTGATTGAAGAGTCTGTTGTGAATATGTCGCTTCAATTATTTGGATTTAAAAATGGTGATGGTATTTTATGTCCGGGTGGAAGTACATCAAATATGTATGGAGTTCATCTAGCAAGACAAACTAAATATCCCGAAACAAGACTTAAAGGTAATCCAGATGGATTAGTCATATTCACATCAGAGGATGCACATTATTCAATAACAAAAGGTGCAAGTTTCATGGGAATTGGAATGCATAATATGATTACCGTAAAGACCAATGAATTTGGTCAAATGGATGTTGATGATCTGGAAATGAAAATTAATGATTCAATTAAACATAATCTTAAGCCATTCCTTGTGAATGCAACATGTGGCACAACGGTAATTAATTTTTCATTTATTTTGATTATTTCTTAATTGTGTCATTTGAGGATGTTGTCATAGGGATTGAATGTAACCTTTGTTTTGGGAATAAGCAAGTTTGCAATAGGGGAAGAATTGATTTGTGAGGCTATAAATTAATGAATTGAATTGATATTCTTAGGTTCTTGGTTAGGGGAGGTAGTAAATGACGTCAAGATAATGTGGTTTATTGTGATACACATAGAGCTTGAAGTAGACTCGGATTTTGTCTAGAAATCTCGATTTGAGTTGACTTAGACTTTGCATACAATTCGTGTCGACCTCGAATTCATCCCCTTCCTAACATAATTTTCAAGGAAAAGAGCTTTACGTAATATCCGTAACAATAGAACGCACCAAAGTGGTCTGTTGCCTCAAAACGAGAATTGTTGACTCTTTTTAGTTATGAACAGTCATTGTCGATTCCATGAACCACATCCTATCGACGGCTATGGTCAGATGTACTTTTTTGGTTTCCGTCTTCACTGTCTGTTCTTCTGTGCGTCATATCTTAGTCTCATTTCATCTTAAAACAAAGAAAATAGCCTCTTCTTATCTTCTCGGTCATGCGCGGCTATTCAGTAAAGTACATATTCAATTAAGGGTTTATCAACTATAAACCTAAACTTCAAACTAATTCATATACCTTTTTAATACAATACATTTTCAATATCTTATAAAATTAATTTCCATTGCAGGTGTCAAGTATGCTTGAAAATTTTATGATAAGAACGAAAATTTACTTTTAAAGGATTTGTACTCGTATTATTATAAATTTGATAAAAGCTTACAATACACAAAAACAGAGCATCAATCCCCAGAATAAAAAATATTCAGCAAACTGAATTAAAGCTCTAAACCCTCAACAACCATCTAATTTATATTCAGAATCCAATTTAATTTTAAGATTTTTCTGCTTCACTAAAGATTTAAAATTATTTTGATGACCTTGCAGAATAAAAAAAAGTACTAAAACTTCTTCCCTCCATCCTAATGACCATTTAATCTTCTTCCAGCACACAAAATTAAAATCTTACAATTCATTATCTGTATAAAAATTTCTCCTATTTTTATCTCACAGGTACTTGGGGCATTCGACGATTTAAATAAGATTGCTGACGTATGCGAAAGATATAATTTGTGGTTGCATGTCGATGCTTGTCTAGGTGGATCTGCAATTTTCTCCCGAAAACATAAGCATCTGTTAAATGGTAAATGATGCATTAAAAATAGATATAAGTATTATGATGATGCAGCAGAATGATTTTTCTGTAGATTTATGGGTTGATGGGACGATTTTAGCTTCATTTTGGGTGTTTGGTTAGAATTTTGGTTAAATTTGCAGTGTTTTGTCTCGGATGTTATGTAAAATGATCCTTGCCACTTTTTTCTATAAGATTAACTCAAAATCTACGATAAATCCTTCATAATTCAAGTTTAAATCCCAAAAAACTTTTCGAAGTGAGAAAATTTTAAAGCCACAAAAATTTCAAACATTAAAAAATCGTTAAAACATCAAATCACCACAACAGTCATCAAAAATCTTAAATTACATCTAATTTTCCACTCCAATTCATTACAGGATGTGAGAGGGCAAACTCAATATCATGGAATCCACACAAAACAATGGGCGTTCCACTTCAATGTTCCTTATTCATGGTAAATCAGAAGGGAATATTGCATGAATGCAACTCATCATCAGCAACATATCTTTTTCAACAAGATAAATTTTACGATACATCGTATGATACGGGCGATAAATCGCTATCGTGCGGTAGAAAAGTTGATGCATTTAAATTTTGGATAATGTTCAAGAAGCATGGAATGATTGGATTTGAATCGATGATTGATAATGCATTTGAAAAAGCATCGTATTTTGCCGATCAGGTTAAAAGTCGTGTGGGATTTGAGCTTGTTGTACCAATACAGTATACAAATGTCTGCTTCTATTACGTTCCGGAATACATGAGAAATCAAGAGTCACGGGACGAAACTTGGTGGAAACGAATGTCAAAAATAACAGCATTTATTAAAGAGCAAATGGTCATGAATGGAAATTTAATGCTCGGATATTCACCATTGGCAAGCAAGAATCTTGGGAATTTTTTCCGAATGGTCGTGACCTGTCAACCACATGCTACTTATGAATCGATGGACTTTGTACTGAATGAGATTGAGAAAATTGCTCAGAAATTTGAGTTTCATGATCATTTCTAAATTATTTATGTCCACTGCACGTCATGTCCCCATCATGTCTGATATGAAATTATATTATTGAGAGACGGGATGGAAGGCGAGGAGTAAATTCAATCAAGGAAAAGTTTTACGACTCAATTTATATTAAATAATAAAGTTATGAATGTCTTTCAATCATTTTTTCTTTTTTGTTGTTGTTGCTCAAAGTCAATATGATAACAGAAATAAGCAGTATCTATGGTGATGACATTCAATTTTTATACGTTTATCAGTTTTATTTGCAATATTGGGGTTGATTGTAGATGATGACAAGGATTTGGGGTTTTAGGGTTATTTATTGAAGAAGCAATGGGGTGAGTTCTTAATCAAACGTTTAATATATTTTAATGTCTGTAATGTGGATTTTGCGGCATTTAAATGGCATTTTTCAGAAAAATCCAATCCTAGACAGTCGTGAGTCTTGCATCAAGTCAAATTTCATCGAATCTAGTGAAGGACTCGAATCACGCAGGTCTCTTGAGTGAAATAGACTGTGATTAATTGATCATATGACTAGTTATAAGACCGTAACTGGTAATTGCCGAAAATCCAACCCCAGACAAACTTAATTCTTGCCTGAAGCAGGATTTCATCGAATCCGGTCTAGTGTCAGAGTCATGCCGAGCGATTTCCGAGAATCTTGACATTCTATTTCCACAAGCGTCAAGTCCAATTAGTTCTGGAGTGATTTTTTTTCCACTTTTTGACTCCATGTGCCACTGTAGCGCCTTAGGCCGTCTTTGCTACACTATGCTTCCTCGATACCAGTACCGGGACCGGGAAATCCCGGGATTCCCCGGAAAAGTTTCGGGACCGGGATTTCGGGAAAGCATATGCTACACCGCTTAGATGAATACCTAGATAAGTGTATCGCGGAGCATAGTTTGAGAAGCACTTGCCTAGACTCACATGTTTATGTGAAAGACTCTCGGTGTGGAATAGTAAGAAGATAGTGTCTTCAGGAGAGTACAGTGGCTGACGTTACTATCGTTTTCTGTCGAATTCGGTATATTCCAACCCCAAGCTAGAGTCAAGTTGACTTGTGGACACTAATCACGTCGTGTTCCTTTCAGACTAGATGTTCATTGCACCTATGCTATACTCTAAGCTACTTACTTCATTTTATCGTTGAAGTACTAAAACTTTTTGAACCCTAATTCATGCATAATCCATGTTTGCTTCCTTTAACCCTTTAAGGAAGATTTTTTTTCCTTGATATCATTTACAAACAACCCCATCAAAAAAATAAATAAATTTCATTTAAAGGAAATAAAGAAATAAATTATGTTGGTTAAATAAACAAAACAACAAGCACCAAAAAAATTACAAAAGTACTCGTTCTTATCGAGTGACTTCAGCGCATTTTTGTCCCAGCGATCAGTAATTGATTAATAAGTCACTTCCAGACCTAAAAAACGAGATCTAGTAGGATCCAGGTCACTTCCAAACCCACAAAGCGAGATCCAGTACGATCCAGGTCACTTCCAGACCTAAAAACCAATATCCAGTAAGATCCAGTTCATTTCCAGACCTAAAAACCAAGATCCAGTAAGATCCAGGTCACTTCCAGATCTTAAAAACAAGATCCATATAAAACTTCCACAAATTTAAGAACTTCATCATTTAACGGATTTTCATAATTCAAACCTCATAACGGTCAAAAAAAATTCAAACATTGTTCAGTAAACACTGTAAAAACATCGAAAAACATTGAAGAACACTGTAAAACAATGAAAAAACGTGTTGTTGTTTTTGTTGTTGTTGTAAATGAAAATGAAAATTTGTTAATTATAGTATTTATGCTTTGATTTGAAACTTCTAAATGACCGATAACCCAATAACTCGATAGCACTAAGCTATTAAAACAAACTAGAGCTCTCTACGATGTCTAGTTTTCGAGATCTCGCGTTCCAGCCGAACAGCCGACCGAACGAACGAACGAACGAACAAAGTGCATTATTAAGCTACCTTTTTGAAAACAAGTTTCAAAAATGCGCTAAAAAATGAAATTATTTCTGAAAAAAATTTCCGCCTTTTTACCTCTCTCCATTCACCGCTCATCGCTTCTTGTTGCATATTATTTTTTCCATGGAAAAAAATGCTTTTTTAAATATTTGCTGAAAAGGAAATTAATCAGAAAATTGAGTCGTTTGTGAAGCAGGGAGCAAAAAACTGAAGCTTTTCTGCACTTCGTGATGTTGACTTGATGAAAATTGAAGCTTTTTTTTTTGCTTTTTCGCACGAAAATTGCTTTGAGATTTTATTGAAATAATATTTGAGGTAAGTAAATGAACCTTCTTTGGGGATGATAAAGTAAATTGTTATTTTTTTGAGAAGATTCTGTTGACTTTTCTATAGGACTTTTGGGTTTGTTGTGTCTGAGTGACTTGATGGCGCAGTAGAATAGTTATGTGGCACTAACCCAGACAGCACAAGTCAGTTAATCAATCAAAAATCAGGTTCCATGCTGAATTTGGTACCATGTCAGAGGCTTGTCTGGTACCAAATTTCGGTAAATTAACCGACTTGTGCTGTTCGTGTTAATGCTCATATAGCAACTCAGTGGTCATGGGATCGAGACTCGTCATGTGAATTATTATATGTCGTTTTTTACATCAAATGTACTGAAAATCTTGGTTTGTAGGTTATAGACCAGTAGTGGGCAACATGTGTGCCGCGTCGCAGCTTGTGTGTCTAGTATGTCGCTAAAAATGTTTGAAAATGCCCTGAACCGTATGCCGTGTGAGGTTTTAGTCAAGTATCACCACCAAGATGTGTCGTGAAAAATAAGAGGCTCCTCATTGCTCCTATAGACATTGATGCCAAGAAAGGCACTCACTAGTGTCTTGTCCAGACTTATGCCTAATATTTATGAATTTCCAAAACTTTTGACTCATACATAATCCAAAAATTCATTCAATTCACCTAAAAATTCACAGCATCAACTGCAATTTCATCTTGTAATCATCAAAACTCCATCCATCTCCTTCCTCATATCACTTTTCAAACACAAAAATCCTTTTAATTTAGTCAAAACAACACACAAAAAAAAATTTATACAGTCAGAAAAAAAAACCCTTTTGTAAATTGATCGATCAAAGAGCAAGCCAACACATTCAGGCATACACAAATAACATGAAACTTGATGTTTGTGAAGTAACCATTAAATGAATGTGTAGAGGTGTATAGATGAATGGCCAAAAAAGTTTGGTTGTTGATGAATGGCCTGGTTCGGTTTAACATGATGAACTTTTCAATCATTGTTTGCAGTTTTTGGTATCGAATGAAAAAGTAAGACATGATTTTCAGAGAGGATGTGAAAATTAGTAGGCTTTGGTTTTTGTTGGAATGGAGAATTTTTTTTGTCAAATTTTTTCAGAGAGGAAGAGAGGGAATGTGGATGGATTGGTAGGAATGAGGTGAACTTGATGGTGCTTTGGTGATATTTTTGGATAGAATTTATTGAATTGGATGTAAATGATGTATGATATTGTGTGAATTGTTGTCATATTATCAACATTCCATGTATTTATTAAGAGATTAGATTCTGATGGGAATCGAGCTAATGTCCTCAGAGAAGAGAGGATTGTAGATATCCGGTGTGTTGAGTAACATGCCGATCTACTTGACCTCGATGACTTTACCGTATTACTGTCAAATTCGTCTTCATTTGGTCCGATTTCGCAGATTCCAATCTACTGCAAACGGATTCAATGAAGGTTTTGATAATTAAGAATTGACTTAGTTGCTACAAAGGGTACACGAAGACGAAAGTACCATAAAACCTTCATCGAGCCATCCTATAACAGTTTGTTGTAGAACTCAGTCTTCCATCGTCCTTATTTCAATCTGTTTCCTTATTTTCTAGCTTAATACTCCATTCCAGGTATGTGATACTCATCTATAGAGCACGGAAGTCACATGGCCTAAAAATTGCTGAAAATCCAGTCCCAGGCACTGATTTTAGGTCAGATTCTATGAAATCCGTCTTCAGGCCAGAGTCAAGACAGTCTGGTGTGCGATTTTTGGCCATTTCTATACCATGTGCTTTCCAAAAGCCTTCGATGCAAATCTAATCACCCAAAAACTCCAAATTACATCAATATCCAAATATATCTACATCTTTTCTTCAAGCTCGATATCAAACAGTCTCAAACCTTCATCAACATGTTCCCTAATTACCAATCAATAATTTTTCACATCATTTATTATTCATTGAAAACTTTAGAACATCAATTGAGAATAATAATTCAATTCTTTACATCAGATGTTCCTATCTATTCCTATCTATAAAGAATATATAAATTCTCATTTCATTTTCAGTACAAAATTTTATCGATCAAAAGAGTTCTAGAAATTGAGAGAAAAACTCATTAAGTTTTATAATTAAATCTTTTACTCGTCTTTCATTTTACCTACATTTTCATGTCCATGAGATGAAAATTTTTTTGTTGTTGTGAATTGGGAATGGGAAAGTGGTTGTGGAGGATGGTAATGTTTTGAGGTTGTTATGAAGCGCATTTGACAAGTGAAAAATTCAAAAATTGGTTAAATAATTGCTTTTAGATCTAATTAATGAGTTTAAATTAGAGTCATATCCTTATTACATAACGCATGCCGGGTAGGTGGATCTGAGTATCAATAGGGAGCGACATCTGGGGATCGAACCAAACATTTTGTGCTAAATGCTAAATTTGCTTTAACTATCTTTAATTAGCCATTGAAAACCAATGTAAGTGATGAATTCAGCACTAAGTCACACATAACTCAATTTTTTCACAATTCTCAACGCTTATTAAGCTTCGATTTAGTAGTTAACAACTTTTTTTTTGTGCCACGGCACTCCAATGAGGAGAAGTTCGCAGATTGCCCGACCTCTGGACTCTTGCTCTAAGAATGCCTGACTCTTCACCTGCAGCTGAGCCTGAATCTAAAATTTAGCAATATTTTTTGTAGGAATTTCAGGTTTTTACCTGATTTACAGGCAGTATTAGCAGCAATTTTACAGTTTCTTAGTAATATATTAGAATTCATGCCATGAAGGCCACATGGCATCGAAATGCCAATTTTCAGGTCAACCATTATGAAAATGCCTACTTCGAAGTCATGTGGTCGTCATCTGATTACCATGAAGACGTGTGCCGATCGGATCAAATCATTCGACCATCTTGTATACATTTCAACTGGTCTTAATCAGGTCGGTTCACTACTGTCTAAATTTTAGAGCATTACGATCAAATTTCGACGCATCAACCTTCATTCTAATACAAAACGACTAATCCACATTCAACCTAACCTCAAAAAATCAAGCAAACATAAAACATCAAACTTTTGAAATTGAAAGGCATGAGTTTTGCCTTTTAATGATGATTATTATGATTAGGAATGGAAGAAAAAAAAAACAAATTATAATAAAAGGTAAAAGAAGAAAAATTCCCACTCAATATGCATTCTTAATTAATGACAAGGGTCATCTTTCCTAGATCACAAGTTCATAAAACACAAGAAAAAAGTTTTTAATAAAAAAAAAAAAATCCAATTAAAAATTCTTTTTCGTGTTAATGATGGAAAGATGGTAAGATGAAGTGAGATAAAAAATGCAAGAATTTGAAAAGTAATTTAAATTACATTCCACTGCTGTGATAATGAAGCATCAGTTTTGAGGATGAAAATAAAATAAAAAAAATGGAATTAAATGTCAAGTCAAATCGATTGAGTTTCTTTTGCTCGTGTCGTTGTTATTTAATTGGGATATTTTATTTTAAGGTACTTAAGTCTGAGTATTGAGTGATTGTTTGGGAATTAATTGAAATTTTGAGTTAATTAGGGATTGGGCTATGAATTAGAGTATTTAGGGTAGTTCATAAATGATGGAAATTATTGACTACAAACTGGCATTTTTTGATTCAAATCCCGATCAGCACACGTTAAAATATTGTCCAAGCTGTACTTATTCCTAAACGAAGACAATTCAACCTGAGTCAAATTTGGAGTCGGCTTCAAGCTTTTCTAAACGACATGAAAAGAGATGTCTTTACTAAAGCTCTTCAATCAGAACCAAGTGATGTTAATTTGGTATTCCCAATAACAGTCTAATAATCAAGATTACTGCATCTCTTCAGCTGGTCCAAACTGTATCTCTACTTGAGTGATTGATGAAACTGAAGTCTGGCTCCAAAGTTGACCAAAATGTACCTATTTTCGTGGTACAATCAGTCAAACTCCACAATCAAGCCTTACCATCCCTAAGGCTTGCAACCGACCATTTCCGAAAACAAAGTAAGCATCAAAGTCACTAAATTACGTAACGTGAAAAATCGATTTTTTGAATCATTTTCGTAGCAAATTTTGACCCAAACACTACCTCCTTCCCCACTGAGAGAGTTATTTAATAATTGAACGGCCCCAAAATAAGCCCAACTGCCTTGCAACGTCACAAATACGCTTAAACCTTCAAATCCTTACTTCATCAACTTTCCCCCAGTGCTCATAAAGTGTAATTAATTTTCCAAGAAGTGTCATACGATTGATTCCGATATCATTACGGTTCCCCTTCATATAATTAAAAGATATCCAACTTTTTGGGTCAGAAATATTTCACTCCTCTAGAAATCCTGTCGAATTAATTTCCGTAGATTGACAAAGAAAAAAAAAGAGATTTCTGAGAAGGATAAGAAGAACATAATCAATAGAAATTTCTGTTTGTCGCTATGCTTGATGTGGAGTTATTGGAGATAAAATGTTTGTCTTTTATTAATATTTTATGGAATGGGGGTTCGTTTGGAAGTTGGGGAATGCCCTTAAAGGCAAAGAGCATGCTGTTAGGGATGAATTACGAATAAAAGGATAGAATCTAAGAGGAACGCGGTATTAAAATAGCCGAAAATAGCAGTTCCTGGTTGACTTGACTATAGGCTGGAGACAGACTGGTTACTTGCTGTAACCGCGATGCCAGAGCTTGAAATCGACTAGAATTTTGTATGGAATTTAGTCGAATTATGTCGATTTTGCGCTCTGGGATCGTTGTTACAGTAAGTAGCCAGTCCCAGGCTAGAGTCAAATCAACCTTAAACTGTATTTTCAGCCATTTCTACACCGCGTCCTTGATTCTACTCGGATTTTGTATGGAGTCGAGTCAACTCAAGTCGATTTCAGGCTTTGCATGGTCCTATGTGGAACTAAAGCTATAACAAATGACTTTCCATCCGACTCTGTTGCTGGCTTTGTCACCTAGTTTGTACAAATTGTCTGTACATCTGTTTAGCTGACATTCTTTTATCACTGCCCTGCGTCAAGTAACTTTTAGAGCTCCAGACCATCTTTATCCTTCCGAATTCCAACCGAGGCTAATGTAACAAATATATATCTCTGTCTCAGCATTGATATTCCCCTCCATGAGCGGTACACAATATGTGAAGCAGCCCCACACCAATCTACGACTCTAGACGAGTTTAATACACAATATTATGATTCATTACAGACCATAAATTGATTCCAGTTCATATATTAAGCCATAAAATACATTATATGCGTTAAAAATTGTTCATTATCTGTAAATTATTTTCCACAAAAATGATCTTAGCAAGCATAAAAGTCCATTAATCAAGTGAAATTTAATTATATTCATAAAAAAAGTTAATACAAAAAAATTCCACAACAGCATTTTCGTGTCTAAAAGCCTTTCGACCTAATTTTCTTCATTCCACCTCACACTCAATTGCTCACATAGTTTGTGCTACTACTAAATACATAAAAGTGATAAAGGAAGTGATGAAACAAAGTCATTGCAATAAATTTTACTTTTATCGCATAGAAGAAAAAAGGCAAAAAAAAGTGTACGAAAGATTGTGGAAGGAAGAGATGGAAAGTTAATGACTTTTTTTTTTGTGTTATCAAAAGTAACAGCAACAGTAGCAAAAGTAAGTAAAAGGTTGATGAACATTCATTTCCCATTCATTGTAATCAAATTGACAGAGGTAGCATTATTCTCTTAAATTTACAGTCCACATTCATCTATGTCCTTTTGGATTTACTTCTCATTCTCTCCTTTTTTTGCGCTTGCCATTTCGTAAAACCGCTAACTGTACATTTTGTGACTTTGGTTGTAGATCGGAATGTACGTGATATGCAGAAAATCATGCTACTTAATTCAGTTGCACCTTTTTTTTGTTGTTGTTGGATGTCTTATTTATATTTTTTCAAAATGGAGGGGACTTTTGTGCGAAGGGTATTAATGGGATTTTGTCGCTGTAATATATGTGAATCGAGATTTTTACTGTTGCAAGTTGTTCTGTTACTAGGTTTATATACATTCTTGCTGGGGAATTAGATTCGACTGAACATGTTGAGTTTCAAAGTATGGAAAATCTTTAAAGTGATGTCTCTAAGATGTATAAAATTATATTGCGAGATTTACATCAACTATGTTGGCGATATTTACTTTTTAAAGACTTCCATGAACTCTAAGTTGACATATCAAGTACTCGAACCTTCAGTCAATCAATTGTTAGTTTGCATTCTGCAATTCTGGCTTTTCATAAAAAGACTCAAAATTTGGATTTAAATAGAGCTTTCATAAGTGAAACAAAGTTTCCCGATGGCGGAATGGCTTAGCACTTCTTACTTACTTACTCAGCAGGACATACAGATCAATTGAAATCCATGACCTTCCATAGATGTCGGCTAAATTTAGCTTTATCGCCCTGGGAAGCAAACGGCGTAGAAATGACTGAAAATCCAACTTCAGGCCTGTGTGATTCTGTATTCAGGTCAGAGTCAAGTCGTTCTGCAGTCAGGTTTTGGGACAGTTCTGCAATACTGTATCGATCGACAGATTCTTTTCAGGACTTTTTTGTGCCGTCTACAAAGTCAGAGTTAAAGACTATACTTAATGGAACTGGTTTAGTACTTCGGTACCTAATATCCTTCATTTCCCTGACAGACTTGAAGCACACTCATGAGCATGCCCAATTATATTGATTAAGAACACTCATGATTTAGTTGAATATGTTGATTGTCTGTTAGGGTTTACTGGTTAAAGGCAAAATGTTATCAAAGGAATGGTTCTGATCCCTTTAGAAACTGTGTTTCTTCTTAAAATAGTTAAACCAATTATTTGCCTTAAAATGTCCAAATGCAGTTCCAGATATCAATGATCGGACCAGCTAAAGGTTTAGATTTCATAAATATATACCCAAAATCCTCATTGAAATATCACTCAATATCTAAAGCCGTTCACACAAAATTCTTTCAATTCCATGAATCATCATCACATCTCCTTTCTTTTATCCTTTGTTCCTTTTCAAAACCATAGCTTTAAGAATTCACATTAATGAATTCAATTTAGATAACAAGAACAGAATATGAAAGAATAGAAAGGAACAAAAAAAACTTAAAAAAGACGATATATGCAGCATCAGCATCAACTATACAATATATCTATCCATGTTAAACAATTTTCTTAGTTCTATTCCAACTATGATTTCAAAAGAACATGATTAACATAAAAGAAGGAAATGATGAATTGGATTCAGAATCAAAGAAGAAATTGGCAGACGAAATGTTCAGCTTTTATGGATATAAAATAATATGAATTATGAATAGCAGATAAATAAATGAAACTTGAGCTTATTTTCTCTTTCTTTTTTTTTGTGTAAGTCAGGCTTTATCAGCCTCATCACAATTGTTTCATTTTTTTTCTATTCTTTTGAAGGATTTTCTAAAGGCAAAAAAAGCATGAAGAAAACTTCCCTTTTGTGTTATAGTTTTATGACTGTGACTGAATAGCATTTTAGTACACTCAATGAAAATTGAATTCATTTTCTTATTTTTGTGGTGTTTTCTTCTGCTTGAAATGAGAATGCTTTCTGTTCAGTTCTCATTTCTTTTATTGTTTCTTCATTTTCTTTTCTATTTTCGTTCCTTTTCTGTGAACGGAACCTATTTGGCGGATTTTGACGCGAGGAAAATTCTTTTAATCAATCACTTTGACTGATTGAGTTTTGTTTCCATTTATTGATTCGTTGGAAATGATGGAGTTGAGAAGTTATGTCTGTTTAGGGAGATTGAGAGTAAGTTTGTTATTGCTCATTATCAGGGAGCCATTGGGGTTGAAATGGTATCAATAGCCTAAATGGTAGAGTGTTGGCCTTATGTGCCAAAGGTCCTGGGTTCAATCCAAGGTCATGACCGATTTTCGAAACTCCTTTTTTCCATTTTACCGTTCTAGTTACGAAACTAGATTCATGTGTTGGGTCGAATTTTGAGGTCTTTGTCACATAATTTGCCTCTATTGCTATCTACAATAAAACTAGATACATTACAGACCATACCAGGTCTTATGATACATAAACTCGTTATTGCAAGTGGTTCGGATATCACTGTAAACTGTGATGGAGACGCGTATTGGGACTGAGTCAAAGGCTCTGGATATCGTTGGATCACTTAACAAAACCTCCATTCTGAATACGCGCTAAGAATCCCAAAAGAAGACCTCTTGTCGAAAGAGGCTTAATTCCAAGACCATATCAGAGCCAGATCGGTCTGGTGATCACACTGGCCTGGTGTACAATTTTTGATCAATATCTTTACATAAATGGCAAATTCACACCTAATTAAAATTTTCTCAAGGAAGCGAAAAACAGCAGTGGCGGTTTATTTAGAGTGTCAGTCTACCAAATTTAATGACCTGGGTTCGATCCCATGGAAAATTCAGTTGCATTTGGGTGCTTTTTCGCTGTTTTTAGTCACAATAACTCAGTTTGTGTATTCGCGACACGTAGATTGTGACTAGGTACTGTGACTGCGCCTAAGAACCCCCCACATTATGAGGCCCTCAAAGTCATTTCCTTCAATATTTATAAATTCTCCTCATAAATTTCAATCCCATATAAGGTTAAAATAAGAAAATATATAAAACACAAAAGCTAAAAGTAAAAAGTCTGATTTTCTATTTTGAATTACAAAAGAAAAAATTTCTTTTTTTATGTTTCTGGCGCCATTTTCCGTTTCCTTTTTTTATTCATTGCCTTCGACTTAATGAAGAAGAAAAGGAAACTTTAACACACAAGTAAATGATTTAATAAAAAAAAAGATAAAGAATGAAAATTTTTGCTCTTCTCATTTTCAAATCATTCATTTGGGATGAAAAAAAAGGAAAAATTATTTTGTGCTTGATAAAGATATGGGAAAGATATGATGAACCTCGAAGGCACAAAGATAAAAGAAAAGTTATCATATAGATTATTGATTGAGTAAAGGCAAGATGGATGTGGGAGTGGATTACAAATGATGTTAATCATTTAGTTCAGTGGAGGACAGTCTGTGTGGTGTGACACAAAAACCTGTGTGGTGTGACACAAAACCATGTGTGCCATGACACAAGACTCTGTGTGCCATGACATAAGACTCTGTGTGGCATGACACAAACACTCTGTGTGCCATGACATAAGACTCTGTGTGGCATGACACAAACACTCTGTGTGCCATGACATAAGACTCTGTGTGGCATGACACAAGACTCTGTGTGCCGCGACAAAAGAGTCTGTGCGCCACGATACAAAATCCTGTGTGCCACGATACAATACTCTTTGTGCCACGACACAAAAACTTTGTGTTTTGCGACACAAAATTCTATCACTTATAACTTAATATTGCACCTCACTTCTTAACACTCCCAACTAACTAGAAGTCGCTTTAGATGGTAAATCAATTCCCATAACAGCACAATGTTATTAAAGTGCTAAAGTTTCTCATCTCTAACATTTTTTTTTTCAATCAAATTGCAATTCACATTGAGACTAGAATTTCATCTATTTTACTATTGCTATGAATATAGGTTAATGACATTGAAGTTATTTCTATACTTAAAATACGTAAGTTAAGATTGATTGCCTTGAGGCATAAAATTCCTGGAAATATAGAATTTGATTTGATACTGATTTTTGATGTCATTCCTTTTGTTAACACTATTGTGGGTCTTTTGAACTTTCTGATGAATGTCTTTGATCTTTTTAGTTGTATGGAAGTGACACTTATGGATAAAGGCATTAGAAATGAATAGTTTGTTTGTATTTGTATTGTGTGACAATTAATTCAAGTTGTTTAAGAAACAAAAGTGGGTTGGTAGCTCATTTAGTAAAGAGCGGACTACAGTGAGAGAGGTTAAAGTGAGTGTGGAGTAGGAGCTTCGAGTTCGAATCCCAATATCTGTCTAGTAAATTTGGAAGTTTTTAGATATTTCCATTTCTTAAGTGTGTATGCAGCAATAAAATGATAGAAACTAAGAATTAGGTAGAGAACGGAATAATCCAGCCATGAATGTCAGCCATGAATAATCTAGTTAAAATAAGAATAGCTACCAGTTAGGCATCTATGCCCTAAATAAGCCTTTATCCTATTCTGATCATTGACATCTAGAGCTGAGTTTGGCGTTTCATGGCTAACAATTGTTTAACGAGTCTCAACTAGAAATCGGCTTGACATGCCATTGTACTCAGTAGAGCTACCGACTGTAAGGGGTTTAAAATCTTTCCCTTTGGATGAGAAAATGTCTGTAGCCTACAAAGGAAGGTTCTAAACCGCAATTTGACTACAATATGATCCGAAAAAGAACAAATGAATTATTTTCTCTTGCCGAGATTCGATCCCATGATCGCAGAGTCAGCACTGTAATAATTAAGTACCGAAGTACTAAACCATTCCGCTCACCGAGCCCACTTTCAACTCACAAAATGCTCTCTAACATCATGCAAATGAATTCTCATTATTCAAAACTTCTAGACCTTTATCTTTAAATTTTTAGATACTTAAACTTAGTCTCCCGGCAAAGGTGAAAATAAAATGAAGACAAAAAAAAAATTAATTTTCATAATGAGCATTAAAATTACGCTGTGCATCAACAAAATCCGCCCTTCCATTTAACTTTTCAGCATTTTTTTTCTTATTATTTATGAATGTTTTGCGAATATTTTACGCTTACTTAAGCATATGCCGCTATGCTTCTCTCGAAATAAAGTTTTTTCATGGTTTGTCACTGAAGACTAACAAGGAGGTAGAAACCCCAAAAAAAAAGAACCATCCACAATTTTTACTCTCTCGCCCCTTCTTTATGTTGCCACAATTTAAAATTATTATGCAATGAAGATATTTTTTATGGCCAAAATTTTCTGTAATGTGGTTTTTACCTTTTTTTTGTGTGTGCTGCCTTCTTCTTTAACCTCCATCCACAATCCAATACATTTTACTTAAATATATTTAGTATGCTAGAGCATGCCAAAAATATCTATACAGGAAATAGGCTTTGGAGAGAGAAAAAAGTTTTTTTTTACATGATATCGAATAACATACAACATTTATATCTATAGATGTACTATGTAATGCAGAAACATGGTAAGATATAACAGTTACTTAATAATGACAAATAACGTAAAGTTTTGAAGCTGGATTTTCCGGTAAATGTGGGATTTGGTGAGATGCAGGATGACTGAGGAGGATTTCGATGATTAGCTGGATTTATTAGAAATTGAGGAGTTTAGATTTTAAATTCAAAACACGCAGGCAGTCAAACAGTCAAACTGGTAAACAGTCAGGCCGTTGGACCGTTCGGTAGACAGTTGCAGTGAGGCTTACCATGCATTCATACAGGCAGTCAGACAGAATCAGGAGGTCAGACAGTCAGGCATAGTCGTGTACAGTCAGGCAATAAGGCACATAAAGGCAGTTAAGCAGCTAGACAATAAGGCAGTAAGCAATCAGGCAGTTAGAATGAAAGACAATAAAGAAAGAAGGCATTAAGGCAGTAAGGCAGTAAGGCAGTAAGACAGTAAGACAGTAAGGCAGTAAGGCAGTTAGGCAGTAAGGCAGTAAGGCAGTAAGGCAGTAAAGCAGTAAAGCAGTAAGGCGCAGTAAGGCAGTAAAGTAATAAGGCAGTCAAGCAGTAAGACTGTGAAAGGCAAGAAGACAGTGAGACAGTAAATCAGTTAAACTGTCAGACGGTATGACAATAAAGCAAGAAGACATCAAGTCAGACAGGAAGTCAGACAGAAAGTCATACAGTAAGGCAATAAGGTAGTAAGACATTAAGCCAAGGAGACAGTAAGTTAGACAATAAGTCAGCAGGAATTAAGTAAGGCAGTAAAGCAGTTGACAGTTAGGCAGTCAGTCAGTCAGCAAGCCAACCAGTCAGGCAGTTAGATAATCAGCAATTAAGGAAGTCAGTCAGTCAAGTAATCAGGTAGTCAGACAGCAAAGCATTTTTGTCGTTAGATAGTCAGGCAGTCAGTTAGTACGACTGTTAGGCAGTTAGGCGTGCAGTCTGTTAGAGGAAGTAGTCAAACAGCCATGAAGTCACTCAATCTGATAGTATGCCAACAACCCAGTCAAACAGTCATCCAGTTTGATGACAATCATCCTAAAAATGACCAACAATAGCTATGAATATAAATTTGTCCTAAAACATGCTTAAAACATCACAAACGCTTTCATCAACAACAACCATAGAATTTATGCGCTTCAAATTGATATACCAAGCACAAAACCCAACCCCAACATTCATTTCTGTTTGCGGTAAAGAGGAAAATTTAACGCACAATATGAAGACATTGTTGTGTCCTGCCATTATTAAAACACCCATACATTTAGAGTTAGAGACAGCAGCACAGCAACAAAAAAACTTTGTCGTCCGTCCACAAAATTGGATTCACTATGCTCTCTGTATGCTGATGATGTCATTACAGCATCCACACAGAAGCACAAAAAAAAAACGGAATGAAAATATCTCTGTGGCTCTCGAAATACCAAAGCGGAAAACTTTTTGCATGAAATGAAAAATCTGATTTCATATTTTTGTTAGCAGCATCAGTTGAGGGTAGGAGTAGTAAAAAAAAAGAGTCAAAGACTGGTCGAGCACATTTCTCTCACTTCCTCTCCTAATTAAAAAAGTTTGTTCCACTCGAAGCACAATAATTGCGAGAGCTTTTTTTGCTAAGGCTCTCAAGCTGCACTTTTTTTTATTCATGCTTCTTCCGAAGCACACACATATAACAAGTTTTTTGGGTATTTTTTTTGGATGGAATCAAGTTTCAGCTGTGTGAACATCACGTATGGTTCATGAAAATCAATTTGCAGATCGTATAAAAGTTGTTTATGAAAAAACTTCTTCTACATTTATAGGAAAAAGGAATGTTGAAGGGAATGGAGATAAAAAATTCTGTATCATTTTCAGTGGAGTTTGTGAAGAGCGAATGACGGCGGTCAGGGGTGTAGCTATCCGGAAAGCATAAATTAAATTAAAAAAATTGCGACCAGGATGGTGGTATCGAGGTGTAATGATGGAGTTGACGTGATCTCCGCAACAAGTCGGTGTGATGAAGAGTGGAAAGCGAATTTCAGACCAGAATCTTGACTTTTTTGATGTTGTTTGTCATCCAAGCTAGTAATATTGAAGAGATGAGTATGAAAGAACAGTCATTGACTGAAATATAGCTTTTATTAATTAGCTGGATTTATAAGAAATTGAGAAGTTTCGATTTCAAATTTAATTCACGCAGCTTTTTAGGCAGTCAAATAGGCAGATGCTCAGGTAGTTAGGCAATCAGAGAACCAGACAGAGAAAGTATGTGCCAATTTCTAGGAGAAAGGTTTTTATTTGACAATTAGTTGTTAGGATGCAGGTAAGTTTGAAGGGTTTGGAACTAAAAATAAGAAATGAATCAATATTTGAGAATATCAAGTTCTAAAGACGACCAGTGTCATCACGATACCATTCTTAGAATTATTGTCAATATTAAAACTAGAGATATATACAACTTGTTTAACAGACCAGCCTATCCAACCGCGACTTTGAATGAAATTCTTAGAATCACGACATAAACCATTTGGAAAGCATATTGCGTATAATAGATGAAAAATCCGGTACCAAACTGATTTGAATCTAGCTTGAAACCGGATTTCATTGAATCTGTCTCCAGGCTAAAGCTACACATCATTATACGCAATATGCTAGGCTAGAGCTACACAAAGAGGTTCTTAATAACTCAGAGTTTAATGCAGATCTCTGCCAGACAAAGAGCATGCTCTCAAGATCAGAGTAAGCTATGAGCAATGCTCACGAGTGTACTCATCTGATATATTTGAGGTGAGCAAGCTCTCGAGAGCATGCACTTTGTCTGTGCTATTTATCTGTTAGGGAACTCATATTTTGTATAGAAAAGTCGATTTGAGTCGACGCGACTTTAAATGATATTCAGATATTCAAGTCGACTTTAATCTTTACTTAGTAATGCATACGCCAACCTGCATAACCTCCCTAACTCCATCTCTTTCACTACTTGAAGGAACACAAACGATAGAAAATAGATAACGAATATGTGTTGAACAATTTTTATTATGATTTTATATTTTGTTAAAAAATAATAATAGCGAAGTAAGCTCTTATCTATAAAAATTCATAAAACGGAGCATCATTTTGTGGAGTGGGCGTCTGCTAAAAATATCTTTTTTCTGGAATCACGAACGGAAAATCTTAATGCACAAAATATGTAAAAGGAGAAAGTTTTCATCTTCTTCCTGTACTTTTTCTATTTTTATCATGCACAACACAAGAAAAATCTCTATTTTTAAAGAGCAAGTGAATGTCGAGTAGGAGCAATCTACATAAACACAACGAGAAAACTACAATTGCATAAGGAGCTGCTTAAGGAGAAGCACAAGACATGTGAAAAGACTTTTAAGAGTAAAACATTGAGCTTTTAAGGAAAAATAAAATGTCATGAATAGAAGTGGTTATTTATAACTCAACAATATTGTTTGTCGGTAGTGGTTCTAATGTCTATTGTTGATGGTGGATGTTGGACTTTTGTGGATGAGGAGTTTTAGCTAAAGGCTTGTTACCAGGATGAGTAATTGAGATGCTGATAGCATTATTGGTCATTTTTGGTAGATTGAGTGAGAATGGCATTTGATCGGAATCAGTCAGTTCCGATTTTCGATTCCTATTCATGTCATCATGCTACAAATATTCAAATTAAAGCATCAGAATCACCACAGATGCGCAGGTTTCCTGACTAACTCTTGATTATTTCACTAGTCGTACAGATCAATTGTGATCCATGACCTTCCATATGTGTTGCCTGCCTAACCAGAACAGCAGAATATGCGATAGTGAGTCACCACGTCGCGGTGATGATTGCAAGACATAGAGATGCCCTGATATTTATGATATTGGCCCTTTCTTACGGCAAGCAATGAAATTGACAAGAAATTGGCCGCATCATGCTGTTCAGGTATGCAAGGAAGTAAGTTTTCCCATTTCATAGCTCTTTTGAATCACAGCTACCAATTTACAGTTCCAATCCCCTTTAAATACCTCTGTTCGTCAACTGTTCCCTCCTAAATCACAGATATCTCAACCGCAATCTAAATATATCGAGAACCCCCAACCTCACATCTACCTCCCGTTAAATCCTCCCCACAAAAAAACATCCATAAATACACAAAAAATGTACAAACTAAAATGAGCAACACATAAAGAGCAAACCTATCTTGATCTCAACAGAGAGATTCAGTTTGCCTGTTTGTTGTCGCATTGAACTAAATGGCAAATGTCAGTTGCTGGATGTATATATATACATGCATGAACATATATTTAAACTCTTCAACATGTTCCGCTTTTGGCAGGGAAGAAATAAAATAAAATATATATAAAATTTTTCGTGTGCTATTTCATATCTTCATATACACAAAATTGTGTGCTTCTACATTCCATTCCTGCCATACATACTTTTATCCTCAGGAGGATTATGTTTACTAAATGCTTATAGTATTTAACTAAACATTCGTTCGTTTAGTACTTTTTTTTCCTCAAAATATTACTGTATTTAAGTTTCTTGTGTATTCTGGTATCACCGTCGCTTTCATTTATGTATGTACGAAAAATGGGAATATGAATATGATGTCTTGCCTTACCTTCTTGTGGGAATATACAACACTATGCAACACATGTTGTAGAATTCTAGTTGACTTCATCATTTAGATCCTTTCTGGATTATAATGTTGCTTGCTGCTTTTGCTTGATATTTTCTTATTTACTGATTGATTTTGGAAGTGAGCTTTGTTAGTTTTGATTAGTTTTTTGAGGAGTGGATGAATGATGGGTGATTGGAGGGTGATGGGAGATTAAAAGGAGCAGTTATAGAGAGATTTTGGAAGGAGAAGGAATAAGTGTTTTAGAGAAACGGGAGCAATTAAGATTCTGAGATTTTTGGGTATGAAACTGCTTAGGTAGTGACATTTCAGTCAATATTGACTTACAGGAAAAGGAAGATTTGAGTATTTTATGGATGATTTACATGTACTTAACACTAGACTGATGAATTGCGTTAAAATCATGACCATTAAGTAGTAAGATTGTTAATAAGAGTAATCCAGGGACGTATCCAAGGACTTTTTGGAATTTTGGCTCTTATTCCTACAAAATTCTTCAATTTTCTATGGTTTTTCGGGATGATAATGGTATTTGCAATTAACAAGCCTTAAACAGCAGGACAACCTCCTTCAGACACCGTCCAAATACATCAATACATCACAATTGATCTAAACATCTAGCAAAGCACATAAGTAAGACCACAAAAATGCATTGACTTTATAAATTCCTTCTTTTAGTCAATAAACTTGACTATTTAAATAGAAAAACTTTTCCACTATGCACAAGTTTATAATAAAAGTTCAAACATGCATGTTATGCTTTAAATATTCCTTATATCTAAATCTTCTATCCGAAAAGCTTTCATTTCAAAGTTCCAGCATAAAGAGACTCAAGAAAAAATAGAAAAAATTTCTATTCCAAAAACTGCATTTAATTAAAATATTCATGTAAAGCTCAACATTCCAGCATTCTCTTTTTTGATTTTGATTTTCATCCCATTATAGATAAACATTCTTCTATAATACCAGTCCCGAGATGCACAATTGAATGAACAGCATTATTTTTGGCATATAACCTTAACATACACAAATCATTTTCACATTATATGCTCGTTAATGTGAGCAAGTTCTGTGTATGTTAAGGTTTATACACCAAAAAGTATGCTTGTTTCCAACTTTTTTCATACAAATGAGCATGCTTACAAAAATGGATCGAAACTAGACATCATGGTGCCTTCAAGGCAACTTATGCGAATAGAATGAATCGATTAATCCCAGGTTTCAGGTTGCAGGAATAATAAGGCAACTGACAGACGCGACTTTGATTTGTATGCCAAAATCCGGAACAATGTCAGAGTTATATCGTTCTGGTGCCGAATTTTGGATTGATAAAACGACTTGCTGAAACGTATTCAGGGAAAGATAGAGGAGAGCGGGTTAGGGTCGCGATGTCAAACTTCCCTCTTTCCTTTTTGTAAAAAAAATCTTTAAGTTTATTGAGTAATTCGTGATGAAAATCCAAAAATATCTTCAAAATGCCCCCAAAATATTCTCTAAATTTGGAACCCGGAAGGTAACAAAGGTAACAGAACAAACATAAGGTGCCATCTGAGTGAGACCATGGATCACAATTGATCTGCATGGCTAGCAAAGGAGGGCAACTCACTTCATAACCAGGACGGTGAAATGCAAAAAGAGCTTCTAAAATTAGTCGTGACCTATGATTGAACCTAGGACCTTTGGCATTTAAGACTATCTAGGCATCAAAGACAATTTCGGCCAAAAATGTCATTTCACCGCTTGACATGGTAACGCAGAGTTAAACTAGCATCATAGTGTGCAGTCCGGTATTCCCAAAAAAAATATAAAATTTTCTTTATATCATCCTGATCCATTCATTATATTCATAGCTGTTGTTGCTGTACTGTGTCAAGAATTTCAAAATGTTTTAGTTTTTGCTTATGCATGAGGAAAAATGTTTAAGAATAAAAGAAGGAAGAAAAAACTTGTTAGCACATTTACAAAGCTTTTTACCTTATCATGAAGAACAAATAACAGTCTTATGTTCCCACAACAACAGTATCAACAGAACACAACAGCAAAAAAAAAGATTGAGAATACAAAACTAATAGAGATGAAAAGAAAAGAAGAAGGAAATAAAATTGTGTCTTTTATATTATATAAATATACATAACATATACATAAATAGTCTTTCCTTTAGTCCTTTGAAATTTCCTCCTTCCTTTCTTCCTTTTTTTGCTATCTACAATTGTTTGTGGTGAAACCGAAATGAATAAGAATTGTTTATGGAGCACGTTCCGTTAAAGACGATAGTAGATGAAGGGGGAATGAGCAGTGTTTGTTGTACTTTAGCAGTTTTTTTTTCTATTCAACTTTATGCTTTTTGCCATCACTAAGATTCTGTTTTAGCAGATTTTTTTTTTCTTTCTTTCGTGACATTGAGAGAGGTGCTGGGGGAAATGATTTTGTGACTTTTCTTGGATGAACTGGATTTTTTTGAGAGAAATTAGATACGGTGTTGGAATTAGGGATGGTTTGTCCAACCTTCCAGAGTACTTATTATTTGAATTTGATATACTGGTCTTGAAATCCTTCTCCTCAACTCCCCATCTTTCCACTACCCTAACCCACATCCACACTCTTCTACCTCACCTAATCACTCCTCCATGACCATACCACTGATTTCAATGTTTAATTAAGCACACAAGCTAATGATGTTTGAGACTTTCCAAATCAGTACACGTGTAAATGAGACTGTAGAATACTTAGTAGTGGTGTCCAGGTCACTTGATGACAAAATTTGGAAGGATCATGATTTCGAGTGGACAATAATAAGCTATGAATAGTTGATGGCAAGTTAATGTCAAGTTTATGACTAGTTCTTACGCCAAATCGGAGATAGAACAGCTTAATCTAATCGATATATATTGAAATGTTGCTACCACGACGATGAAGCGGCAGTAAGTGGCTGTTACTTGTACTTTTAAGTATACTGCCGCCTCGTCAAGTGATTTCCATTTAGTTCTAAGTGTAATGCCACCTTTACGAGTAGGTGACAAAACTTTAATATGTGCTGAGCATGTGATGATTACTTCCTATTGATCTACTGTGAATCATAGGGCGTTAATAACTGATAGAACAGGTTCCTAGCTGTAAAAGCATCTTCTGCAAGTTCTGCTGAGCATATGTTGGGCAACAAACTGTATTAGCCGTCAGATTTCCATCTGACTGATCCTAAACCCAGTATCTCAACTAAGTACCTAATTTCTTATGCCTATAAATTCCACAACTGATTCAACTGTTCTGAATTCAGGACATAAGCGTGTCCTATAAACAACAATTCAAATAAACAGCTTTAAAAATTCGCTCCAAATACCTTTACCTCATTATCGCCCTCTCAACTTGATTTTCTATGTTTAACCATAAGTTCTTATTAGTTTCCATTTTGAAGCAGCATTTTTTATGACTTTTTGTCGTTGTCGTCATTTGCCATTTTCAGTTGACCTCAGTGGTGAAATGGGTAACAAAAGTGATACGATAATCGTAAAAATCACATCAAAAGGTTTTCATTTGTGCCTCTCACTTCTCTTTTTCTGTGGCTATAATGTACATTATTTTGTGATGTCTAATGTTAATACTTGGCAATATTCACGTTTTTCATTTTCTTTTGCAGCGGAATCAGTGAGGAAAAGAAGGTCATAAAATGTGATGTTTTGTATGTGCATTTAGTTCCAGCTATAAAATTTGCATTTTTTTCCATCTCGAAACCCAACAAACATCATTATGACAAAATTATGCTAACAAGCTGTTGATACAAGTTGAAGGATTCATCAAGGAAATGGAACTGAAAATGTTTTAATTCCTTAAAAGCACTAATCGGTTGCAATAGCAATTATCATTCATAATAATTGCATTTTTCAAGTACAATCTTAATCTTTAAAATTAATTATCATCACAACTTCTACATCCCGTCTAGTATGTACATACATACTTCATGTTGAAGCACTAAAGTATTGAAATGAGAAAATTATTCTATTTTTTTTTGTGTGCAAAATTGAAAGGAATAACAAGTTTTTAATAGTTTTGAAGTTGAAAAGTGCTTCATAATGAACAATAATTTTCAGAATTTTCTCTACATTCAGTACATATACAGACATACATTCAATACACAAAGAGGAAAATCCTAAAGAAGTACCATTGAGAGTCATTAAATATTGCTCGAAACGATTCATTAAATTTTAAGTGCTTTGACAGCTCGGAAAATGCAAAATACCTCAGAAATAATTCAGGCTAAATTTGCATTGAATGGAATGGGATGTGAGTGTGTTTGGAATGGCGAAATAATGTTGATTGATGTGAATTGGATAGGATTTAGAGTTGGTAAATGGCCAGTAGTAGAGTTAGCTTCAGGCGACAACTAAGAGAGGTGATGAATTGCAGGTGATTTGTAAGGCTAGAGAAGTATGTAAATAAGGCAGTAAGGCTGTTCACATATTCTACTCTCTCCAGCGGAACCGGCTATAATTAGAGGATCTTATGTCTTCTCATATTATTTGAAGAAATTTCCATGAAATGGAAAGATTTTCACTAAACATGCGATCGATTTAGAGAATATGGGAAGCCAAAGTCTGATTCCGTAGCTGACCAAATGTCAAATATATAGCCTCTTGATGTCGCAACTTACATTCTTCGTTTCTCCGTCAGTAGAGATCAATTGTGATCCATGGCCTTTCTTAGTTTGCATCTGAAGTTGACTCTTTCGCTGGCTTCGGTCTGCGATTTACCAATATCAAGTTCATTACCATCTCTATCGACAGTGCATTGCCATGAGTTCTTGTGCCGGTCGCGTGATCGCTTGATATCTCCTAATACCGGTAAAGATATCGTTAGTATTCGAGCTATGTGCTGACATAGAGTAAAATACTATATTTACTAAAAGGCAGAAGCACGGTCGACTAATCACAGTCGGTTCCACTATAATGGGTATGTGTTCCAATTTTCCCTAATCCACAAGACATGAGCACAGTCAAGAATTAAACCCAAATAGTTCAAATCGTTAAATCAATGATATATTCGATTTCAGGCTGTCTTTGACTCTAACTTAGTGCTGAATTCGGTTTAAATCAGGCAGCATGCCAAAGCCAAAATGTCCTGATATTGGATTTCGGTTCGTGCATAGATTAATCGACTTGTGCTCTTTATGAAACAGGATTTATAGCGCTGCAGTCTTGACTTCAATAATAAATGCAAAAGAGCCACAAAACAGTAATTGTCTTCATGAACTTGCTATAAAATCCCAGACTACAAACTTATTCAAAATGCACTCGAATTTATTGCCACTCACAATCATCAACTAGCACCAGTGTTGCAATGGAAGATGTCTGCCGAAGACAAAGACAGCAGATTCTTCCACAGAATTTGTCTTTCAAAAGATTTTATCTGCGGAAGAAAGTTGTCTTCTTGCAGATAAATAAAATTGTCTTTTGGAAGATTGTGTCTTCCGGTAGATTTAATCTTCCGCAGACAACTGTCTTCCAGTAGACAAAAAAAAGTGTCTACAGGAAGACAGAATCTGCATGTAGATTTATTCTTCCGCAGAAAAATCTACCAAAAATTTCATTTTTTTGCAAAATCCCCAATTTAACAATGTATTACCTATTAATTATGTACTATTTATGTTGAAAAACATGAATATTAATATATTAAAGCTTTTAAAATACTGTAGATCATTTAAAACATGTGTAAATAGAGAAAAACAACTTTTGAAATTCAAGATGCCGTTATTTTTTGTTTACATTTGTTTTCGCACTATTTTGCATGAAAATTCCATGTAAATTGATTTTAAAAGCTTTGAAACATTATTATTGATGTTGTGGAACATAAATAGCACATAATTAATAGGTATTATATTGTTGAATTAGGGAATTTGCAAAAAAAATGAAATTTTTGGTAGATTTTTCTGCGGCAGAATAAATCTACATGCAGATTCTGTCTTCCTGTAGACATTTTTTTTTGTCTACTGGAAGACAGTTGTCTGCGGAAGATTAAATCTACCGGAAGACACAATCTTCCAAAAGACAATTTTATTTATCTGCCAGAAGACAACTTTCTTCCGCAGATAAAATCTTTATAAAGAAATTGTCTTCTGCAGAAAAATTGGCAGATTGCAACACTGACTAGCACCATCAAATCAACAAGATAACGACGATAGATAGACGAATTATTTAAAGTGATGGATAAATAAGGAATCGGAATGTTCAAGTTTGAGGTGAAAATTGAGATTTTAGTTTTTTTTTCGGGTGTGGGTGGAATGAAAACTTAGTGTGAATGACTAAAACTTTTTGAAGCCGCAATAAATTGAGCAAACTTAGCAAGTAGTGAATTCCATCTCACAGATTCCTCGCACAAATGATTAAACTTTAAATTGATTTCGATATTCAAGGAATAATTTTCTCTCATTTCCACTTCTCCTCCTTCATCTTCAATTGCATGCAATTTTACTTTATTTTTTGAAAAAAATAGACGAAGATAAGAATTGAAGATGCTATTGGGAATAATAACAATAATAGATAGAAGCTGAGAATGGGTTTGGTATTCTGAAGGAGATGTAAATTTTCAAACGAAAATCATCATCTTGAGATTCATTGAAATGGATGTTTAATTTCAATTCACAGTTTTTTTTTTCATTTTATTCTATGCTTTGTTAGCAGCTGTAGGTATGTGGATATCTATTGCATCTGTGAGTGTTGGAGGAATTTTGTCAGAATTTTCGATGGAGTTGATGGTTTTGGAATTGATTTTAGGAAGTTTTGGGAAATGTTTTTAATAATTGTTGTACAGCAGTAGATCATAACCTCAACAGACAATGAGCATTCTCGTATAAATGAGCGTTTAAATGAATAAGAATCAATCTGTAGAATTGAGTATGCTGCTTCTCTGTTCGGGTAAAATCAATCTCAAGTTTATCTATTAATATGATCATTTTATTAGCTATACTTACTTACTTCGCTTGCTGAACAGATTAATTAAGATCCATGACCTTTCAAAGATGTCGCCTAAAACATATTCTATAACTGGCTATAGTTTACTGCAAAATTGGTATAAAATCTGTGTAAAATCATGATCCGATAATTGATGCCGATTGAAGATTACATAATGCAGCTTTTGTCTTTATGATAGTATTTATTGAAAGAAGCCTGACTCTGTTTAATCCATTAATAGTCCATGAGCGTTTGAGTGTCTCTGTACTGTAGTCGGCAAGGTATTTGGCTCAAATTTGATCTGGTTACTCTAAAGTCCTCAGTTTGAATCCTATCAATTCCAAATTGGCTCAAATTTGATGTGGTTACATGAAAATCGTCGGTGCGAATCCTATCAATTTCAAATTTATACCTCTCCAGAGGTTTGGATGTAACGAATTCCTAATCAAGTAATTTTCAAGACTTAGGAACAGGTCAGAAACATGTAGTGTTGCACGAGATATTGATAGACATCGTCTAAAAGATGTAAAATTGCTCTGATTTCAACTTTCAACCAATTTGACAGCAACACAAGATTTATAGCATCATGATACTCGACATTGCATTCAACATAACTCTCGACTAAATCTCACAACTAAACCAAAAGCTTCTCACTAAATTAAAGAAAATTCCTCAAAACAAATTCCAACACATCAATGCAAGGGACACAAAAGCATTTACATAGTTGAGGAATAAAAGGAAAGAAAAGATTGTGGATTGTTAGAAGATGAAAATATAATAATAAGAAAGAAGATCTCCTGTATAAATGCAGTAGAAACACAGCAGAAGCATCATTGCGAATGTCTATTGAATCAAGGGTTCAATTGAAAAATAAAAGCTAGTAAGAATAGATGAGAATGGATAGAAGAAAAAAAAGTGCAATTTGAAATTAATTTCTATCTACTTTATGCTCATTTTGTGGAAATTTATATTGATAGAACTTTTCAATTCCCGTTCAACACATTTCCAATTGTGGAAAATTATCGCTTTTGATCATTAAAGTTGAGAGTTTATTGTATCTGATGAGATGGGATCTTTGGGTTTTGTGGGTGAAGCTTTGGTTGATTTTTGGGAATTTTATGAGTTATTCATCTATTAAAGTGGTGGACTAGCTGTTGTTTTACACGGCAATGGAATCTGACATCAATGTTGTTCGACGTCAATGGAGTCCGACGTTAATGGAGTCCGACATCAATGTAGTCCGACGTCAATGGAGTCCGATGTCAATTTAGTCCGACGTCAATTTAGTCCGACTCCAATGTAGTCCGACTCCAATGTAGTCCAACTCCAATGTAGTCCAACTCCAATGTAGTCCGACTCCAATGTAGTCCGACATCAATGGAGTCCGACGTCCATGGAGTCCGACGTCAATGGAGTCCGACGTCAATGTAGTCCGACGTCAATTTAGTCCGACGTCAATGGAGTCCGACGTCAATGTAGTCCGACGTCAATGGAGTCCGACGTCAATTGAGTCCGACATCAATGTAGTCCGACGTCAATGGAGTCCGACGTCAATGTAGTCCGACGTCAATGGAGTTCGACTACACACTTGGCAACACACTAGGCACACAGATTGTACACCACTGATCTATAGCTCCTCAATCAATGTAAACTAAAAATGTCAACAATTTATTTCATAATTTCCATCAACTTACCAACTAAAATTCAATTTCCTACAATTCACTACATCCATGCCTGCATACAAATCTAACAAAAATAAACTGTCAAGTCCACAAGAGTTCAAAGCACTCGCACACAAAACTCTTTCATCTCTTTTAAAATTCAAATTTCAACAGAAAAAAAAAGTTTTTCATCTCATTTAAGAAATGAGAACAGGCACACTCAGTCGCACTCACACACACACACAGTTCGCATAGTCTTGCTGAGTAGAATTCCTTTTTTCAACTGCTGACAACAAAAGAATTCAATTTTCATTCATGTCACAAAACACAGCGACAGGAATCCAATTGAAAATGGCATCTTCGTTTTTCATTGTTCATTTTATTTTCATATCATTGCCGCAAAACTATTCATCTTGTTCCATTTTTTTTTCTCATCTATTTATTTCTTTATTTTATATGTATTATGGCGGATAAATGGCATAAAACTTGAGAAGAAGGAAGTATTTCATCTTTCTTATTTTTTTGTTCGCAATAAACAGCATAGCACCATCACTTATTTGCTTTGGAGTCACGCAATTGAAATGAGGGAGAAGGAAATGTCATCTCAAGAATTTTCATGCATTCTCAACTTCCGATGAGCATTATTGAGGCAAACAAATAAAAATTGAGAATATGCTTTTTTTTTGTTCTTGTACACATCAAGTGAAGTAATTTTGTGTGTAGAATGGAATGCTTGATGACTTTTATTGGGATTTTTGGAATATCTTTTTTGATAATGTGGAAGCACTGATAAAGCTTGTGATGAGGTTTGGGGTTGTTGTGTTGAAGTATGAGCTGAAAAGATTGTGATTCTTGATGAAGAACTGAATTGGGACATTTTAATGTTGATGGTAGATATGAGGGGACCATCAGATCGGTGTAAAGCATGATCAGAAATTGGTAAGTGGAAATCATCGATAGATGCAACTTCAGGCGACATCTTTGAGGGGTTATGGATCACAACTGATCTGTACGACCAGCAAAGTGACCAAGTAAAGCTTGATTCAACCTCGTCACACCGCGGAAGGCACACGATGTACAAATGACAGACAACTGAACTGAAAACTAGCAATTCTTTAATTTGTGGCGGAATTTTTCAGAATTTGGTTTCAAACTTGAGAAAAAATCTCCTGATTTGGCAAAATCCAACCTCAAGCCAAACTTACGTCGACTCTAAACTGGACTTTTCGTCTTTTGTTCACCATGTGCTAGGAGGAGATGGTCGAGAGAGAGGGAGAGAGTCGTGAGAGTGGGAAGAGGGACCGGAAGAGCTGGAGGAGAGATTGTGGAGAGATCGAGAGACATGGGGAGTGATGGGGGAGAGAGGGAGAGAGAGGGAGAGAGGGGTGAGAAAAGAATGAGAAATGAGAGAGAGAGGCGAGAGAGGAAGGAGTGAGGAAGGAGAAAGGAGGGAGAGAGGAAGGAGTGAAAAGGGAGACAGGAAGTAGTGAGATGAGAGAAAGGTTGGAGAGGAGTTTTATATGAAATTTAAAAATTTAGGAGATTTTTTGATTTTTTTTCACAAATAAGCCACAAAATTAAATAATTTATTTTAAAAAAAGCAGTTTTGACACCCAAATCCCCCTCACCTGAATTCAACCCTTCCATCTGCCTTCCGGAACCATCATATTTCCAACATTGTCCCTCATCCAGAAATCTAACATATAAAATCTAATTAACATCATTTAAATCATCCACACATCAAATCCAAATCAAAAGCTTCCATCCATAGGCTGTTTAGGTCGATCATTCCACCAGCCATAACATCAAATATTGAATTAAATTTTTGTGCTTCTCATTCTGTTGCCGCGGTAAATATGAACAAATGTTTGACAATAAAACTTCAAATAAATTGTCGCTTTATTGTCCTCGTTGTGGTCTTTCTGTCTCTGTGCTGTATATACGCTCAACGCATATAAATATTGCAAATAATTTAGTGATTTTAATACGCGATTCTTTATGACTTTTTATATTATAGTCGAGTTTATTTATTGCTTGCTATAAATATACATGAGAATTTATGAATGAAATGTGACATGACGGATTGTGTGGGTCTTAAATTGATGGTAAATTGTGGCTTGTTTTGATGTGAAAAAAATTTTCTTGTTTTTTTCAGGTTTTGAGGAACTTTTCCCGTACCCTCCATCTATTGCCATTTTCCTTTCCCTCAAATCAAACTGAATTTTTCATGCAGCAACTTCCTTATGGACGTTAATTAATTTTTCAGAAGACAGAGTTCATTTTTCCTGTAATTGTTTTTTTTTTTTGCTTCATTCTGTTCCCTTCCATTACAGCACTTTTTTTTGTCTTGTTATTTTACTTCCTTCTCTTTCAGGCGGAAAAAGAAGCAATCAATTCTAAATTAGGTCATTAAATTTCATTACACAATTTTTTTTTGTTGCTGCTGTGTAAAATTACTTCATTTTCTTATGAGTTTACTTTTTTTAGATGCTTTAATTTTTATAATTTTTAGACAGGCATGAGAGGAATTAAGGATTTTTTTACCGGATTTTAGATTGTATGCAGGATGAAGAAGCTTTAAGGTGCTTTAAAGAAACATTAAGTTTTAATTCTTTTTTGGATGAAAATTTAATTTGGATGTTTAAGGAATTTGGGGATTCTTATTGAGTCAAAAGTGTCAGAGTCATATATTTAGCTGACAATGGCTTAAGACATTGTCCTGAAATTGTTTTCATTGCTTGTTAAGTAAAGTGAATCTGTCAGTTCAGGAATGAAACATCTATGGTCAATTTGTTTGGCAATACATCAGAAATTTATAATATTCTCCTTTGTGAGGACGAGGGTTTGATTCCTGCTATAGTTCGATCGTTCAATCATTACATATATTGTAGTCAATATGACATGGATTCGCACTATATCTCATGACAATTGCACAATTAAGAGCATTATTAAAGTACAACATAATACAGAAAAACTTTCAGCTATAAAAATAGGTCGAAATCAGACATCACGGTGTCATTAGCGCAATTTCGTGTCTTAATGTAAATACAGCATCATAGCGGTACCTAAAGTAGCAAACATGTTGTACTGTTTTGGATTGCTGCTTTGTCAAATGTTTAATTGTCTAGCATTAAATCTATCTACAGGATTAGTTTTAATTCTGATAACTCTGGGTAACGATAACTAATATTACAAAGAGGTTGTTAGTTGTCCCTAGAACTAGACATACAGCTAGTCAAATTGAATCCTGTCCATTTTAGTTTCTCAATCTTGCAATGGCTTAATTATATGCTGTCTCGAGTGGACAAAAATACATTAAAAATAGTTGATGACATGTTAATGTCCAGTCAATGTTTAATTCGAACGTATTTTTGTCCCATCGGGTGTTAAGCACATAATTCTTCATACTCATACCCTAAAAATCCTAATAACCCTAGTCTAGTTCCTTCCTAGTATCCTCTTTATTTAATCAATATAATCATATTTAGCTGGATGAAAGATTTTGTTATCAAATGTATGATTTTGATTGCGCTGAAATTTCTTCACAAAACTCAAACTATTGAACATATTCTGATAAAATCTCACAGTCACATAGAACAATATTTCAAATACAGTAATGATCGAGCAGCCTAAAAAGAGACCCAAAATGCCACCATAATCACTGATGATGTCATACCATGCAAAAAGTACATCGGTTTTGTAGAGAGTGGAATCTGTTTCCGGAAAGTAGACCTTAAAGATTGACAAGTCTGTGTCTTCATCTAAGCCGGCTCTGAAAATGTTAGGAATATGAAAAATTTAGCACTAAATCTAAAGGAAGTCAAGATAAAAACTTACAGCACAGAACCTTTGTTGACATAATGAAAATTAATCGCTGCTGATGTTGAGTCAACGATATAAACAGTCGATGAGCACAACGGATAGCACAGATCACAACTTAAGGAATCCTCAATTTCCCTCTCAAGTACTTTGATGAAGTCTCTTGGTCTGAATGTTCCCCATTTGATCTTATACTTATTCAGGCACTGCACATTACCCAAATTACAATAAGGAAGTGATGCATCAATGTCATTGAAATTTACAGGAACATTGAACGGAATGCATTTACAGAGAGCCATGACACTTTTCAATTTACACTTGACCAGGCAATCTCCATAGACATAATTGGTTCCGAACTCATTTGGATAGTCATTTGGAAATAAGCACTTGCGTTTACTAACACCATATCTCTGAACTTCATTGACAGCATAGAAACTCATTGCACCAAGTGTAATTCGAGTCTCTAAATTTCTTTCAATCGGAACTTCCCGGACAAATCCAGTGGCTGAGTCAGCAAACTCTGTGGAATCAAATATCAATGTCGTTGCACCGCCAAAGTTCTTAAGTGGATAAAAATAGTCAGCAATTGATAAATTAAGCAGAACAGTCAATCCCATGTCAGGACCTATGCCGGCAGCAATGAGTGGCTTCTCTGCAGTTTCATTGAATGTACTTGGACGGATGTAATTGAATGTACAGCAAAATCCTTCATTTGTTGTTCGACTTTTGAAGATATTTGAGCATCTTACTTCCGCTCCACCCCATTTACACTTCTTGACAATCTCCTCACATGTCGGTGCCAAATTACGCAGCTTTTCTTGCATGTTGTAGATTCCCGTCTTTTTATCAGAATCAAAATTGTCGAGGATTTCTTGAAACTTCACAAATTGGTCAATGCCTTCAATGTCTGCATCATACATCCTTCCCATATATCTTATTAAATTCATCAGTGTATCGTGATTCTTGTATTGCAATGGAATACTCAGATTCATTCTGGAATTAGTAAATGAAAGCCATAAAATCATTCCTGCTTACTGCAAATTCAATTGTACTCACAAATATTCAGCATACTTTTCCGCATTCGTCCTACTTATCTTATTATTCGAGCATATAGCAATAGCTGGAAAATTCATTTCATAGATTGAATAATGTTGACTCTCAAGCGTCGTTATTGTTGGATTATCCGTAAATCTTGACCATGCTGACATGACTACGCCGATAGCACATGCAATTGTTGTAATATGAATTGCCGTCCACATAAGCTTTTCAGGTGTATGACGATCTGCATCGGCTAAGTAATGATATGCATGAAGGTATGTCGTCAAGAGGAATTCTTTGATGCTTTTCCATAGAGCGTGGCCGATTTTTAGTTGCTTGAGTCCTGGTTTACCCAAACGCATATTGGTTTATTGGGTATTTATTTTGAAAGGATTGAAGAAGGAATGAATTGCGAAGTTGTTGGTTCTTTTGGTTTTATATGGAATTAATGTCACAAATTATTCATAATTTTCGCATTGTTTTGGTATTATTTAATTATTGGTTATGGAATAGACTTGCTGAATTTAGGTGAATAACTGAATATCGTGGCTTACATAAGTCCAAGGGACGGACAACTCAATTTGCAATATTTGTCGCATTTGTCAATTGTCAAATCAGCAGCTCCTGGAAACTACAGGGCTATAGCTTTTGATGAACTATAACGAACAGCCAAAAACTGCAGGAGACGGTCTGCTGAAATGCTCTTTCATCTACCCGTACCCAAAGTATACACCTACACTTACTCTAAGAGTATGCACTAAGTGTAAGTGTAGCAGCAGGTGTATCCCGAGAAACCGGCCCAGGCTTTAGCATCTAAAATGCAGGAAATCCAGGTCTACGGTTCTTGGCCGAACCCTACTTTTAACTAATGGATGGCAAGTCAATGTCTATTTGATGTCCAATTATAACGTATTTTCGTCCATTCGAGAAGTTGACAACTAGATAGTAGGTCTAGTTAGTGTCTAGTCACAACAATCTCTAATTGGATGTGATCAGTCATCGCTGTACCTAAACATTGTCTAGATAAATCAAGTAAAAGTCAACTTGTCAACAATATTTCTTATTTTAAATGTTCAGTCTGTCCTCAAACGAATATTTAACTTCATATAGTCATCCTACAATACCACAAAATTGCAACTGCCTTCTCAACATATATCTTAATTATTATTTTCCCTTCCCAAAATCATATCAATAATTCGAACAATAGCAAATAATGAATAAACTATATTAAATCAAATACTGAGCTTAATAAACCTCAAAATGAACGAGAATATTCTCCATGTCATTTCATGTACAGTCAAACAAAATTGTAATTAGTGACAGAATGCTATAGGCTAAATCAACATTGTCATTATTTGTTAATATTTATTCATCATGTTGAGTTGTTTCAAGGTGAAAATATTTTGATAGTGATTAAGTATAATTGATTTTTGTTGACTTTGATTATGATATGAGCAGATATGAATGTTTTTTCTTATTTGGTGTCAAGGAGGATTATTGGAATTGATTTTTGGTTTTTTTCTTTTGGAGCTTATGGTAAAGGCAGTCTATATCAAGTCTATATGAGAGGTTTATGAATGATCAAAATTAGAGTTCATAGTAGAAACATATAGCATATAAAGTTAGATTCGAAATCGAGTTCTGATCCATCAATAATATCTAAAACTGTCTGATGGGTGTTTTGCATAGTCCGGACCAGAATTTCTCCAGAATTCTGAAGAATTAATGGTCCGGCATATGCAACATAATCCTGTCTGATTCAATTAGTTAAATGGAAATTAGTCATATCCGAGCCGTATATTGCGGTGACTTGCTGGTTTCGTCATAAAACGACGTAGTTCTAGCAATCGCCGTGTGCTGTTATGGATAGTGACTTAAAAACATATCAATTAACAGGTAGTTTGTCAGCTAACTGCTCGCTTTGCTTGCTTACAATTTGACTTGAATTTGACTAAGTCATTTAGATTCAAGAAACCGATGCAAAAGGCTCTCGATAGAAGCTAGTTAGATGTAATGTACGTTATCTAGTTGACTTGTTGGTTAAGTTGCTGGTTATCTGCATTAATCACTGAGATCTGATTCTAAAGCATATATAGTGACCAGAATATATATAATGACTCAAGGCCCAGCCTTATGAGCTGGAGACACTGCGATCTTAAATCTGTTGTATCACAAACACAAGAATATATAGTAACCAGATGACCAGCAAGCTAGGCAGTCATTGGACCAGTTATCTAGTTAACAAGCAGTCATCTATCCATCCAAAATGAATATTGCAATGGATTGCTAATAATTGGCATCATTTCAACTAAAATCACATTTAAAATTCCTCCCTAAAATATTAAAAATCAATTAAATGAATGAAAAGTTGAATTTAAAACTTTCCAACAAACTCAACAACTTTATAAATGAAGACTTTCCAAAAACTTAAAATGATTTCATCATTTTGAGAAAATTGACAAATGAAATAAACTTATTTCAGAAAGTTTTTCCTATAGTTTTTTAATAAAAAAGAATCTCTTCCTTAATATTTTCTTTAAAATAACTTTTTATGCAGCATTCAAATGATGGAATAAAATGTAATTCCAATTTTTAGTCTTTTTAGTTCCTACTGTTGCTTCCTTTAAATATTTATTTTATGGTGTGTGCTTTTTACTCTGTGCTGGAATGTAAGTAAAATGTAATTCCATAAGATTACGTCTTGAAATGGAATCAGAAAATTGCTCTGTGATTTTATTGTAAACTTAATATTCACTTTATGTGCATAATGGAAGGAATTTTTGATGAAATAGTTTAAATCAGACTTTATTATTATTTTTATGAATTTTATTGTCTTTTGAGGAATTTGAGTTTAGTGGATGACTATAGGGAGTCATTTGTTTTTGATGTTAAAATAGTGTTGTACAGACATTAAAGCTTTACAGAGGACTTTTTTGGCAGTTTTCGATAAAATATTGATAGTCAACCTATTCATTGATTGATTCTATTCTTGACAAAATTTGCAATATTCATCGTTTAACGAGATGGATCACAAGCAAGCCAACTTGAGGTAACTTTTCCATGCAAAATCAGAGTCAACTTCGAGCTATCGTAACACATATATTTACTTACTTACTTTTTGTAACCATCTTCTAACCCTAACAGGCAAAGAGCATGCTCTCAAAATCAAGCTCTGCTTGAATAGTTGAGTATGTTAACGAGTATGCTCTCAGCTTACTCTGCTCTAAGAGCATTCTCTTTGTTTGCTAGGGTAATGAAGCTTATTCGACATAAAGTATTTTGGGGTTTCAAGGATTGTGACTTTGCAGAACTTCTGTCGACGCAAAAAATCACTCCCGTTTTCAAGACCGAGATTTAGCGTCATGGTTCGAGTTCCTTTGCAGTATTGTGCTCGAACTCAATAATTCGCAGAAACTCAAAATTTTAGATTCTCAAATGGCTTGCGTCCTAATGGTTTAATCCTATATAAAATTCCAGTCAAAATGTCAAGCAGGATCTGGTTTCGGATTTGCGAATCAAATTAAATCGAATCTGTTAACGTTTAAGTAACGACTCTACAAGTTTTCAGAAAGGCACATGGTGAAGAATAGGCGAGCAATCCCACTCAAGTCGGTGTAAGTCTGATCATAGGTCGGATTTTACATAATCTGGGCCGAGAATAGAGTCTAATCGATTTGATGTAAGAGCTCACCATTTTCATGCCTTGTCCCCTATGGGCAATTGTTTAAACAACAAATCGATAATTTGAGATTCTGCCTTTTATGAAGAACTGGTTTTAATTATTAAGTGTCGATCAACTAAAAATTACAGGAAGTGCGGTTAATTCCACGGGAATTCAAACTAATAAAATGACAAAGCAGTCTAACATTTTGAAATTCCATCGCAATGCAATTCATGAAAGACTCTAATTCTATCCACATTGAACATACATCATCAATACTCAATTTAAATCATCAAAATGCAACAAGCTCACATATAAATATGACAACCATCATAAGTCGTAATAAGGAAAGAAAGAAAAAAAAGAGATTCGATGCTCATTTTCATCGTCTTTATGTCATCTTTTCCGAGAAGAAAAGAAAAAAATTTGTAGCATGCAACATAAGCACATTTATCAATAAATAAGGGAGAAATAAATATGAAGTTCATAATATCGATAATGGCAGCAGTAATATGAAGTATTTATCGAAAAACTACAAGCAGACTGAAATTATTGCTTCATCGACAAAAAATAAGAGAACCAGTACCATAACTATATGTAATAATAATTTACTTCCATTTGGTGAATTTTGAGAAAAAAAGGCAATGAGCAAAGTTCACCTTATTGATGCTGTTTCTGTGCTGTTGTTGAGATTTCTATCGTTAATTTGATGATATTTCTTTTTTTGTGCATTGTAATAAACGAAGCCATTGATACCCGATAAATATGTTTTTTCTATGTTCCTCCCCTTCCTTACTGCTGTTGATTTGGCAACAACTTCTCTTCTCCTCTTTAACTTCCTATTCATAAAAATACTTACAATGTACAGCTCATTTTCTGCTCGAGCTTGTTGAACTATAAATAAAAATCGGAAGTATCGGTGTTATGGGATCTATTGATTGCCATTCATTCATTCATTATGCTTTCGACACGAAAATGTGCTTGAAATGAATGAAAAAAAGTTAATGATTTGAGATTGTAATTATCAAGTAATTGCTGTAGTTGTTTTTGTTTTTGTGAACTATTGGTGTTGTTGTGACTTGTAGACGTACGTAAGGTTTCTGACGATTTAATTATAGATGGATTACTTATGTATGATATTAAAAAAAGGCATTCAAAAAAGCATTAAAAAGGGTATAATTAATTTTAAAATGAAAAATTTAATTATACAATACATTAAGGTCAGTTTTTCCAAAGTTTTTCAGAGCAGAATTGGGGTCAATTTCTCATATTCTGTCCTTTTCTCTATTCCTAATCCTACAATTTTCTAAGATTTTTCGAGACAAAAATTGCAAATCTCCTTCTTAATTTTAATTTGCCATCCAAAAAAATCAAATTAGTGTCTCTAAATCAATGACAGAGGCAATTGGGGTTCTAAAAGGACTAGTATTCGTGATACCCGAGAGACACAATGCGATGAACCGCAGTTTTCGCCCTAAAAAAAGATTGAAATCAATCGTAACGGTACTGTTAGGGCCTTTTCGATTCTTGTCGTTAACACAGTGACTTAGAGGTGCTTTAACGAATACGTTGTGGTGTTTAGGGTAAGTACTGCAATGTTAACAATGTAAAATAATGGTGTATTACAGCAAATACACGAAATACTGTTTTTGGAACCTGTAGGATAGACGAATTCATGAGAAACCTCATGCTACTTGGGACTGGTCAATTCATGAAGAAGCTGCAATCTATATCAAATAACTTAATGTGCTTGCTGCTTTAGTGAATCCCCTAAACTTCATAATTATGTAAAAGGACAGCATCATCATAACGATGCCATACATTGTGGTGCAATAGGTTAGTAGCAATTTTAGGCATAATATTATGATAGATTCGGATGATGATGTCCTGTTTCTTTTAGTACATGCTGTACTTTGCTTGATTTAAAAGCCTTGCTCCATAAAAGTAGTTCTACAAACAAAATTATGAATTCTTAAGTGCTTTTCTTTTAATTTACTTAATGAATCATCAAAATAAGCCTTAAAATTCCTAATTATAAGTTAGTCTGCAACTTAATCCATTCATAATTACTCAAAACGATTGTAATCTCTTGATATTTCCTTCCCATTAAATTTATCCCTCTACTTGATTGACACCTTGTGGTTTAATTAACTTCCTTTGTACACATCGTAAGAAGCACGAAGTAAAGCCAAACTATATAAAGTAAGCATGCAATGGAAAATTAAATAATAAACTGCAAAAAGAGCCACAAAAAATTTTCAGTGTGAAATGTCAAATAAAAGCGAAATTCCTGAACAACATTGTCGCATTTATGTCAAGGAAGCGACCCGTAATGGTTCATGAAAACAGGACATAAAGCATAAATGTTTGAGAACGGGCAAGAAAAGGAAAAAGTGAAAACTAGTGGCTCATAAAAATCAAAAATCAACATTCGTTATGGCTTCACAAAAGCACCCGAAAGCGACATGAAAAAAAATTAGTTCAAGACTTTTTAATTTAGTTACACCACAAACCAGTGGCACGACAAATGGCTGCAAAAAGCGCACAGAAACAGAAAATCAATATTAATGGATAGAGGTGGCAAAAAATAATCGGTTCTGGAGGAAGAATGAAAGAACGTCAACAAAAATGAGCAAAACTTGTCATAGTTATTAGTTTCTGTGGATATTGTTATTGCAGAGCTACCAGCATGCACTAAATTTTATGAAGAAGATGAAGTCAGACAGTTCTGTGAGTTATTGGCAGGAATGGCCTATATTTTGTGATGAAGCTTCAGTTTTGATTGATATGAGTTTAGACGTTGGGCTTAGGCTATGTATTGAGGTACACAAGTAGATTTTGGGAATTTTGAATGTCGACTGACTTTAGAGCATGGTTGGAAAATGATAAGTTAGAGAATGAAGCTCGTAATTAAGAACTAACCAAATTAGTAATTAAGAGCCAATCTAGGATGAAAATTTAGAAAATCGAGAAACAAAGTGGTAAATCTCAATGATAGACAACCAGTGTGCCGCCAGATTAATACTCAATCAAGACAGGGTTGAAGTGTGTCGTGACACAAAAAATGCTGTCCACCACTAATGTAGACAGAATTGTCGGCGCAAAGTTGGCTGAAACCCAAGGACGACTTGACACTGGCTAAGGGTATGATTTTCAGCCTTTTTTTACACCGTGGGCCTTAAGGGATTGCATCAAAAAATCAAGTAGATCTGAGCAGGCCGGTGTATTAAGATGCACTGGCTTTAGGCTCTTTTACAAGGATTTTTGAACCATCCTTTAGAATCAAAACTTAAAAAATAGCAGATAACAGACTCATTTATTCATCATCAGAATTATAAGGTACACGTGACGACGACGACTGAGCAATATTCTCAAAGAACGGCAAACTTCCACTTTTTCTTGCAACAAACGACTTCAGCAGCGATGCACCATTAAATTCTTCATCATCGTCATCACTTGAACTTTGCTGAATCTCGTCATTCTTCATGCTATCGCCAATATTTTGCTCAACAAATGCTTTATGTTCTTTTACATTTTTCGGCTTTAACTTGACAGCTGTAACTGATTTTGAGTTGACGACTTTGTTGATTGGACTTTCAATGACGAGACTTCTGACTTTTTTGATTGGATGTCTTCTTCTACGTCTTAGTCTAACAGCGACATTTGATGCTGTTTTACGGATAGCCATTCTGTCTAAGTGTTCATTTGCGACCAAAGTGAATCCATCTGGCACATTTTGCTTCAACTGCTCATTTAGCTCTATTATTTGCTTATTATACTCCATGTTTTGGTTATGGAGACTCTGAATCAGTTCCTTCATTTGCTTCTGCTGGAAAGCCTCTAATTCCAGTTGATTCTCTAAGAATTTGATTTTTTCGTACAATTGGCTCTTAGTCACTTTCATTTGCACAGGTTTTGATTCATTAGAGTCACCGCTGTCAACGTCACATGATCCAAGCCGCTCTAAGATTTGCCGATGCATATGTTCAGGAAGATCCAAATTATTTGCAACATTAAAGTTCAAAATTGTCTTATTATAGTTCAGGCAGGCAATAATTTCATTTGCAGCAACATGCGTCAATCCACAATTTTGTACTTCAATGTCTTTGATCCACACATCCTCGGACAGCTCGTCAGTCAACAATTTCAATCCTTCATCTCCAATTTGTGGATTAGAATTGAGTAAAATTCTCTTTAGACCACCAAACGATGAGTCATTGATGTTTTGGTACCGCAAGCTACGAATCCAAGCTTCTGAAAATCGATGAATTTTTTGGGTCTTAATGTAGTCAACGACAGCATTTACACCTTTGATGCCAATATTGCAGTTGGATAAATTTAATGTCTCAATATTTGTCAAGTGCTTGATATTTGAGCATAAAATTTCACATCCATCGTCACCAATTTTACTTCTCGACAGGTTCAGCACACGAATTGATCGATTTGTGAAGCAACCTTTGGCCAAAGTCATCATGAATCGATCCCGGATTGGAAATCCTTCAAGTGACAGCAACTCGAGGATGTTATTATTGACAAGCAGGCCTTGAAGTGATTCGATGAACTCGTTGAAGATGAATTTTGAATAAATTACCGGAATTGAGACTACGTTCCTTGATTTTTTCAATGTATCGACATGTTCGAGGACTGTTGGAAGTAGGTTGTGGTTATTTAAGGATGTATATATGTACTTCAATACTTACCATATTCATCATTCTTCCTAAGCTTAATTGTCACATACTTCAACGTCTTGTCGTTCTTTAAAGCCTCACTAATCGCTATCCAGTCATTTGCCTTAATCCGATCAGCATGGAAGTCCAAAACATGAATATTATTTTGCTTGATTTTCACTTCCGGCAGTGGCTGGAGAAGTTTTGTCTTGCAAATTGATAAATATTTTTCATGAAATCCCTTCTTCCTTTGTGAATAACTACGAATTTCGACACTGCTTTTTGACTCGATTAGCATTTTTTTTTGGGCAGAAGTGGATTTTTGCGCGACTTGCAAGTGGATTCGTTGATGACTTTGTGGAAAATGAATGAAAATTAATTTCAAAGTTTGCTGAGATCTTATTTGTAATTTTTTTCAAATTTAATTGAATGTCAAGTTTTGGGTGCAATTTATGAGGGTTTTACATCGTGTTTGGTAAGGCATCGCTACCTGGAGCGACAATAAATGGACCAGGCTCCGCCATGGAACTCTAATGGCTCCACTTAACCTCTTTAATTAATATAAAATGAAAGCCGTCAATTTTTGGCATCCATTTGCCCTAATAGGCAAAAATAATGCTTCATAGTACAGACTACGGTACCTAGGACAGACTTTTTGCGTGGAATGGATGGCTGCTTCATTTTTGTCGGTCAGGTAGGTTGCCATAAGACTCGAAGTTGCCCTGACGGCATCATGACATGAAAGAAGCGGTTCGATGCATTGTGCCGCTCAGATTATTCAGCTAAGTACCTTAAAATCCAACAAGCTTGAGCATCACTGACAATTCCCAAACCCTCATTCATTTTATTTAATATTTCACTGTCAGTACAAAAATAGAAATCGATTTGCATGCAAACCCCATTTTTTTATTCCAAATTTAATTCAAATTCCAAGAAGAATTTTCCATTCAACCCAAAAATTAAGTTTTCATGCTGCACAAACTTTTTTTTTGTTCTATGTAATTTGGAATATATTTTTTGATTACCTGTTGTCATTTGCAAAAGAATTGGAACTATTAGGAAGTCATTTCGGAAATGATGTGATTGCATGTACGTAAAAAATGCATTTTTCATGATAGAATTTTAATGGATATTCTTGTGTAGCTTTAATTAACAACTGTCGGTGTGACAGAAATTGAGAGACAGCAAGGAAATAATTGATAATGCTTTATGTCGAGTATTGTAAGAGATTTAAATTAAATTAAAGTGTTTAAAAATAGATAAATTGTGATAATTTATGGAAAATGGAATAATTGTGTTATGGGTGGATGTGCTTGAATATTTCATGGAACTTAAAGGAGGTTTGTTGCAGTTCTGTAAGAAGAATTCATCGATTTAACCTTAAAATTTGGATTTTTTGAAAGTTCTTTCAAATAACCTACCTCATATCGCTCATACCTACTCTATTCCACTCATACCTACCCCATGCCACTCATATCTACCCCATGCCACTCATACCTACCCCATACCACCCGTACCTCCTCCATACCTACTCCATATTACTCAAAACTACCCCATACAACTCATAACTACCCAATTCTGCTCATTCATGCCCCTCTTTCACGTAAATTCCCCTCAATACCCCATTCATAATTCCCAAAACCCCTGTAAATACACAATTACCAGATCCGTAAATCAAATTAGTCTCCGCAAATCCGACAATATAGTTAAACATTTCTACATAAAAGTCTCAAGTTGGTACGAAAAAGTTATTGGAATAAAATTATTGTTATCCCTTTTTTGTGTGTTCTATGAATAGCATTGTCGTGGTATTCATATGGAAATGTAAGCTTTTTTTTGTTAAGCTAGATGTTTGCGGTAAACATAAAAGAAAAAATCTTAATGAGGAATTTTTATAGTATAAATTTTAATTAAACCAATCTTATTCGTACAACACAATATTTTATAGCCATATGATGTGGGCGGATGGGAATGTTTGGATATTAGGGAACGCTGATTGTGCTTATTACAGACTGATTTATCTCTTTGAACGTAATTTTCGAACAAACTTTAAAAAGTGCAATGCGGAGTTTTAATGGACAGCTAACTACACATGACCTTTAAATGGCAGTGAAAAGAACCCTTTTAACACACAAGACTATCCTTTAGTTACCGACATGCCACCATCAAGGAAACTATACCCAACAAAATATTAGATTTTATTTGATGATCTAGCAGCTGCTATTTCATCAAAGTTTTGATACGCTCCAGATGCGCTGAACATTGCTGATATAAATAGAATTCATAACAATAAATATGGTTCATGCTGCTCAATTGTGCTTAGAAATCCCGAGTAGCATAGTACGAGGAATCGTAATTTTCGCATTTAGAATGAGTTGAAATCAACTATCACGGTGATGTTTTGTCAACTTCGTGTCTTATGATTAATACGACGACATATCTACAAATGTCCCTACAGTGTCCTATTGAGCATAGTGTGATGTTCAAGGTACATGACCTGTCATGTATCAAGCATATTGCAATCACATCATCGTTCTATTTTTGACATAACCAACACTACGCCTAACTACAAGACCTACATAGATAATGAGTCAAAACCCTACAACACTGAACAATTTCCTTCAATTTAGAAAAAAATCAAAAACTCTCTCAAACAATCCCATCCAAAAACCATAAAATTCCTCTCTCAAATAGACCTAAAAGTTCTCATTTCTCACTTAATGCAGACACTCTCGAGACAAAGACGTTTTATGTTCACACCATATACATTCAACAAAAGGACCATTCAGGCTATGATGAGGTAAGAGCAATATGTATGACGTAAAACAATACTATAGTCATGTAACCATGACTCTCTTTTAGCACGCATGCACTTTGAGTACATTTTATAGTTTTGTATGTAAGAGAAAACGGCATGGCATCCACATGCAGTTTGTTGGTGATGTGAAAAATGCTGTGGATGGAATTTATTGAAATTCAATAAAAAAGTGGATATAAATTCTGGATTCTTATTGATGTCAAAGCTGTGTATGTTGGAGTTCTGAGACTACGACGCAACAAATTCAAGTGCCTGACATAACAACGCTGTCAACTGCCATTAATATTCATACACATTAATTTCGTTCAATCTCTCAAACACAAGCAAGACGAGCTCTAAACTCATTAAATATGATGAGAAACTTCAAAGTGATTAATTGACATTTGCATGTGAATTAATTACCATAATAAATTTTAACATGCGTGGAAATAAGAAAAACGCGAATGAACCACAATGTTGAGTATCTTATCATAAAATTATCATCAACATTGTAAACTAATTTAAGTCAGCAATTATGCATGTATGATGAAAATAGATTTATTTTACGTGAAAATTTCTTTATTTTGTTGGATTGACTGTGAGTGATGTGTGTCTAGAACAGCGGTGGACAACCTTTTATGTTTCACGTCACACATTGGTGATAAGGCTTGACCGAAACCACACATGACACGCGGTCCATGGCATTTCCTATCATTGTGGTCGACACAAAAGTGGATCACGACACACACGTTGACCACCACTGATCTAGAAGTTTGGGTTGTGGTGTGTCAAGAACAAGGGTCAATCCCGAACAACACAAGTTGGTTAATCGATCCATATATCAGTACCAGGCCTGTGTGACTCTGACTTGGTGCTAAATTCAATTTGAATCCGATACAATGCTAGAGTCACGATAGTCTGAGCGGATCTCAGTGTTTGAGTGGGTATCAGTGTCTGAGTGTCTGAGCGAGAGTATTGAGTCATACATAGTCAGTTGCAAATTAGGCACTTGGCACAGACAAAAATCGTACAATTTCTTAATAATTTCATGGTTTGGAAATAAAAACGATACAAAGTATTTAGTACGGTATTTTGTACGGTTTTATCTGAAACGGGTGCATGTTTTGCAACTCTAGACTAGATTTTTGATCGACTAACCGAGTTATGCTATTTAGATGAACGACACGCTGGGATATATTCAGTTATCTGCAATAAAAATGGGCTGAAAAAAGAAGTGGTTTGTCGTTCAAGCGTCGTCAGAGCATCTCGATGTCTTGTCGCTGTCCCAGCTCAGTTTTGTCCATAGTGGTTTGTGTTACGACACACCTTAGTGGCTAGTCACATCGAAGTCTACACTTATGCCGTCAGATCACCTAAATACCTTGTCTTTGCCTAGCTCAGTGCCGCTAACCTTGATGTTAAACCACGTCCAAAAGTGCATAATGACGGTATTTTTATTGATGTGCCGCATCACACACTTTGAACAACACTTCCCTAACTGCTTAAAATACTTCACAACCAAACAACCCCCAATTTACAATTTTCACAACTTTATATTATTTGCCACGTGCTCAAACAATCATTATTATACATATTTTTGTTTAAAATACTTTTTTATTGTTTTCATTTAAAGGAAGCGATGAAGAATCAACCGTGAAATGTAAATTTTTATTTTCCGGGGCAAAAAAAGAAAAGCAATCAACTTTTGACACTAACAAATTATTTTTTGTGCTCCATTAAGCCGTTCCGTTTAAACAAAGAGCGTAGAAAATTTTTCGCTAATTCAATAATAATTATCGTGTATAATTAGTCACTGACTCAAGAAAATATTTTTTAAGGTTTTTTGAAAAATTGTTGTTATTGAATGTAAATAATGAAAATGAATTTTGTGTCTATGGAGGCAATTTTTGAGTTTGAGAGTGATGAGACGGGAAATGAATTGAAAATTTTAATCATTTTTTTAGAATTTAAAGTCGCGGAAAGTCGATTCTTTCGTGTGGAGTCTGAGCGAAGTGGAATCGTCTAAGTGTCTGAGCGGATCTGAGTGTCTGAGCGGATCTGAGTGACTGAGCGGGTCTGAGTGTCTGAGCGGATTTGAGTGTCTGAGTGGATCTGAGTGTCTGAGCGGATCTGAGTGTCTGAGCGGATCTGAGTGGATCTGAATATCTAAGCGAGTCTGAATTTCTGAGCGGATCTGAGTGTCTGAGCGAGTCTGAATGTCTGAGCGGATCTGAGTATCTGAGCGGATTTGAGTGTCTGAGCGAATCAGATTGTCTGAGCGGGTGGTCTAAGTGTCTGAGTGGATCTGAGTGCCTGAGCGAGTCTGAGTATCTGAGTGGATCTGAGTATCTGAGTGTCTGAGCGGATCTGAGTGTCTGAGCGAGCCTGAGTGTCTGAGCTAGTCTGAATATCTGAGCGGGTCTGAGTGTCTGAGCTAGTCGGTGTGTCTGTTCCACTTTCATGTTCCTGACCCGTTTCTTATTTCAATGCAACTCAGAGCTTCAATTTCGATTAATCTAACCGTCACTTATTCAAATGTTGTCTACACAGTGGCCAAGTGGACTATTTAATTAGAACCAAACATTTTCTTCTCGACAGTGGCTTTCCATACTACTCCTAAGTGACTAATGGATTTTCCTCAACTGTCAAATAGATGCCAGTTTATTTTCAATATACTGTCAACTTGTGTCGTTCAGATAACTTGAAATCCATAAGCTTTACTCTCTTTCTATCCACTGCTTTTTATCTCCCCATACCATAATTATGTGCTAGAATTCCTACGTGCCAATGTCAAATCATGACTTCAGCAATAACTAAATATCGAAAGGAAAAATTCTACTTGAAAAAAGTATAAAAATAGAAAAAATTCTCATGTGATATGTAGCAAATCGTGGAAGAAGCAAAGCTACCTCCAAAATGGATTTAATGGATATGTTTCATTTCACCTTCTCTTTTTCATTTGCTCCTACTCGATCCATCTGTAAAGTAAGTGTCACGACAGAGAAAAAATTTCCAATTCCGTTCACATACTTTGAAATGGATACTCTTCTTGCATGGTCCAAAGTCGTAAATTCTTATTACTTCTCATTTCATTCGGTTCGAATGTTTGTGTCACTGGATCTACTGTACATTTTTATGATTCATTTTCTTCATCTTTTTTGGGTTTTGCCTACCTTTTTTTACTCATTGGATAATATCAATAATAAATGGCATGAAACCCCTCAAAATAGCTGATGAAATTATCTAAGACAAGCTTCATGTCATTTTAAGGATTTTTTTGTCCACAAAAATCTGATGACTTCAATAACAAGTCACAAGACATGAGAGAACATAATCATCTTTATTGTGACATCTTGATTGAGTCATAAAATCAAAAAGCGATTTTGTTCCTTTTTTTGCTGTTCATGACTTCAGAGATTCCATACGGATAGAAAATAGATTGGACATAGTTTTGAGAGAAATCATCGACATGATTAGAAACAAAGGTAAGCTTATGCTTGTGATCGATAAAGTTTGGCAACAATGAGAATGAAGTCAGAATTTTAGTTTTGTGGTAAATTGAGCATGCTGATTTGATGGTCTTTTAAATAATTGAGTGTCTTCTTGAATACTTCTTGGATAGTTGTGTGATGTAATTGAAGTTTGTGGATTTTGGAATGTTCAAATCAATTTCAATTGAGTATTTGAGCATGAATTTCTTGTGGACTTAAGGTCAACATGTTAAAAAGTTGATTTTGCTTCAAATATTTTTAATTGATCTGGAATCTGTTGTGTCATGGTTCCTGTAATGTTTGAACAGACTAAAATCTGGAGTATCTAGTCATGTATAGGTGAATCTACCTAGTGCGAAAGACAGACCTCTGTGGCGAAGTGACTAAACTACAGGTTTAATATCTGTATTACAATTTTTTGAGTAATTGAGAGTTCGATTCCCAACAGAAGCCGCCCTTTCAATCATTATATAGAATTCTGTCGATTTCATCTAACCTGGACGTGAGCTTGGCAGTACTATTTTCTGTAATCATGTTCGTATGTACACATGCAGAACTTATGACACAAAAAAATGCTTTCTTCCTGACTCTGTAGGTAATTTTTCTTGAAATTGATACCAAAATTTCCTCAAAATTTGTCGAGAATGTGAAGGATTCCCTTGAAATCTCGGTCTCGATCCCGGTCTCGAAAATTCGTCAAATACGAGATTTCGGAAAACCCTAAACACAACACATTTCTGTATGACCCGGCGCACTGTTTGGACAATGCTGTAGTAGGGGAACTGACCCCTGATATGAAGTTTCGACGTAAATTCTAAAATATTTATACATTTTCATTCTTCATGCACGCTTTCATATTAAAATCCCAAATAATTATTTTTAAGTATCACGTCCCCTAAGTCGTCCCGAAAAAAAAGTTTAATTTTCTTCCGTTTTTACTTGATTTATTTTGTGCTCAATGAAACGAGCGTTAAAAGGCCCCGGAAGAGAGCTAAAAAGAGGAAACAAAAAAATAAAACACAAAAAACCGCAAAATGAATAAAATATATAAAAGCAGCACCACATAACTGCGGATTTTTTTTTATTTCATTTGTACTTCAAATATTCATTCACTCCAGCACTCTTAATTTTTGTTGGATTTAATTACATGGAACGCAGAGACTGAATGAGATTAAATTTCATTTCAATTAATGAATTAAGTTTGTGGAATGAGGAGCAAATAAAGCAAACATTTATGACCCATTGCAGCAACATTATTTGACGTAAATACGAAGTTTCTTCAATTGCAGCAACATCCGGACGACTTTGTGATATTCTATAGAAAACTCATCGACTTAATTGAATGTACTTGAAAGAATCTACAGTAAAACTGTATTTGATGTGTAAATATCCATCGCTTCTTTTTAAGATTATATAGATCTTGAAGTTATTATGTTGTTTTGATGACGATAAATTTTCCTCGTCGCTTTCTTTCCCCACTCGTGTGTTGAGTTATTAGATTCAACAGAATTAAAATTGAAGATGCCAAAGAAGATGTCTAGAGTGATTGAAAAGTAAATTGAAGAAAGTTGAATTGGATTTTTTCTTGAGAAATTTTATAATTTTCTATAAAGAAAATAAAAAAAAAAATATTAAGTTCACTTAGCATCAATGAATGAGAGAAACTACTCGGGATAACTTTTGATTGCTTTTTTTTGTCTTCAAGTGATGGACATGAAAGTGATTTGTTTTGATGGAGATGATTTTTAAAATAGCAAACAAGGATAGATTTGTTGCTGATGAATGCACAATTTATGAGGAATTAGTGGTTTTTAATGGTTAACTACAAAGAAGACACGAACTGAATCGAATAAATACGAATAGATAGGAATAGACGCGAATAAACACAAATTGATATGAACAGACACGAATTGATACGAATAGACACAAACTGATACGAATAGACACGAAAAGATACGAATTGATACGAACCTATATGAATAGATACGAATAGATACGAACAAATACGAATAGAAACGAACTGATACGAACTGACACGAACTGATACGAATAAATACGAATAGACACGAACATATACGAACTGATACTAACAAATACGAATAGACACGAAGTGATATGAACAGAGACGAACTAATACGAATAGACACTAACTGGTACGAATAGACACGAACTGAAACGAATCTATACAAACAAATACGAATAGAAACGAACTGACACGAACTGATACGAATAAATCGAATAGACACGAACTTATATGAACTGATACAAACAAATACGACTGTATACGAACTAATACGAACAGACACGAATAGATATGAACAGACAAGGACAAGACACGAATCAAATCGAACAAACTCGAACAGAAAAGAACATATGAGAAACCAAATTTGGGCAGTTATGAGTACACATTATCCACACACTTCAATTTACCCACATTATGTCCTTTAATAACACTAAATAATCCAATATCCTCAATTTTATTAAGGAGCATGACATTCCAATATTCTATAATCAATTTCAAAAACCTTTAATCCAACGATTGACGTTAAAGACCTTTTACCAAAAAACATTGAATTTCTTTAGAAACTTCATCGTTATTTCATTCCTGTAAAAGCTATAAATAGAAATCTACAAAACTGTATCGTATTACATGCTATAATTCCATGTATGCACGTAAAATCAATAAAACTTAATTTCCTTTTGTGATAAGTCTATTATTCGCCATAAAGAATGAGATCTAACGATAATAAAGGCTTCATGTTGCTACAAATTTCTATTACAATAAAAATAAATCCATCATGAAGGTATAGAAGAATAATAAAAAATGAAAATAGTTTTTTTCCACTTCTAGTTCCCTTTAATATCAACATCAAAAAAATCTTTGAATAAGGCAGTGGTGGACAACCTGGAAGCGTTTTTTCGTATTTGTCCGCATTAATTCGTATCAGTTCGTATTTGTCCGTATTAGTTCTTGTCTGTTTGTATCAGTTCGTATTTGTCCGCATAAGTTCGTGTCTACTCGCATCTGTTCGTATCAGTTTGTGTCTAATTCGTATCAGTTCGTGTCTAATTCGTATCATTTCGTGTCTATTCGTATCATTTCGTGTTTATTCGTATCAATTCGGGATGGAAATGCTATGAGTTGCGTGTCGTGTGCTCTTTTGGTCGAGGCTTGCCACCAAGATGGGCCATAATATATAAAAGGTTGCCTACAACTGGAACTGCGCATGAAAAATGTCTTGAACAATTTAATAACGCTCAACACCCTCCCCTCTCGACCTCCTTCATATGAAACAATCAAAAAATATTCAAGACGACATATGATTAATGACTTATAGAAAAATCATTTAACATGCGCAGCTGATAAAATTGAATTTTTTTCCTTCTTTTTAGAGTCTAGCGTATAACAAATAAATTCAATTCCTCTACAACCAATTGTTCATTTCCCTCAAGTTGGAACTTATTTGAAATATATTTTGTTAAATTTGTCAAAGTGTTAAACTCCGTACACGTTGTTCGGTATGCTTTAGATAAATGAGAGCTTCATTAATGTTCATTCAACACGAGTGCACAGCAGTGAGTATTAAGCACAGTGTCATTAGAAATTTGCTTTTGAGAATGTTTGCTTATTTTTTTCATGCTGTATATTTTGTTTGTGGATATTGTATTTGTTTTGTAAAATATTCATTCGTTCGTACATTCATGACTTAATTTGTTAGTTTAACTGAACATTTTTTTGCTGTAGAATTATGAATCTAGTTTTTGGAGGGGTGATTGCTGTTGGTTGGGAAATCCACTTTGTCAGTGATTTTAATGGGTTTATATTTGAATTACTGGGAAATTTTAGGAATAATTTGGATTTATTGGAAATAAGGTTGACGGAATGCTGAAATTTTCAAAATTTAACCTAGATAAGCTTCATGGTGCAGCTGCTGTGATTTACAGTATAGAACACTAAGTCCTAAATTGTAAAAATTACAAAATTTGTGTTTCAAACCTTAATAATTCATTAAAATCTATTTTTAAAACCAGAAACTCTTCCTAAACTTTATTTTCTATCAAAGACAACCTTCCTTCAATTCCAAACTTCCACCAAAAACTCAACATCCCTCAACTCTTTAAACAGCAAATAAGCCAAAATTCTCCAAAACAAACTCTATACATAGCAAATAAACATCCACAAATAATACAAATGTTGATTTTAACACAACTTTGTGTTCTATTCCTTCATATTACTGTTCATATTTTGTATGCGCTTAGGGAATACCAGAAGAAAAGCAATAAAATATCATAAAATGTTCATGAAAAGTAAAAGAAAAAAGAAAAACTTTTTTGTAATATATTTATTTCCATGTTTACCTATCTATACGCTCCCAACCATCTATGGAATTTGAGTTCCTTGAAAAGCTCACAACGGTACATGTCGTGTCAGAAAGATAAATGATTTATCATTTGTTTCAATGAGTAACATGACAGCGAAATGTCCCCTAGTTCTCAAACTATTTACTTGTTATAGTTCGCTTATTATATGACTGTTTATTTCTATATATGCTGACTATTATTATTGAATGAAAATTTTTTCTTGTTGTAATGATGATAGTTTGTTATAATGACATTGCAAGTTTTCTTTTCTATCAACAAAACCCTTACTTTTGCTGTATTTTACCATTCTTGTTTGTTGTGTGTATATACAAGCTTTTAATGATAGACAAGTTAGACATTTAGTCAATTTATAATGCGATTATAAATAGAGACATTTCCAAGTATAAACACAATAGACTTCATATTTCTTGTTACTTCTTCATACTCACTCCTTTGGATTTATGTCGTCCTTAAATGCATGGGAAAATTATTGCTTAAAAAATAGAAAATTGAGCGTTTTATGCTTTAAATGAGGTAGGATGGTCGGGACATGTGGATCAATAGTTAAATGGGAAGATTTGATTGGAATGAAGCAGTAAAATGCAGTAATAAAGACAGCTTATTATAATTTTGAGCTAACGACCTGAGCTTGATCTTGACTCATGTGCTTAATAATTTCGTATTGAAGAATTGACCAAGAGTCAACTTTTGAGTTTCAAGTTATTCTCTGATGAATTTTCAGACATACTATTCCCAAGTGAAAAGCTGCGATTAGTCGACTTTATGTCTAGTAATCAACTCGACATTTGTTGAACGTCAAAGAACGTCAAGTTTACAACTAGTCTTCAGATCTACTAATTGTAGCCTGTTCCACTCGGGATTGGGTTATACAGTAAGACCTGCGTTGTAAAACTTGACCCAGTACTGCTATAGACTTACTTAACTTCTCCTGATGCTCTATTGTTACCATAGTGTCAATTCCGTTTGTATACAATGCTGCTTTTGTGATTCTTTCATTTCTTTCCTATTTTTCGATGTTTTTTCCTTAAATTTTTAATCTTGTATTTAATACTGAAGAATAATCTTACAACTGTTGAATTCATTATAAAGACATCTAATATTCCTCTTTATAGCTTTCCTTTAGATTTAGCCATTATCTTTTCCTTTTTATTGTTCAAGTTACAATGATTTTCAGTCCTCAAAATTCCTGGTTTTATCCATAAAGTTCGCGCCAAAAATTCCTAAAGTTCAAACTTTGAACTTCCTTCTAAATTTTGAACTTTCGTTACTTTTTAAATCCAAAATAATCGTTTAATCTCTTTTGTCTTGGTTTTTGATTCTTAAAACTAGAATGCGGTCAATCTAGAATTGAAATTAGTTGACACATGACCAGGCAACCAAAAGATCAAACACGTTAATATACACGATAACTCATGAACTAGACATTGCGGATACTTCAGGCTTTTTATATCCGATATTTAAATCAGTAGTAGCTTCTTCAAACAAACATGCAAGGTCATCATTTTCTTCAATGTCCTTCGGTACAGGAAGTTCTTGCTCCAAACTCTGTTTTGGAACTATGTGAAAAACACTTTTGTCTTTTGGAAAGCTTTTCTCCTGAACTTTAACATTGATTACTGGATGAATTTTCAGAAATTTTCTGTTCAACTTTTCATTTCTAATCTTAGGAATTTTCCACAAATTTTCAACACCTCGTCGTAACTTCCAAAACACCTTTTCAGCTATAAATGCAATGACTGAAATCACACAGAATCCCAGCCAAATATTAAATCCAAAACTAAGTCGATCAATCGTCAACACTTTCCAATGATTTTGTTTCAATAACTTTTGTTTACGTTTAAAGCAATTTTCAATTTTATGTCCAATTATTCCCGTCGGAGTAAGTCGTTGAATGACATTATTGACATTTTCAAAAAAGTAATTATTCGCCAAGAAACCAAATCCAGATTGACTGACTTGAAGTGGATAGTTAGGAATACGATGCCAATATGATGGTTCCTTTAGATTACGCTCGTAAGTTTTTAAAGTTAGTGAACTAACCACAAATGCAGACTTGGATGAAGCATTGCTTGATTGACTTAAAATTAATTTTAAGAAATCTGATTTGTTGGCTGATTTGATTGTCGGCCTGAAATGGAAATGGAATTAATGTTGAGCTATGTCTAATTAAGGATTTAAACTGATTTAACATTTAATAAACAAAAATAAAAATTGAACCAAATTTAAACTGAAAACAAAAATTTAAATTTTAAAAAACCGTTAGTAATTTTGAATCCAAAAAAGCCGTTAACAATAAAATAGTCAGTTAAGTCTATCACTAACCATAAATGCCTTTCATTTTTTACCAATCTTTCCAGAGCATTTGCATAAATTGAATATATTGTAAAACATCCGTTCTTTAAATCAGCAATAGATTTTGGTTGTGGACGTCTCGGTTCACTTGTCATAAACTCAAATAATTTACTTTGATAGCAGGTCCGAAAGATTAAGCAAAAAAGGACGAAATTGATCAGAACAAATCTAGCGAGACTGTTGACCGGAACTTTATACTGAGTAAGTCCAAAAAATGTTGTGATGACATTCGTAGCTGGTGTCTGAATATTTTCACCAAATACACGGATTCTTATGAATTTAGGCAATTGATTGATGATGAGGATTGATATAAATGCTGATAAAAATGTCAACAGAAGCAACATCCATGTCATGTCATCAAAAGGAAGCCACAGTTTCTCATAAGGCGTATAAAGTTCACCTGGTGTTGTTAGCATTATGTCCTGATCCTCTACAAATGGTGACGTCATATGTAGTCGATTGAATGTTAATAATGGTAGCCATTGCATGACGAAGTATACATCCACATCCACAGCTTCACCTTCTAAAATCACGATTTCTGGATAAAAATTCAGCATTCTTGATAAAATCTTAAATAAATCAGGTTTCAAACCCGTTATTTTTGGTTTTGAATTCTGATAAGTTCTTACTACACCCCAGCATGTAGCTTCATTAGTGTAATGCTGAGATTGTAAACCCATTTCGAGCTTACATTTGTGAAAATTTCGAAATTTTTCATAATTTTCTAATTTTTTTGACCATTTTTGTGTAATTTTGTTGTAAGAATTCAGGACTGTAAGCTGTGGCATGTTACATGCTGCTTCTGTAAACCATTCGATTGTCGTAAGATGCACGAAATTTCCATCATTAATGAGAATGAATTCATATTGCTCAATTGATCCAGATCCATGTGTGAGGACTTTTGTTGGAATATATTGATCGATAGTGTCCTGCAACAAGCTTAATGGACAAAAATCGATAAAAATCAAAAATTCCATCTTTTTAGGATAAATATTCTATAATTGTCCTTGATAGTGAAGTGCATACAAGCCATGACAAGTGCTTGCTAGAAATAGAGTAGATGTAAGGATACCATACATTTCAGGACGAACCCTTTTTGTTGGAACTATGGTACTTAATTCATATGAATTGAGTTTGCTGATCTGCGATATAATTTCATCATATAATATAGTCGATTCTTCGACAATCATGGCAATGTCAAAGCGGATGTTGAATTTTATGAAAAATTCGTCAATAACTTCTTGGAACATTTTGGAAAAATCTAAAATTTCAATATTTCGAATCAATAAATTTGAAATTTGCTCACTAAATGCAATAAAAATTATCAAAAAAACTATCAAAGCTTTAAATTTCATAGCGACTTTTTATGCTTATTACTCTACTAACTTCTGTTTTCTCACTAAAAAGTAAGTTGAAGGTTTTTGACGCTCGTGTCATATTTAATCTAGCTCAATTAAAGAAATCTATTTCCATATATCACTCCTTCAAATCTATTAGTTCATCTGAAAATAACAAAAAAATTGTTTTATGTAAAATTTGTCATACAAATAGATCTAAGAACTGGACAAGTTGAGATATACACATGTGCGTGAAGTCTAAGTCTAAATGCTTCAATTTTAAATGCACTTTCGGTTTTGTAAGGTTAGATTTGAGGTGTCCAACCCAATTCTTGAAACCTGAATAGCAATTGTCGGTCAATCGACCGAGGATTCGACACCAGGGTGAGTGACTTTGACATGGCACCATAATCGGCTTAAATCCAACACAATACTAGAGATAAGTTGCCTGATCGACTCAAAAATCCGGCACCAGGACAGCTTGAGTCTAACTTGGTGTCAGGTTCGATTTAAATTCGACACCACATGAAAGACAAGAAGCTTATTCGAGATCCAAAAACCGGCACAAAAGTGACGTGACTCTGACTTGGTGTCAGGTCTGATTTAAATCCTACACCATTCCAGAGACAAGATGCTCAATCGATCCGGCTTTAAGGCGGCGTGACTCTGACTTGATGTCAGAATCGGTTTAAGTCCGACTGCACCATACCAGAAATGAATCGCTCCAGGACGGCGTTACTCTGACTTGGTGTCAGATTGGATTCCAATCCAAGGCCATACAAGATTTACGCCGGTCTAATGCCTGATTTAGGATCTATTAACTGACTTATAAAGAATTCTTGGAAGGAAACTGTGGATAGACAGTTTAGCACTTGGTATTGGCTATTGACAAAGAGCACCAAGCGATAGAACCTGTTTTGTCCGTCAATTGAGAGAGGCCATGAATCTCAACTGATCTGTTTGAACAGCCAAGTAGGTAAGGTAAGTAATTGACCGACTAGTGCTGTTCGATTTTCAGAAATTGAGTTGGATAATCCTGATTTAATTGGCCATAGTAAAGACATTGTGAGAAATGCTTTTACAATGTCAACGTTATGCTATGTCACACGGAATTAGTTCTGTTGAAATGATGTCTTCTTCATGTACTGTCTGCTTCATAATTAAGTAAAATTACACAAATTATGCTTGGTCTATCTCTGATAACGATGTGTATGTGTAAGTCTTACGATGTGTATATGTCTTCGTCTGCTCTCCATCCAATACACTAGTTTTAAAAGGATTTTCCTAGAAAAAAAGAAGGCAAAAAATAAGATATTAAGTACAAAAAAGAGAGACATTAGAAAAAAGCTTAAGTATGATGGGCATTTCATTCGATATACTTCAAAATAAAGCCATAATTTAGAGAAAAAGAATCTCAAACATGAGCACATAAAAGAAGAGCATCCTTCGCAAATGTTCTTCCGTGTCCCTTTTCAAAAAAAAAATTCCTAAAATGATCCCCTTAACATAGTCGAGAGGCAGCAACAACAACAACAACAAATACACATTTACCCAACGCACAAAAAAATAATCCTTCGATTCCAAAATATGTCATAAATGGACACAAAAATTGAATTATTGTAGGCTCTCATATACTTTTTTTTTTATTCCTCACTGCCTTTTTTTCCTTCCTTCTTCTTGTTGCTCGTTCGTACATTTCAATATGTTACACTGATTGCTCTCAAAGTTATGGAAAGAATGTTATGTTGTGTAGCATTGGTTGCTTGGTTGTTTATGATATTTCCTCCTTCAGGATGAGGAAGTGTATTGTGATGAGTATGGGATGATTGTTTAGTGATTTTTGATTTGTAAGCGCATTTGAATAGTTTTGATTGATGAAATTTAGAGATGGGATGTTAAGGATGTTAAGGAGTTTAAAGAGCATGATGGACATTTTGTCAGAAGGGCTATAATATCTCTACTTACTGAACTCGAAAAGCTCAAGTTGGTTAGTCGATTGAAAATCCCACCCCAGACCCACGTTCATCTGACTTGCAGACAATTACTTAATTACTTCCTTGGCTGCGACGCACGTGGATCCATTGCCGTGCAGAGAGAATTTCTCTATCGTTTGAGAACATCTGTAAGTTCGGAATGTTAAGGACTTTAGTGTCCTTTTCTACACATCCAATCTTGCTGCCACATTTTATCTAAATCCGGTATTACGCCAGAGTTTTGAAGAGCTAGATTGATTAACAGATTTGTGCTATTTGCTTAGAATTAAGTCTGATTTCGTATCGAGATGGCAAGCGGTGTAGAAAAACCCATTAGTGCGGACCAAGCTCAGCTTGACTCTAAGCCCAGGCTAGATTCGATGAAATATAGTCTCAGGTTATACTCAATGCAGTAACAGTTGGATTTTACGCAATTTTTAGGTCATGCGCTTTCCAGGGTAGATGGTGTAGATTACCAAGGAACCATTAAACGAATTTTGATGATAAAGTCAGTGCTTTCTTGACATTTTAGTAGTTGTCAAGAGATAGCGAGCAATGCAGTCAGCTGAAGATACCATCTAATCCAGAAGACAAAGAAAAGTCGAAAAATCTTTAGACAATCCAGCCTGAGATCGGATTTATTCTACTGTGTCTTCAGGCTAGAGTCACTCTACACTAGTGTTATATTTTAAGTCATTTTCACGCAGTGTGCCTTTCAGCAAAATACGTTATGGATCACAATTGATCTGTCCGGCGTCTAAGATAAGTAACCACGCCTTCGAATTCACCAACCCTACCCAATATGCCTCCTTTCAAGTCTTCATCTTTGACTACAATTTTGTCATTGTCTTAAAAACATTTCCGTCTTCCTTAAAAGAAACTTTATATTTTTTTCTTATGATACAGACGTTGCCATAGCCGCCTTTCATATGTATCGTGTTGAGCACGAGAATATTTTCTTCTTTTCAATTTTGTCCAAGCGAGAAACAAAAAAAAAAAAAGTTAACCGAAAAAGTTTTGTTCCTCGAATTTTTTTGAATTACATTTTTCGGTACCATATGCTGCACAGCACTAAGATTCAAAAGTATATTTTCTCGTTCTGTGAAAGCTAAAGCTTTTCTCATGTAGCAGGTGGTTTATGACTTTTTCATATGATGGATGCTGATTACATGGACCGAAAATCTTATTTTTTTTGGTCAAGAACATTTTTATTTCAGCAATGTTGGATATAAATTTTCCCTTAAAAAATGTTGAGCTTTGTCTGGATAAATGATTTAAGGGCAAGAGAATATTTTGAATATTTAAGGTAGAAATCTTTCCTTTATTCAGTCACGATTGTAATATCTTTTACGATTATGGTAAATGATGAATAAAATATCCTTAAATCGTTTTTATTTGCATCATTTGCGTTGCTTTTATTCATAATGTTTGAGTCCTGAGAATTCTATTAAAGCATCTGTAATGAAGAATAAGATCATTTTGGCTGGAATGTTGTATTGGAACAGAGTGGGATTTGGGATGCTTTGCTACGTTTGTACAAATGAATCAGTGGTTTCATCAAAGTGATGAACGCGCAATATATGTGACTTTATGTCACTCTTAGCTTAATCTCAGCGTACAACTTCTCATTCTTCAATCCAAATAACTAAAGGAAAGAAGCTGTCGATAGAGATAGTGTCACACTTGGAATTGGTAATTGACAAGCGGTAGTCAGCAATAGAGCCAGCTTCAGGAGCCGACTGAGAGAGGCCATGTATCACATTTGATCTGTACGGTCAGCGAAGTAAGTATGTAAGTATACAACTTCTCGCGGTGGAGACCAATCTCAAGTCACATAGTGGGTTGGAGTCAAGCAAGCTCTGATTATTACAGAATGCCTCATCCTTAAAGACAAAAGCTACGAGAACCAAGGTGAGAGCTGGACTAGAACTAACAATGATGACCAAGACTAAACGGAAGTCAGAGCTTTAAGTCGACCAAATGAGCTCGACTAGAGTTGACTCGAAGTCGACTCGGTTTTTCTGGTCGACTCGACTCGACTCAATTCAAATGTACTCGACTAGAGTCGACTCGAAGTCGACTCTGTTTTTCTGGTCGACTCGACTCGACTTCAAGCTCTGATGGAAACGGACAAATGATTTGAATCACAAAAATTGGAATGTGCGAACGCTCTCAAGACTAGATTAAGTAACATAGCTTTATTGGTTTTTTTGGTATTAATGCTATATTTGGGTCAGTTCCTTTCATGGCTACTGTTTATTATGACATGAGCTTAACTCATTATCTTATTAAATTATAAAATCGCAAAACTTATACTAGCTTAATTAGTTATTAGTTAAATTAAATTTATGGCAGTATAAAATCAACTCGTTGACATACAAAACGATAAGAGCTGTAACAATGAAGATCGTTGAATCCAAATTTTTCATTAATACTGTCTTTTCCAACACCCATACAAAATTGATCGACAGTATCTGGTCTTTGGGATAACCAAGGAATTGGAAATGAAATTTTTCTTCCTGATTTTGTCCAATACCAATCTGTAGGTGATTTTCCTGTTAAAGCTATAGCATCTATCCAAATCCAATTGGCACCTAATGTTCTTAGATAATTGTGATTATCACACATAGTGAGTAATGCTCGAGCTTCAGCTAGCGTTTCCATAGATGATAATTCTAGATCAAATGCTTTACAAATGGCCTTTGTTTCAGCCCAAAAGGAAGTAGAATGTCTGGATAGATAGAATGATTTTTGATATTCTGCACCATTATCGGTGAATCCTCCTGAATTGAAAAATTTGCAGCTTTATATGTACATAAAAAAGTAAAATTACTTACTAAATGTTCCCAATTTATAAAATGCAACATCATCAACCACAACATCAACATTTTGCAAATTAGAATTACAAAAATAACTTTTTTCATCTTTATAGGAAGTTACTTGTTCGGTGTACTTTTTGAAATGAATTGTTTGTTCAATAAATCAGCTGCATTTATATACCAAACAGTCAAAATACTTTCTTTTGAATACAGCCGATGCAAAGTCCTTGTTATCAGTTCATTTGGACATGAAATCCACATAAAGATAGTTAAGACATTGAGCTATAAATTTTAATCAAATTTAACAAGAAGAAATAGCAAACAAAATCTAGATTAGTTTTTAAGGAACAACACAAGAAACTAGCACAAGTAGCAGTTTAAGCCAGGAACAGATGCGGATCTATAGGAACTAATCATCAACAGATAACGCATAAACCTTTAAGCAATTCTGAATGAATGGTACTAACATTGTTACCAGAAAGACGAAAAGCCTGAAAAAGTCGGAAAATAGCAGGTCAAAATGACTCTAGCGCTGTGCAGGATTTAGATAAAGAGATTTGATAAACATTGTGTAAATATTATTAAATTTTTGAGGAAAATTGGATTGAAACTGATTGAAATAGCTGGAAAATCTCATTTTATATACGAGTACATTTTGTCATTAATTTTGATGGATGTCCTTTTAACTCTGTAATCAGAAAATTAAAGTGAAATCAATTCACAACGAATCTTATCTTTAGTTAGGTAGGTCAGTATCGTACTTTCAGCAACTGCACAATTCAGCTCAAGAATACTATAACAAAAGTCATCTTATCGTACAGTTTGGCATAGATAAGTGACCCACGACTTTAATTTTTCATCGAAATGGGTTATCTGCTGCTTTTTTCTTGCGAAATGTTTGTAAACATTCTGTACTTATCATGGCTTAACTTTTAAGTGATTCAGCGAAATGCTACTTAGCCATGCCATTATCAAGCAACAACAGATTTTAAAATCACAACGACTACATGTGTCTGGCATTTAATTTGAGATTCATAATCAAAACAATTCATCAATCGAGAAGTAAAATTGCGTAAATATGGCTAGATAGGTCATACACTTCGAAAACGGAATAATGTTGTAGCTGGGAGTGAGACACATGCTTGCTATACTGCTCTTGGTTGGAATCCACATGGGAAAAGGCGTTCAGGTGCTCCAAGAGCAACATGGCGTAGTAGTACGTTAATGAAGGAATGGCAGTTAGATGTCAAAACTGAGAATTTGTACAAGCTTTGTAATACAGCCAGCAGCAGAGTCAGATGGAAGGCCTTTTGTAGCAACCAGGGCTCGAAGTCGAAGCATTGTGTCAGTAAGTAAGTAAGTAATGTAGTAGTAGTATTCTTTATTTACCATAAAGGTATTTTGATTTACAAATGAAAATTGATACAATTGAATTTTTGGTACACAGTATTTTTAAAACACATTGATATGTAGGATCAAGTTAACAATTTTTCAAATCTAGGTTTCAAATAAATTTAAGCTCTCGTTTCGGCGGCTATCTAGCATATTACGTGATACTTTTCAGGTTCGTTCTATCCAATTCCAATCATTAGGTAATAGGCTAGTAGCTCTCGTCCCTTTGTCTCTCGCTACTTTTCAAGTTTATGACCCGTTCCTTAATCCAACGTTGCCCAGTATTTCAAATTAGGCTTGATCTCGTACATTAAGCAATCAAAGTATCTAAACTTCCGAAAAAGAACAAATTTGGAAAATGGCTGGATTCGAACCGACGACCTTCGAGTTACCATTCCAAATTTGAGCCAAGCGCCTTACCTATTTGACCAGCAAGGCACTTAACTGCTTTTTATTTATATTTATATTTTAGTGACAAGTGCAGCTATATTTACCATTGTGATCATCCTGTTGTTTATTCCTGGCTAAAGATTAGATAGAAGCTTATCGCATGAATACAAAATGGATATGTGTTGACGAAAAAGATAGCGATTTGGATATAAATTCAAATAATTTCTTAAATAAATTATCAATTTGAATCAAACAGAGCTTGACATGAATAAAAGGTTGCTGATTATTTTGTGTTTAATTTTAAATAATTATAAAGCATTAGGAGATCCAATTTCATCAGAATCGCATATTGATCCAATTATTGTAGACGATGTAGCCTTTATCAAATTAGGAACATATAGTAAGTCTAAACAATGATTTTTTAAATTCAAAAATACAATTTTCGTGATCATTCAAAAGGAGGATTTACTGATGGAGGTGCTGAATATCAAAAATCATATTTCCTCTCAAGATATTCAGCCACACAATGGGCCGAGTCTCATGCAATTTGTAGATCTTACAACTTAGATTTGGCATCAATGGAGACACTCCAGGAGGCTCGTGTATTCCTTAGTATGACTGAAAATGACACAAACATTAAACAACTCAGTCTTGTTTGGCTTTGGGTCGATGCTATCACATTAGTGGAAAAGTCAACAAGTGATTGGTATTGGACAAAGTCGGGAAAGAAAATATCATTTCCACTTGACTGGTCTGATGGTGATCCAAGTGGAAACGGACAATTTTGTTTGGTAGCTGGTAAAGGAGCAATTAACACAAAATTTGCATTTAATGATGGCAATTGTGGATCTTCTTTTAAGTTTGTATGTCAAAGGGTCGATTATTCGTATTCTAGTAGGAAGGCATTAAAGCACAGACACTTTTGTATAGAGTAATACTGTAAATTCTTGTTGCAGTTAATTAAAAATATATATATACGCTTTATTTTATTGATGAAAGTTTAGATATTTGTGTTATAATTAGGGACCGGCCATGAACCACATGCTTGCATTTCAGATGCGTATGTCTGCAGTTTTGGACTGTATCTCAGTTAAAATTAGTTATTTAGTTATTCAAGCGGTTTAATCAATTTTTAAAAGAATCAAGAAGGAATCAAAAACTCAATTTTTTGACATAAAAATGTATACGAAGTTGATGAACATGATGCATCATTAAATCCAGTTGCACCAGCAGCACTTAATTTTCCAAATGTTAAACACGCTTCATTCTGATTATAGGAATTGTTTGGTTCGCCTGGTAGCCAAGGTAAGTTAAATGAAACTTTTTTATCTGATTTTGTCCAATACCAATCTGTGGGTGATTTTAAAGTTACCGTCATCGCATCAACCATTATGCCTGTTCCAACAAGCGTTCTTAAGTAACTGTCAGCCAAATTAAAAACTGCTTCCATTTCTGAATGTGTTTCAAATGTTACTAATTCAAAATTATATAATTGACATGCTGCTTTTGACATAAATAATGGTGCTGTTGGCGAATATCTCGGTAAATAGTATGATTTTTGGAATTCAGATCCATCATCTGTGATCCCTCCTATGTATATCATGAAAATATATTAATTTAATTAATTATTTTCATGAATATTCTCTTGATTACTCACTGTAAGTTCCAATTTTAGTAAACGCTACATTTTTTACAGGACTGAGTTCTGAATAAGTTGACGACATAACTGGATTGGAATCGACTGTCACAATTGTGAATAAAAAACACAAAATCACGATTTTCATTTTTAAAAAATTATTTTTTAGCACCTAACCAAAAGAATGGATTAATAATATTGATTGTTTAAGTCATAAATTTGCGAGCTTTTATATGAAGGATTATCTCTAAGATTAACAAACTGTACCGATTAATTGTAATGTACTCCGATTCGATTTGGTAGAGAAGCCTACTTGTTCAAAGATAAGATTAACGTTTGAATTGAAATTTAATGTTAAGTATTGGGACATGTCTGTGACAGAGGAGATATACAACAACTACAGCAATGAACCAAGCTCTATATAGACACCCTCACATTAACTTTGAATAACCACAAATCAATCAATAACGGTGCCTTGTGAACAGAGTTGTCGGATACAATAACAGGCAAAGAGACTGCTTTAAGACACCGGTTAGAAAATGGTCTTTCTATGCCATGAACGTGTGCTCTTTGCTTGTTAAGGCTAGGTGTCTTTAGAAAGAAGCTTATGACCAGGCATGCCTAGATAAAGATAAAATTGAAAGAACTAAGAATCCAAATTTAAGTTTAATTTTTTTGTTCAGGAGAATTTGGGAAGTCGAATTCTGACTCCAAAGCTGACTCAATGTCAAGTGCAAAACTTTTCGTAATATTCTTTGTTACCACTAAATGCATCGCTGGGGATCGAGCATATGTTCTTTAAAAAAAGAGCTTTTAGATCAACTTAATAACCATGTCTGAGGTAGGGAAAAGTAAGAATCTGCCATCTCCAAACCCAACATCTATTAAGACAACAACACAATGTGATCATGCTGCGAGAAGGTTTTAACCAATTGTGAAGCATTTGGGCAACATATTGCGCAGTTGAAGAAACAATCACGAGCTTAATAATAGCCACATTTTATGACTTAAACAGAATTTTTAATTTTACCAAGAAAACAGTTGATATCAATAATTAAAATAATAAGCAGCTATGATTAAATTTTTCCGAATGATTTCTTAATATGTACTTAAGTTGTTTACATTCTTTAAAAATTTTGAGGAATGATAAGAGAGCGTGAGCTTTCATAGCTTTTCAATTTTATTATCTTAATTAAGATCTTGACTTAAATTATCACGTATGAACTGATTTTCACATTTATTACAAAACCAGCACTTAATTGCAAGGTTTAATACGCAATATAATTGATAAACTATCCATGCTATAAAAGCCCAATACTTTCCTGTGCCTAATCAGTTTTTATACAAGCATTGACTAAAAAATCACAAAAAAAAAAAAATGTTAAAAGCAATTTGCATTTTATTTGCATGCACTATCCTGACTGGTTCTAGTGCATTTGTTCTACAACCGACTATAGAGCAACAGACTGTAATTGATGATGTGGCATTTAGTAAATTGGGAACATATAGTGAGTATTATTGCCAGGGTCATCCATTATTGGATTATTGGCAATCTTGGCAGCAAGCCTTAATCAGAGTCGCTTAAGTTAGGTTCTTAGAATTTTCAGTGTGTAGCGACACACAGGTTGCCCACCACTGCTCTATTGTAAGCTATTCCTAAAAATTTAATTTCAATAATTTAGGAGGATTCACAGCCGATGGAGTTGAGTATCAAAAGTCATATTTCCTCTCAAGATATTCTAAAGCACCTTGGGCTGAGACGAAGGCAATTTGTAGAGCATTTGATTTGGAACTACCGAGATTCGAAACTCTTACAGAAGCACGTGCAGTTCTTACAATGGCTGATAATAATAGCATATTAAAAACCTTGACAAGTGTTTGGATATGGATAGACGGAATTACGTTGACTTCAAAATCAACTACAGATTGGTATTGGACAAAAACTGGAATGAAAGTTTCATTTCCAATGGATTGGTATCCAGGGAATCCAAGTGGTGGACAGAATTGTTTGGCTATTAGTAAAGCAGCTATTAATGCGAGATTTGGATTTAATGATGTCGAGTGCTATACACCACAAAATATTATTTGTCAACGTGTTGAACTTTATGTACCAAATAAGGAGGAGATTTAGCTGCTAATTAAGATAATTGTAACTTAAAATAAATTGAAATAAAATTAATTAATGTTTTTAAAGTATAAAATACGTCAATATCCAATAACTTCCACTGAAATCAGTGTTATCTTATTAATTACCGATAACATTTCCTCCTGAATTTCTCAACAGACGCTTAAGTTGTTTACGTTTTGTTTTTAAGTCAATGCAGATGAAGATAAGCATGCATTGTTTTCAAAATGTTTGTCATTTTTCCTGCGAAAACTCGAATCACTCAATCATTTAAGACGTGGACTAAATTTGTTTTTTTGTTGACATTGAACTATATGCTGAAATCGCCAAAGGAAAATACTATTAATTTTATCAAGAAATATTGAGGTTGTTGTTAAGTGTGCTTTATAATATATACAAATTGCGGCATAAAGGAACACATGAAACAAATATATTTGAGTATTATCTATTAATCCTGATTATTGCATGTGCTTTAAGGATTCACCAGAACATTTATGTACCAAATAAGGAAGGTGACTTACTTACTTCTTACTTTCTTGGCTAGGACACACGGGGGCCCATTGCTGCGTTTAAAGAACTTCTGTAGACAACTCTATCTTTCGATAACTTCTTCCAATTAGGGATATTGAGAACTCTAGCGTCCTTATCCACACAACCAATCCAAGAATTGGAATTATTCAAAAGCAGGAACCACACAGAATTGTATCTGCATTACAGATACTGTTGACAAGGTTAACATGCTCTGTTAGGCTGTCCATGCTGTTAGGAGACCTGTTGAAGCTCCGATTAACAAAGACTTTAAATCTTATTTTCTATAAGGCAAGCGATCACGAGAACGCACTAAAAACTCATGGAAACAAGCTGTCGATAGAATGGTAATGCTCCTAACATCGATAATTCGCAAGCTGTTGCCAGCGATAGAACCAGAGATAGCTTCAGATGCAAACTAAGCGAAGCTGTGGATGTGTCATCATTGATCTGTACGGCCAACGAAGTTAGTAAGCAAATAATAGAACGTTTCCCTAACAGGAACTATCTTTATTTCCTTAACAGGAACTGTCTGTACCACTGCTTTCATGGTACAGACTTTACGGTACCTAAAAGAGGTTAGCAGTGCATCCTAAGCTATGACTTTTTTATTTATCTCTATAGTGGTAGAGAAGAGACGAGTCTGGTATATTGAGGTCAGTATAAAGTCTCGAGGTAGACCCAAGAGCTCATGGATACTGCTCAACTCTAAGAGCAACGATGCAAAAGTATTGGGAATTAGAAACTGGCGGAATTTATCTTAAAACAGATCCAGTTATCGATGAACTATAAATGCAGCAATGAGCCATAATGAGTCTTCGTAATGGAAGTCAATAAGTATGAAGTATAATTTTCCAGTGTGCCTTTACAGCCGAATTGTTACAAATCAAATTTAAACTGATATTTAAATTACATTAATTAATTAAATTTTATTCATTAAGCAATAAAGGAACAATAAAATTACATATGCAATAATTATATAATATAATTTTAAAGCATATAATCGAGTCTAGAACATAAGAAAGGACTTCCTCTATTAACGCATGGATAGTCACCAAATCTATAACTTGGCGTTGTCACGTCTTTTCCAATTGCAAGACAAAATTCTTCACTACTATAAAAGTCAGGTTGATTTGGAGCCCAAGGTATGATGAATCCAACTTTCTTTCCAGTATTTGTCCAGTACCATTCTGTTGATGATGGAGCTGTCGTTGTCATTGCATCAATGTGAATCCAAAAGTTTGTTGGATTTAAAACTGATTGAATAAATGCATTATTTTCAATCATATTCATGACCATTAGTGCCTCAGTTATTGTCTCAAATGTTGTTAGCTCAAGATTGTATGCTTTACAAATTGCCTTGGCTTCAGCTATTCCATTTCTAAAGTATTTTGGAAAGAAATAAGTCTTTTGGAACTCCTAGCCTTCATTGGTGTTTCCTCCTGTTTAAATTAAGTTTAAATTTATAAAAATTTCTTAATAAAAATTAAATTTCTATTAACTGAAAGTTCCAATTCGTTCGAATGCGATGTCATAGCCATACGTCACTTGTGCTTGACATCCTACTGGTTGATCTTCAAGAATGATTTCGCCTATTGGATCGGAGCTGGTGATAAGAAGCCATGAAGCAAGAATAAAAATTATTTTGAACATTTTAATGTATTTTCTACTATAAAGTTTGTTACTGAATGATATTTTGGACTGAAAAAACTGTCAATTTATATGGTCAGCATATCAAATGCAGTATTAACTGTTGAGTACGTTTATCGTTTTTGTAGAAAAATGATAAAATTTATGGTACTTGCTTATAATTAAGTTAGTTATCTAAATTTTTGATTTACTGCTGTTTGATAAGGTTGCATCATGTTAATGAAGTGTCGTTTGAATATAACAAGTCGTTTGATTGATTCAAAAGCTATAGGCTTAGAGCTTAACAGATCAGATACCAAAAACAGCGCAAATTCAAAGATTCAACTTTATTTTTATTTATTAAGGTACAAATAAGTCTAGTCTGTTACATAAAATCATATTATTTCCATTACAATTTCCATTATCAAATCCAAACTTCCCGGCTGTCAAATATCTACCGACTGTCAGGCAATACTCTTTCCCGTCATGATTGTTAGGTGCTCCAGGAATCCAAGGCATTGTATATCCAATTTTCTTTCCAGAATTTGACCAATACCAATCTGTTAAAGATTTTGGTGTCAAAGTGGCTCCATCGACAAAAAGCCAAATACTCGTATACAATTTTAAAATGTTATTGTTATCAGCCATAGTAAAAATGGCTCGAGCTTCGTTTAATGTATCTATTGATGTAAATTCTAATCCATATGAATGACAGAATGTTCTCGCTTCCACAAAAGTTCCAAACGAATATCTGGAGGCATAATATGATTTTTGATACTCCGAACCATCATCTGTAAATCCTCCTACAAATAATTAATGGGAAAATATTGAAATTTGCTTCCTATAGACATTACCTAAATAAGTCTGGCTGGCGTGATTCTATAATGGTCCAGGATTTACTTATCCTGTACCAATTCACAGTCACGCCGTTCTTGGAACAAATATTTCATCGATTAAAAGATCAACTCAGTTATCAAAAACTTACTGTATGTTCCTAATTTTTGAAATACAATCTCATTTACAAATGCGGGATCAATATTTGTAGACCAAGGTACACTTTCAACAGAAATCGTGTAGATTGAAATAAATAAAATTATTTTTAACATTTTTGGTTATACTTGATTAATGTTTTGATTTTTACTGTTTTCGAGTGAAAGTTTCTGAAGTATTATATAGGCAGAATTATCTTAATAGATAAGAAATAATTTATTGATTAGCACTATCCATAGATTGCTTATAGAATAAGGACTTATTTTCCTTCTTTATTTGTGTCGCTCGAGTAACAATGGATAAGCGTTGCCTTAAAAGCTCTTTTGCAGAACCTTCCCATTTGTGTCACTAGGGATACAAAATTAAGTTAACATCGCAACATCTCAACCCAGAACAAGTACAATAAGTAATGTACAAGATGATATCACATTTTTGATAAAGTAGGTAAAGTTCAAGTTGCTTAATACTCACAACAAAACATTAAGATAATACTGCTTTACTGAAAAATTGTTTTTATTTGATAAAATCGGATAAGAATGACTTTCCAGCTAAGTCACCGACAAACCAAGTACTGCTACAAAGAGCTGGTCAGGAAGACACTAATCGAGAAGTCCTCATTCGAAAGTATGGCTGGATAGGTCACACGTTTCGAAAGCGAAACAGTAGAGAAAGCTTAGCAAAGCCTCCATCTCTAAACACAAGCTAAGAAAAGTAATGTGTGAGCCGGACTGGTACTAACAGCATAGAAGTTGAAAGTAATTAAAAATGTGAGATTATTGATTTTAAGTTTATTGAATCAAAAAATGACAATTTTTATAAAAAAAAGTCTTAATTAAGGTATCAAAAATTCAATCCTTTGACATGGTATAAGTCTAGCGCCATCACATGTAGCATCGTCAAATCCAAATTTTTCATTAACACTTCCCTTACCAAATGTTAGACAATATTCACTACCGCGATAATTGTCGGGTGTTCCTGGTCGCCATGGCATTGGATATGAAATTTTCTTTCCTGATTTTGTCCAATACCAATCTGTTGGTGATCTTATTGTCAAAGCAACAGCATCAATATTTAGCCAAGTATATGGTAAGGTCCTTAAAACGCTATTGTTATCAGCCATTGTAAAAACTGCTCGAGCTTCTTCTAAGGTTTCTAGTGACAGAAATTCTAAGCCATATGAACTGCAAAAAGATCTTGCTTCAATAAAATTTCCATATGAATATCTTGTGAAGTAATAAGACTTTTGATACTCAGATCCTTCGTCTGAGAAGCCTCCTATAAAAAATGGAATAGATAATTAAAAGTGAAAAGCTATTTCGTCACACAATTTTAAGAGCTTGAAGTCGATAGCCTGACACCAATCTGACCTTATCCAACAAAATCCGAGTCGATTTCGAGCTCAATGCTGAATTTGGTCATTTTAGATTCTAATAACATACTGTATGTTCCTAATTTATGAAAAGCGACATCATTCACAGTAAATGGATCAACATTTTTTGACAATGATCCACATCGGACTAATAACGAGTGTAGTAAAATAATTAAAACAATTTTTAACATTTTTTATTATATTCGACTGCTTTTTTGATTTCAAATGATTTCTTATGGGCATTTCCGAGCTTATATAGTCAGATTTTTCCTTAACTATTGATCCAGTTTGATAAGATTAGTAAGCTAATCACATTATTTTAATCTGGATTTATAAAATCAAAAGATAAAGATAATTCGTTAGAACTAGTCATCAGCTAGACATTAACTTGCCATCCACTAGATTTGACGTATTTTTATTCACTCGGGCATGCCGTGAATAAGTCAGAAAAGCCATCGTGACTTTGGTTTCGTCAAAATTCTGCCTATCGCTGCCGTCAATCCAAGCCACATAGTACGACGGAGTCAAACGAGTCTCTGGTCATTGCGGGGTACATTGGCTTCAAGCCTCAATTTTTAAACACAAGCTAAGAGAACCAATGTGTGTGCCAGACTGGAACTAACAACATAGACCAAAGCTAAACTATGAAATAATTGCTTAATTAGCTTAAATTGTACATAAATTTTATTTTCTAGGTATTATAAAATCAATCATTTGACACAATATTGGACATCCGCCTTGATTAACTGCATCATCAAATCCAAACCTTCCACTTGTCAAATATCGACCAATAGTTAAACAATATTCACTTCCACCATGATTATTTGGTGCATCTGGTCGCCAAGGTATTGGATATGAAATTTTCTTTCCCGAACCAGACCAAAACCATTCTGTTGGAGTTCTTAATGTCAATGTGACAGCATCAATGTAAAGCCAAACACTTGTATACGATCTCAATATGCTGTTATTGTCAGCCATTGTGAGAACTGCACGTGCTTCTTCTAAAGTATCAAGTATTATAAGATCTAAACCATATGATTTACAAAAGTATCTTGATTCCGTAAATGACCCTTTAAAAACTCTTGTGAAAAAATATGTCTTTTGATATTCTAAACCATCATCAGTGAATCCTCCTGAAAATATGAAGCTACAGCACTAATAATTAGAAATCAAATTTTAAACTGATTTACTATAAGTTCCAAGCCGTGCAAAAATGATGTCGCTAACAGACGCTGAATTAATTGTTGGAGTTGATAGCTCTGAAATTTGTGCATTGATGGAACTGCTATAAATTATTAGAATAAGTTGGTGTAAAAAGCAAAATTTCGTCATTTTATTAATTTTCACTGTATTCTGAAATTTAGTTAGTAATTGTCTGAATGAAATAATAAATAAATTTCATATTTATACCATTTTAAACAGTCGATAAGATTGGCTATAAGCTATACAATAAAAAGCTTTAACAGTTCCATCTGAGATAATTATTTCCACATACTTTATTACTTCTAAAGGAATTTTATGGCAACAAAAAATCAACTCTGTAACATCCAACATAAGCACTACCCATACAAGTCGCATCATCAAAACCAAATCGTTCAGCAATACCAGTTCTGTATATTGTCAGACAATATTCACTTCCACCACCATTATTTGGTTGACCCGATCGCCAAGGAAGAGTAAATGAAATTTTCTGTCCTGTTTTTGACCAATACCAGTCTGTAGGTGATTTCGATGTTAAACCAATTCCATCAACGTATATGTAAAGGCTTCCTATGCTTCTCAAAAAGCTATCATTGTCAAGCATTGAGAGATAAGCTCGAGCTTCTGTTAGAGTTTCCACTGATAAAAATTCTAAATTGTAAGATTTGCAAAATGATCTTGACTCGGCCCACGGTGGTTTGGAATATCTCGAGACGAAATATGTCTTTTGATATTCTGAGCCATCATCAGTGAATCCTCCTGTAAGAATATTAAAATTTAATTGATTATTAATAGGTAATGATATAAATTCGGTAAAGGTAGTCTATGTTGTGTCAGTCAATGTACCCAAGCTAGCGTAACCCTAGATCCGGCCTCAAGATGCCGGCAACCCAAACCACATAGTCAAATGAGTCTCTGTTAATTTCAGTGTGCCGTTATCTTTAAACACAAGCTTAGAGAACCAATGTGAGAGCCTGACTGGCACTAGCAACGTCGACCAAGGCTAAACAAAAGAGCCACGCTGGGTCCTTAATTAATTCCCTCCATAACTTCAAATTTTACACGAGGCACAAGCCAAAATCAGAATATTGACTTACTATATGTTCCAATCCTTACAAAAGCAACATTTTCAACGATTACTGGATCGGCAAATTGTGTCAATGACTGATTCTCTATTGTGCTAGAATTCAGTAACGTAAATTGAACTAAAAGAACTAAAATAAATTTGAACATTTTTGTAAAATGTATATTCTCGTGAAATAACTTGTTAATTTTGATTGTTAATTGTTGAACTTCACTAGTTTATATAGGCTAGGATTTCTGAACACAAAAAATGTGGGTCAATTTTATTATGCTTTGATAAGATTTTGTTATTTGCTATGATTGATTGGAGATTTATAATGATATAATATGTGTATGACGAGCTGAGTCGAGGTAAGTCAAGCGAAGTCGAGCTAAGTAGATGAGTCGAGATGAGTCGAGCTGAATCGAGCTAAATCGAACTAAGTCAAGCTGAGTTGACTAAGTCGAGCCAAATTGAGCCAAATTGAGCCAAGTTGAGCTAAGTCAAGCTAAGTCGAGCTAAGTCGAACTGAGTTGAGCTAAGTCGACTAAGTCGAGCTGTGTAGAACTAAGGCAAGCGACGTCGAGTTGAGTTGAGCCGAGTCGAACTAAGTCGAGCTATGTAAAACTAAGGCAAGCGACGTCGAGTTGAGTTGAGCCGAGTCGAACTAAGTCGAGCTAAGTCGACCAAGTCAAGCAAAGTCGAACTGAGTTGAGCTAAGTCGACTAAGTCGAGCTATGTAAAACTAAAGCAAACGACGTCGAGTTGAGTTGAGCCGAGTCGAACTAAGTCGAGCTAAGTCGACCAAGTCAAGCAAAGTCGACTAAGTCAAGCTATGTCAAGCTATGTCAAGCTAAGTCGAGATGAGTCGAACTGAGTCGAGTTGAGTCGAGCCGAGTTGAGTTAATTCAAGCTAAGTCGAGCTCAGTCGAGCCAAGTCAAGCTAAGTCGAAAAGACGTATATTTCTCGATTTAACCAAGAGAATTGAAGATTTTGGTTCAAAAAAGGAAGATTTTGAGCCCAAACTTACCCTAGTTGAAATTGATTTTAATCAATTACATCACCACCGACTTTGAGCTTTTATCACAAGAAGTCTTAAGCTTGTTGTTTTTAAAACCTCTGTTTATAATATATAGGTCAAAATAAAAAAACTGCATACCGATAAGAATATAAACAAAAGATAAAGTAACAAGAAATAAAATGTTTTTGGCACTTGAAAGTATTTACAGATTTTATAACTGGAATTGATAAAAGTAAAGCTTAATTAAAACGATAAGGGGTTAATGACGTTTTAAGGTTTTGAAAGCTATGGTAGAAATGAGCTTAATTTGAAAATATTTAGGTCAGCTTTATTCACAACTAAGGACCAATAGGCTTATCATATTTCTGACACAAAAATGGAAATATGTCAACACATGGAATGTCATTGAATCTAAAATTTGGAGTAGATTGACCTTTTCCTATTGAAAGGCAGAATTCGTTATTGGCAGCAAAATCAGGTTGTTGTGGAGCCCACGGTATATTAAAAGCAACTTTCTTTCCAGAATATGTCCAAAACCATTCAGTTGGTGATTTTGGTTTTGTTGTTATTGCGTCAATAATGATCCAAAAACTTTTAGGGTCAGCTATGGATTTTATGTATGCATTGGTTTCGCACTTATTAAGGACCATTAGAGCCTCAGTAATAGTTTCAAATGTTGCCAGTTCTAGATTGTATACACTGCATATTGATTTTGCTTCAGCCATTCCAGTTTTGAAGTATTTTGGAAAATAATAACTTTTCTGGTATTCTTTGCCGTCGTTTGTAAATCCCCCTAAATAGAAGCAGTTAATCAGTTATAAGAAGCAGGTAAGCGAATTTAAAATACTAACTGTAATTTCCAATATTAACAAATGCAATATCGAGTCCATTTGCAGCCTGAATCTGTCTCACTAAGGATTGATCTTCGACTATATTTCCAAAAGCTTCAGATCTGAGCAACAGAACACAGGAAGCAAAGATTAATATTATTTTGTACATTATTAATGGAAAGATATAATAAAACTATGAAATATGTACTATATGCTGACAATTTATAGGAAATACTCACTTGCGATTACTTGTGCTGGAAAGTCATCGAATGGAATCTATTATCATTTTTATAGTTGAACGATCAAATAATTGATTTGATTGAGAAACTTAACTACTTTATAAACCCGAGTTGAACAGGCTGATATTTTTCGACCTGTATCTGTATCATGAAAGCATGCTCATCTGTTTCGAAAACAGAATAGTGTGGTAGCTGGGGGTGATACACAAGCTTGCTATACTGCCCTTGGTTGGAATCCACAAGGGAAAAGGCGTCCAGGTGCTCCAAGAGCAACATGGCGTAGGACGGTAATGAAGGAATGGCAGTTAGATGTCAAAACTGAGAATTTGTACATGATTTGTGATACAGCCAGCAACCCGACCGGCACAAATTATTCATGTCATCCAAATAATTGTTATTTAGTGTCCAATAAAAATAGCCTCTGGTTGCCTTTAAAATCGTGTTTTGATCAGGATTCTGAATTCCTTCAAGTCGCTGTGGTGACATTCAATACCAACATTTGTGCCAATCAGAAGACACTTAAGTGGAACTCTTTGATAAGTGCATTGAGTAAAATGACCGATTAGTATTTTAAACAACTTTATTTTATGCTTAATTTACAGTATTAAGGTACATAATTAAATTAAATTTACAATGTTATCATATATTCAACATTTTGGCACAAGAATGACAAATTGACATTTAAGCAAGGCGCATCATTAAATCTGTAATTTGGTGTCGATTGATCTTTGCCAATTGTAAGACAATATTCATTACTAATATTGAAATCTGGCTGATTTGGAGCCCATGGAATGTTGAATGGAATTCTATTTCCAGAATTCGTCCAGAACCATTCAGTTGCTGACTTCGGTGTTGTTGTCATTGCGTCGATTATAATCCAAAAACTTTTAGGATTAGCTATAGATTTTATGTATGCATTATTTTCACACATGTTGAGGACCATGAGGGTTTCTGTTATTGTTTCAAATGTTGTTAGTTCTAGATTGTATGCTTTACAAATTGCCTTGGCTTCAGCCATTCCATTTCTAAAGTATTTTGGGAAAAAGTAGCTCTTTTGATATTCTTTACCTTCGTTGGTATATCCTCCTAATTATATTGAAATTATTATGAATTAAATGAATTTAATTTGATGATTTTACTACTTACTGTAAGTTCCAACTTTCACAAATGCAATATCATATCCATTTGTCACTTGAGCTTGACATCCAATCGGCTGATCTATGAAAACCTCATTTATAGGCTCTGTGCTAGCTAAAAGTAGCCACGAAGAAATAATAAAAATATTTTTAAACATTTTAATTGAATGATTTTTTTGTTAATAAAATATTAAGTCTAAGGATTCGTGAATTTATAGAAATAAGGTTTTAACAAATATTTATGCCACTAGGTCAGTAAGTCCATAATCTTATCATTTTTCGCAGAAAAAGATTTAATTATTTACGAAATTTTCAATAATTTATCAGAAAAGTCAATTTAAGTCAATGTCATTTGATAATGATAAGTGAGACTTAAAAATGGAACATGTCCGATCAAATGTTATCAAATTAGTGTAAATTGTTGTCGGGTATCAATAAGTGGAATCAGCTTTCAATGTCGTGTGACCATTTTGTAATTTTTTGTTATTTCGACAGCAGTACTCTATGTAATGATTGAGAGATGGGAATCAAACTCAGTGCTCTCAAAAGTGTGATATAGATATCCGGCCTGTAGCTTTATCTCTCGGCTATAGAGGCCGCATTTTTGCAATGACAGAATCGACTGTATATGACTCGAAATAATAGATTTGACTGTCCTCAGACTCAACAATACTAATTAAGCATTACTCGTATGTTTTTTGTCTACATCAGTGTTAGACAACCTTTTATTTTTGGCGGTACATCTTTTAATAATCCTCGATCAATACCGTCCAAAGTATAAGATTCATAATTGATTTGCTGGCTTCCGAATCAACTGTGATCTATGGCTTCCCTTAGATGTTGCCTAAAACTGGTTCTATCGCCGGCTTCCGCCTGCCAATTGCCAATACCAAATGCATTGCTGTCTCTATCGACAGCTTTGTTCCAGGAGTTCTTCGGTCTACAACGAGTTCTACAACGAGTTCCATACAAAGTCTTAGCATAAGATTCATATCATTTCCAAAAATTGTTGGCGGCTCATAGGTTGTCCATGACTGGTCGACGTTGTCTTTTATTCAGTTTAGTTGGATCCTTTCAATCTTCAATAGCATGTCTAGAATTCGATTGTAAGTCACACAGCGTGTTGTTTGAGACACCGGTTCGACATCTTATTAAAAGATGCAGATGCTTTGACAGCTCCGTGAATTAATGCAACGAAAAATGCAATTCACATAGGGTTTCTGATTAACCGCGTTTTTTCATAACCGCTGTTATGCTGTTATGAAAAAACTCAAAACAGCTGTTAACGCGGTTAACAGCGGTTATTAAGAATTTTTAATAATATCACAATTTTACTTTGTTAATGAGCTTTTCATTGATATATTTTCTTTTTATTTGGCTCATATGGTTGAATTAGGTTACGTAAACCTACAAAAGTAAAGATATTTATCAGAATCAAAGAAAAAGAATAACTTTTAATGATTGATGAACTCCAAAATTATTTTGACTATTGAAAATTCATAAACATTAAGGCGTTTGTAATATATTTGAAAGCAATGCTGTTTTTTTTGCACAAAAGTTTGCAAAAGTTAAGAACACTCACTTCGCAGAAATTTGGACCGAAATTTTCCTGATTTTTTAAAGGCAAGCAAGACGAAAATTGCCCTTAACTCCACGACAATGGCGAGATTTTGAAAAAAATTTCCCAAAATCTTTCAAGTTTTTCAAAGGAATTCTAGCATAAAATTTTTATCCAAAACTCACATTTTCTTACAAAAAAGGAGAGATTTATGAAAAAAATTAAATTTTTTTTTATTAAAATTCAAAATTTCCGTTAAAATTTTCTTATTTAAAGCCTTTACAGATAAAAATGCTGTTAACAGCGGTTAATTTTCTATAACCGCTGTTTTGCGTTAACCGCATTTTCAGGTAAAAAACTGCTGTTATGCTGTTAACGGTTAACCGCTGTCAGAAACCCTAAATTCACAGCACTGTGTTGCTCGGACCACATGACTCACCTCAACCCAAATAGAATTCTTGCACAGCTCTAATTTTCATACATTTTGATTCCATACCTTCACACAAAAGTACAACCATGAACTGGATAATTGAATTTTATAGGTTAAAATTTAATACACAAGCAAAAATGCATCAATTTTCCATCCTTCACGAGCATTAAATATGTGCATTAAATATTCACTTCTTTCAATTAAATCCCCTGATTCACATAAAAATGTGTAAATTCGCAATTAGTTCAATTTTTTGTTCTTCTTATTCATCCGCATGCCAATCCCACATAATCATGCATCATGTATAAAAATAAAAAAAATTGTGCAAATCGTAACCGTTTTCATGTCGAGTAATTGCTTGCTAAATTGTGCATTAAAAATTCATTATCATCATGCTTTTTTTACGGTTCTTGAGTGACATAAATTATGCAAAATATCAAGCTTGTTCAAGTAGACAAATTGACACCATGTTGGACGGTGAATGCAAAACGTGGTTACAACCAGTCATGTAAGGAAGGAACTAAGCAAGGTGCTCACATTGACATGATTCTCGATGTTCTTTCTCCTACGATATTACATGCATTACATGCTTTACATCGTGATTTGATGTTAATTTTAAAAATTTATAAAGGAAGAAGTGGATAGTCTTTCATGGCTGTAATGTTGGTTGATGATTTATGCACGCTTCGATTATAGAATCACTAAGAGAGAGCTTTTTAGTATGCGATGGAGGGACGTTTGGTAGCGGATTTTTGAATTTTAAGCATTCTAGTCGTGTATCTTATGGAGGAACTGATAGAGTTATTGACCTTAAGTAGGTCAGAAATCGAAGAGTTATTATTTGTGCAGGAAATGATTTAGAATCGGAATTTACTGTATTTTGCAGCTCAATAGCTTCATTTTGTAGTATAAAAGCTCAATTCTTGTATTATTAACTGCTTGATCAGCTTCTGATGTTATATTATGGCTCATAAAAGTCTAAGAGATGAGCACCCCTAACAGACAAAAAGCAGAGGAATAAAGAGAAACATTCAAGTACAAGCTCATCTAGTAAATTCTTAGTCAGCAACCCAACTCCAAATCATGTTCTTTTCCTGTTAAGGCATGTTGTTGGATAAGCTTGGGATGAGCATTCTAAAAAGCATTATAATTTCAATATTCTTACATTTAAAGGATCTGGTTCCATGTAATTGGTAAAGCAAGAAAATGATGACTACAAAAAGACTGACAAATAAGTCAAGATGGTGTTTGATTCAGGATTAAAGAGTGTTTGGTGCAAAAAAAATCCGAAAAATTAGCACTAATCAATGTAAAATTTGATCCTAGGTCAATGAGACTTTGACTAGATATCAGATTCGTCTTATGTCTAGAGATCAATGTCAGTATGTAGGGTCACAGTATCGGACTTTTTGAATGGTAAGAGATCTCAAGCAAGACCAAAGAATTCATGTATTGGATGTGAAGAAGAAGACACTAAAGTTCTTAACATTCCGATCTGCCAGAAGTAATGGAAGGACTGATTCGGCTATGATAGAATCGTATGCCCAAACCAAACGTATGAAGACCGAAGAACACCTGTATTGAATTCTTTAATATCCCGAACTGGCAAAAGGTTTCGATGGTTTGAGCTGTCTTTAGATATTCCCTACTCGCGGCAATGGGCCCTTGTACTCCCCAGCCAAGAAAGTAAGTCCAAACTAAGGAAATAAGTAAATAAGTAAGAACCATTCCAGAGTCACGCCAACCTGATGCAGGGCTTTGGATCGATTAACAAACTTGTGTTATTTGGGAAATTATAATCAAATTAAACACATAAAGTTTAGTTCCAAATTTATAAATTATAATCTCTGCATTATAAAGCGTATCAACATGGAAATAATTGTGTAGACGGAGTGAAAATGAGTAAGAAATCCCGGCGAGGAAAATTAGCAAACATTATGAAAAAATTATTATTTTTCCTCTCATCTAATTTAATTTTCATGAATGAGTGAATTAATTAAAGCAATTTAAAGCATTGCATGCATTCCCACATAGCTTTTATTGCGAGAAAACTCTCAAATTGAAACTTTTTAATTATGTCTATCACTTTTTGGATGCACTTAAAAGTGCAAATGATAAAAAATTAAAAATTAAAGTTGAGTTGTTTCGTGTGATGATTCCTGAATGTGTGGGCTTTTGAACTTTTTTTAATATGAAAAATTAAGTACGGAAGAGCTTTTATAAATGATGAAATTTAATTAAAATGAGAGCTTTTGATGTAAATTTTTTGTAATTAATTTAATTAATGCTTAATTATGTACATCGTCGGTCATTCAGATCAATTGTGATTCATGACGTCCCTTTGATGGTGTTTGGTGTTGGCACTATCGCTGCCGAAAGCTTGCCAATTTTTAATATTAAGGAAAATAGTGTCTGTTGAAAATAAATCAATAAAAATGAAATTTCATAGAATGTAGTAAGTCTTACTTCCTCGACCAAGGCGCACGAGGGCTCATTGCCTCATTTAGATTTCGTCGAAAGCTGGATCTGACTTTATATAACTTCTGCCAGTTTCTAATTCTAAGCACTTCTACATCGTTGTTCACACAGTAATCTCATGAGCTACTTTAGACCAGTGCTGTCCAAACTGTGTGCCACGGTACAACTTGGTGATTAGCCATAATCAAAACCGTACATGGCATGGTTGAGGCTTATAGTATTCACGAAATTTTCAAAAAAATTAGACAGAACATAGATTGCTCACCTCTGCAATGGATCAATGATGAGTACTGCCACGGAAGACCTTGGTGGAAAAACACAACCGAAATCACACACGGCATGTAGTTCATGAAATGTCCAAAGAATTTCAGTTTCACAGTTTAGACAACACTGCTTAAGATGGAGATTTGATAGGATTTGAGATTATATTATTCGTATGGATTGTAAATTTAGGGAGATGGAATAGGGAGTAGAGGTGTAAGTGGTTAAGGTGGGTAGGGTGTAATGGATTACGGTATTGGTCTCAATTTTGGTCTCAAAAATTCATTCAAAGAGTATAATTTTGTCCAAAAAATGGCAACCAATTTGGTGCTAAGTTTGATAAAGGTTTGAGCTTCGAGTCTCCAAATTCCCTTTCTCTGGCAACGCCTCAAAGGGTAACATACCTCAAAATCAGCAACAGTGTCTCAAATCAACTCAATTACTCCCAGATATTCTTACAAAAATTCACCAAAAATTTCCTAATGTCTATCAACTTCCACTTCAACATTACAATCAATTTCCCCAAAACAAAGCTTTAAATCTTCATCAATAACCAACCAAGCTTCATAATATTGAACAAATTTTCCAAGAAAAATACTATTTCGATCAGTCATGTAGTACATTAGCCATAATACCACATTGAAATGTTTCATCCACAATATATATATTCTCCTTTTTGGTATATCCACACATACCATTATTTACCAACATAGAATGTTGAAAATTCTCATAAAATCCATGGCAAATCTATTGTTCATGACCCAAAAAAATGAAAACATTTCTTTGTTGTTGCTGGTTGCTGCTTGAAAGTACATTGTAATGTGTAATATTTCAAGAGGAACTTCCCCAACACACAACAACATTCAAGTCAAATAGATTCAATTTCAAAAAAAAGTACTAAGAATGAGAAGGATGATAAGCACAAAAATTTATTCCTCCTTTAAAAGCTACTTTCCATGTTATGTGCATATAAATAGCAATTTAGAATAAATTTTCTACTCGTTCTACTTGTACTTAATGGGAACTACAACAAAGACTAAGAGCTGTAAAGTCCTTTTACAGTAGGTGAGGTTTAATTAAGTCCAAATGTCAATCAACGTTGTTGACAACAATTTTAATTAATCTACAGTATCGAATTTATTTGCATATAATCTCTGCATTCTTTTTCTGGATATCCAGAACACTCTTTGATATCATCAAGTGATGTGAATCTATGATTATCAGACAGAGAATTACAAAATTGCTTTTTGGATTCAAAAAAAGAAAAAAAATGAATTAAAAAAAAAGTTTAGGTCCCACCGAGATTTGAACTCGGGTCGTCAGATTCAGAGTCTGAAGTGCTAACCACTACACCATGGGGCCAGATGGCAATTTTTGAAGTGAAAATGAAAATGGATTCGTGCTGTATTTTAATGTTAAGAAAGTCGACCTGCGCTTGACCAACGTTAGAAATATCTGAATGATAAAAATAGAAGAAAGACTAGATGAGAATTTAACTGTTGAAAGATGTGGGAAGGTAGATTTGTGCTTAAAATGTAATTAAATTTAGGATGCATTTTTCTTGAAATTTATAAGAATTTTATCAATGTTTGATGTTCAGCATTTGAAGGAATAAGGATGCTAACTTTCTTCACTGGAAGGACAGATCATCTGTTGTCCATGGCTTCTCTCTGTTAACGTCTAAAACTGGATCTATAGATGTCTAGTGAAGCACGATCATGAAATTCACCAGCATCCAGCTCTTAGCTTCATTTATTTTCAAATCGCACCGTTGGAACCGTGTCCAAATCTCAAATCAATATAAAACAATTAATTCAAACTTCCTTGCAATTATCCCCCAAACATTAACCATTCAGCAGCAAAACTACAAGCACAAAAGAACATTAAAGTCCAACATAAAAATTAAATAGGTAAAATTGAGAAGGAAATAACAATTCATAAAGGAACAACAAAAAAAACTACCATAAATAGAAAGTAAGCATAAAGAGTTCATTATTAATTCATGTCTATGCTTTCCTGCTGTGCTGTTGATGGCACAACAACGATGTAGCAATGCTTTAATTATGATATTCCTTCATATACACAAAACAATACAAACATTTCATATTTATTACAAGGAAGGAAATAGAGGAAGAAAATATATAAAAATAAAAATGTTGTAAATAAGTGGCAGGAATGGACAGGTGAGAGGGAGTTGGGGATGTTCAGGTTGGGAAGATTTTGAGGATTGTTGGGAATTTTTCGGTGGATTTTGTGTGCTGAAGGAGCTAGGTAGCGTCATAGAACTATCACGAACAGCATAACGTGTTCGCTAAGGCACTGCTACATACAGCACTATAAAAATATGCAACTTACACTTCAGCTTCATAATTTTCTCAAAAACCTTCTTAAATATAATTAAAATCTTTAAACACTTCAAGCTTCCATTAAAGCATTCTCAAAACTACTTCATCAAAACTTCGTCGTTCCAAAACCGCAACCAAACTCAACCTCCATAAAAAAAGCTTGAAGCGTCTAATCATCATCAAATAAATAATCAAGTAAATATTTTCCATCCGATTTTCGAGTCCACAATACTTTTGGCGCATACACAAATGTATAATATTCTACACAGCACAATCAAACCTTTAATGAAGCATAAAAAAGAAACTGAAAATCATTTTAGCATTTCCTTTTTAACCGCATTTGCTTGTTTTATGGCACATACAAATGTTTAGTAATGTTTAATTTATACGTTTTTCTAACAATCCATTTTTTATGCTTCCTGCTTGCTCATCAAAGAATCCCTTGATATTATTATTATGTCCCGAGTGACACAAGTTAAGAAGACTCCTCTAAACCTCTGTTATCAATGCCAAATTGGTCTACATGCCTATTTGGCCTCCATATGGACCTCTATTTGGCATCCATATATACCCCCATTTAACCTCCATATAAACCCTTATTTGGCCTCCCTATGAACTCTCATTTGGCTTCCATATAGACTCTCATTTGGCCTCCATATAGACTCCCATTTGGCCTCCACATGGACCCCCATTTGGCCTCCACATGGACCCCCATTTGACATCCATATAAACCCCCCATATAGCCTCCATATATACCCTCATTTGGCCTCCATATGGTTCCCAATTTGACCTCACTATGAACCTCTATTTGGCCTCCATATGAACTCTCATGTGGCCTCCATATGGACTCCCATTTGGCCCCCATATGGACCCCCATTTGGCCTCCATATGGACCTCATTTTGCTCCTATTTGGCATCCATATGGATCCTATTTGGCCTTCACAAAGGCGGCTTTCAGTTGGTATTGATATGGTGTAAGAGAACTCGGTGACAGAGCCTTCATCATTTGCATCGCTCGGATGTGTATGTAATGAAATACACGATGATGACGTGGAATAGCAGTGGCAACTGAACGAGCTGTGAAAGCTTGAAAAATTGCGCGAACGAAAACAAACTGAAGTCGGAACCGCACGCCATTATTTGCTTTAAAAAATTCATTAGCTGATTCCATGTGTTAAAGAATGGAAAAAGCATGAAAAATTGTGCTTTTTGACTTCAAGCATTCTACGAAATTTCATGGCACAATAATTGGAATTTTTTTCAATAAAAGAAATGCAATGAGTATGAAATAAAGCAATAACATTGAATAATTTGCCATTCTGATGAAATTCGTTTGTATGAGGAAGCGGAAAATGTATTAAAAATAATAATAATATGACTGAATGGATGTGAAAAAAAATCTCATTATGTCGTGGTTGGTTAAATGGTATTTTAATATCTTCACGTCATTGCTTGTTTTCAGATTATTATGAAATTGAAACTAGCGTAAGTTGTGATATACATAACTATATGATGAGAAGCATAAGGCGATGTTATAGAAATTTGTGATGTTTTATAGCTTATTCATGCATGGCACCATATTGATGTAGAGATTTTGGAATTCGAGTACGTGGTATATGGAAAAAATGTTAACTTCCCCGAACAATTATAGCCGGTTAATCGGTCTAAAGTCTGACCCCACATAGGCGTGACTCTCTCTCAAATCGATGTTTGACTCAAATCATATCTGGCACCAAGTCTGAGTCACGTTGATCTTGTGCAGGATTTTTGATCAATTAGCCGTTTTTTGCTGGTCTAGTTCCTTTTGATTCTGATGCCTGATATTGTTCTTGTAAATCAGGAAACCCTTGTGACCAAGTTGGATGATCACTTTTGAACGTTCTAGAGCAGAGTTGTCGGATAGGTTTCTTTGGTGAGATAACTAGTTGTATCATGATTTCATATAGACTTGCCTGGCTATCACCATTACCTGGCTATGTCCAGACAAAGGCCAAATCATCAGGCATGTCTGGCCTAACCAATGACATAGAGACCAAGAAGTATTTAGAGTTTGGTAGCTTAAACTGCTAATTTCAACATTCTCTGAGATTCCAATGACTTAATATTCAAGCTAAGCACAAATATGAAATCTTCAACAGTAACTTTCTCAACCTCGAACATAACAAAACCTCTCATAAAAGTTTCAACACTTTATATCTTCACATTCTTCTTCCAAGCATATTCCAAACACGATCAAAGTCCCAACAGACCAACAGACAGCATCAGCAACATTTCAGACAAACAAACCAAAAATATATGCTAAGAAAGCAGAACACAACATGGTAATATTCAAGGTCGCAATTATTATTGTTATTATAGTGCAATCAAATGTCGAGTATGTAATCTGATAAGCCACAAGCACGAAATAAAATTTTATTTTTCTTTTCTTTTTTTGCATGTACGCGTAAAATATATATTTATTTTTAAGTGTATGTATGTATATAGCACTAAAAAAAACGAATATTATTTTCTACAGCCGTTCGTGTCTTGAATAAACAGGTGATGAAAAATAATAAGAAGTAACATAAGAAAAATTTGCATGAAAAAAATTTTTACTTCGATTAGTTAAGTTTACGAGGCTAATTTGTAGATAATTTCATGCCAATCAAAGCATCTGGCTTATTCGCTTAGTCGAGGCTGAAAGTGTGATGATGAAAATTGTTCATGTTGCTTAATGGAATTTTTAATGAGTTTCGTTCCCTGAAAAAAAAACAGAACAAAATCGTGTTCTATGCTCATAATCAACAAAATAATAATCCACAGCGAAGGTAAAATTTGTCAAAAGCTTTCTTTTTTGACGAGGAAATGAAGGAAACCAAAAAAGCTTGTCGAGGACTATAAAAATATCGGTAGATATAAATCAAAATGACATTTCCGGCATGAAAAATCAATCAAATAGAATAGTTTCGGTGCTTATATTTGTGTTAGAAACTAATTTTCTTAATGTTTTGTGAGTCACGCATCAGTCGTGATTGTTTAAGTGGCAGTTTTTGAGATTTTCATGATTTTTGTTGGATTAGAACAAATTACAGAACTTGAAAAGGTATCGTTTGCAAATGACTTGAATCAGATAATGTGATTTCTGACATGGTTGAACTGTCACAGATCTAGAATGTTGCTTCTCAAGCTATATGGAGCGCGACACAGTAAACCACATGTTTGATGTGATTCTGATGTGTCATTGGATTTCAAGCGACAATATTGAAATTTTTGACGTCACATTAGTGTAACACTAGTCTGTTATAGTCGTCACTAGACGTCACAAGTCGCATTAATTGTCAGTTGATGTCCCTAGTCATGCTAGTCGTCATTTTTGTCATAGTTGATCAGTCATATCATGTTTCTTAAGCAACATGGAGCGCAACACAGTAAACCACATGTTTAATGCCAATTTGATGTGTCATTGGACTTCTAGAGACACCTTTGAATATTTTGGTGACGCACTGGTCAAAACTAGTCATCACTAAACGTCAAAAGTCGCATTAATTGTCACTTGTTATTCTTAGTCATACTAGTCGTTATATCTGTCATGATTGAACTGCTATAACTAGCTCTAGAGTATTGTCTCTTACACTTCATGCAGCGCGACACATTATACTACATGTTTAATGTCACTTTAATGTGCCATTGAATTTTTAGCGATACACCTGATGGTTTTGATGTTACATTAGTGTAACACTGGTCATCAAGACGTTAATTGTCGCTCTAAGCGTAACTTGTCATCAATTCTCACCATAGACATCACCAGCAACCACACTACTGTGTCATGTCACATAATCAAAGCAACACAACTCCAGGTACATCATTTACCTCCTAAACTTAAACATCATTAAGTTACCTTCCCCAAAGGTAAATAAATTTCATTGAATCTTCTCACATATGTATGTACTTATACAGAAGATAAAAGTGACAATTCTGATATGGCATCTTGGAATGCGAATGAAAATGAAAATGTTGAATGAATGAGAATATTTTTATGGTTAAATGTGAGATTGTTTCGTGTAGATACGACCATGAAATGTGATACTTTACAATGAGATCATTTAAATGCATTGTGAAATTTTTTAAAATCAGTTCTAGTGGCTTTTGATGCAAAAAATTCTTGATAGATATAAATTGCAGTAATCAAAGTTTAATACTTTGAAGGAAATCTGATGTAATTGGTTTGTAGAATATTAGTATTTTTTAAAGATGTTGAGTTGGCTTTTGACATTGCTGGGGCAGGAAAAGGCTAGTGAGAATATTAATCAGGTGCCTAATATCATGCGGTAGGCCAAAGAACTCATGAAAAAAGCTGTCGATAGAGATAGTATCGCATTTGGTATTTTCAATTGGACAACGGGCGTCAATTGAGGAAGGCCATGGATCACACTTGATCTTACCCGTCATCGAAGTAACCTTGACAGTTCTTCGCTGGATATACAAATCAATTGAGATCCATGGCTCAAATGGATTCTAAAGCTGACTCTTTCACTGCTTTCCGTCTGCTAATTTTCAATATCAAGTACAATGTTGGTTACATCTGGTACTTTTGTCCGTTTGCTCTTTTACCACCTATAAAGTCGGATTTGAAGATCTTATTTAATGAAGCTTTTCTGCAGGTCTTGTGATAACATGGCTAACCCATCTAAGCCTTTTTACTTGGAGCATCTAATGATATCAGACTTCCAATAAATTTGTTACAATTCAGCGTTGCTTCCTGTTTGAGAATCAATCCTCTTCCACCTTTCCTTCATTTTATTGGGATCAAAACCACTCCTTTGATGACGCTTTTATCACCTTATCGTCTCTAGATTGCAAATGAAGACTGTGAGCCGCGTTTTCACTAAATATGATCCGGAAAAGGAAACCAAGTTAAGAACAACGAGTTAAAAATGACACGTGAAATATATCCCATGCCGAGTTTCGAACCCATGATCGCTGGATTGGCGTAGCAATAATAATGTCCTGAAATACTAAACCATTCTGCCACCGAGCCACTTCAACTCACCAGCAAACGGCAAGTTATTTCACCATGATAACCGATAGCACCCACCAAGCAATTGGACTAGATACTCGATGATTATTTTATATTGTTCTACTATGAATCATTGCAATGCTTGCATGAATAACAATTCTAAAATTCATTATATCCACTACACACAATCATAAATCAGTGTTTAACAAAACAACTCCCATTTATTATCTTAATTAAAAACTACATAAATATTCCCATTCACTCATCATTATCACTTGTTATATTATTTTAATTTATATTGTTTAATTTTATGCGTATCGGATTCTTGGGATTGTTTTAATAACTTTATATCAGCAACATAGTTACATAAAAAATGATTATTTTTTTAAAAAAAAAAGTAAAATTTTTTTATATTTATTGCCTCAACTTTATTTATATTTGCCTGATATAAATTACAATTATTAACGTTGGAACATCATCAATTTTGAAAGGGAATTGTGTGTATGAAAATGAGAACATTTATCTGTTCATATGAGCGAATATTAAAATGCAATTTGTTGTGGATTAAAATTAATTCCGTTTAATACTTTTATTATACCGTATACGATCTACGAGAATATGATGTGCCTGAATCAATATTTTCATTTTATATTTTTTTCTTTCTTCATATGTGATATCATGTGTATGACTACATACGTTCAAGGAGAACACAGAAAAAAAGTTGTATAATTTTTTGTGTATTTCAATCTACAATGAATGAATAATCTTTTAATGAAAAATGAGTAAATCCATTTAAATTATTAAGACAACCGAATGTGTTTGGTGATGAGAGGTAAATGATGGAGGGGGGCAGGATGGATGTGAGGAAACGATGAAGTGAACAGAGATTTATAATGTTTACATTCAATTAAATTATTGCTGGGAAAAATTTTTCAAAAGTCAATAATTTTATTACAGCTGGATGAAGAGATTTAAATGTTGTAATGGAATGATGTGCAGGCTTAAGGGAATTAATGGAATTTTTTATGAATAAATTGTCTTTTACCTTGGGTCGTATGAGTAGCAATTAAGTTTTATTGCTTTCCGATTAATTTGCATGCATTTTTATTGATGATTGATTTTGGAAAGTTTTGCGGTTTTGTGGCATTTTTATGATTTAATGTGTTGGATAGAAAGTTGAACTCATTGCAACAGTTGCGAATCATAAAAACTTACAATCCACACAACAGTTGTTAGATAAGATAATTCTCTGTGACAAATATTATCTCACATTCAACAGTTGTGTGACACATAAAATAATTCTTTATGCAAAGATTGCGAACCAAATCAAATTATATGCCACATAAAATTTTGTTCGCACAACAGTTGTGTGCCATATGAAACATGTTTCACACAACAGTTGCTTACCACATAAAGCTATGCTCAGAATACCACAGTTGTACGTCACACGAAATTATCCTTAGCATATAGCAGTTGCACGTTACATAAATTTATTCTCAAAATACAACAGTTACATGCCATTTACAGTTTTTTTTTCCACAACAGTTGTTCGCCATTAAAAAATTATTCATACAACGGTTTTGCATCTCATAAAATTAATCTCAACAAACAACAGTTGCGTGTCAAATAAAACTTTTCCCATTATCCAACAATTTTGCATTGAATAAAATTCTTTTAGACATATAACAATTGATTAATCATATGCATAAAAGAATGATTATCGGCATACAACAGTTGCACGTCTCATGAAATTATTTTGTTCATACAACAGTTGCACGTCACATGAAATTATTTTCGGCATACAACAGTTGCACGTCACATGAAACTATTTTCGGTACACAACAGTTGCACATCACATGAATTTATTTACAGTATACAAAATTTTTGCATTACATAAAATTATTCATATGACAACAGTTGCTCGTCACTTAAAATAATTCTCACCATCCAATAGTTGCTTGCTATAAAAACATTAATGCATCTAGTCAATATTTCAACTTATTTACTCTCAGATCACCATAGAAACTAATCATCTAGTTTCACATGTACATCAATAATGAATCATAACCCTAACAGTATCGAACAGATTATTACCTTCACATCCGATAGTAAAATATACAACAAAAAGTTTATCGGTTTGTTATGAAATATAATAATAAAAAAATATATATATCTTGATACTTAACATCTTCATCCTCTTCAACTCATATCTCGATTTACAAAAACATCCACATCTACATAAGTGCATGAATTAAATGATTAAATTGCACTTAATCATCTAGAAACAAGAGAATATAAAGAAGAAAAATATATAGACGAGAGGGTATGCAGCAATAAATGAAAGAAAACACTTTACATATGAATAATAATGATCAATTATTTCTTCATCATCAAACTAATAACCAGCGCAAACAATATTGGTAATAATCTTGATATAATGAGTAGCTCATTTTATACTATTTTCCATAATTTATAATGAGATGAATTAAAAGTTTGAAGTATAAAAGCAAACAATGCTAGTGATATGAATAGTGTATGGAAAGCTGTGCGAGAAAAGGGATGGAAAATTAATATTGAGGCTGTGTTTTGGTGGTTTTTTGAGAATTTTCTGGTAGCTTGTGTCTTTTTAAATTTGCATAAATAAAATTGCATAAAATAGTTTCAATTTGATCCTGGAGGAAGGTTTGACCACCAAACCTCCTCTCCTTGAACACGTGCATTGTAGTGTATTGAAGCACACGAAGAAGATTCTGCCTATGCGAGAAGAAAATCTTTGTGACTGACCGGGTTGGCATCAAACCGGAAATCAGTAGATATTTTTTCTTGAGTACTTGGGTTCGATTCCTTCCATAAGTTAGTCTCTTAAACATAATAAAGAGTTTTGTCAATGATAGGACATTCACTTCGAATGATGAATGCTAGAGAAAAGGTCATTGATGGGAAAGAATTACAAGTTAGCAACACCACCCTACGACCTAGGAAAATTCCGAAAAAAATATTTTCAGTTCTGGGCTTGAACCTGAACCTTTAAAAGGAAAATGTTCAAAATTTATCAAAAATTCCAAAATGTGTATGAAATTTTCAACATGCCGAAAATTCGGGACATAACAGCATGGATGAAGAGTATAGCAGCGTTTTGGCAAAAATACAGCAGATGGCCGCCCTACCCTAAGTTTAAATTTGCAAGGGAAATGGCAAACAGGAGCACCAAAAGCCCACTTGGTGCAGAACAGAGATGAAAGAATGCAGACACATTTTGAATTTTTTGAGTTAATTGACTTTGGATTCATAATTGTCGATTTCATCGTGCAGACAGAGAGTTTGTACAAACTGAGTGACAGAATCAGCATCCCGTGTGACCTATGGTTGCAGTAAGTAAGGTGTCAGAGCCAGCAACAGAATCAGAAGGAAAGCCTTTTGCAGCAACCTAATCTCTACTTTCGAAGAATAGTTCCAGAAAATAAGTAAGGTTTTTGTCAATAATTCACAAAATGTTCAGGACATTGCCATCATCCCTCAACAAAGAATAATTCCATCGAATGTCCCTAACAATCCAGCAAAAATCGACAATTATGAATCCACAATCAATTGACTCAAAAAATTCAACAAAATGTGTCTGCATTTAATTCATCCATTGACTCATTTCATTTCAATCTGCAATGCCATTCTATTCAATTTAGATTCTTCGAACTATTGCAATTTATGCTGGTATATAATCTGGCAAAACAGAAAAAGCAGGCAACAAAAGTGTCAAGCGTGTGTGCATGATAATGCATCATTAACATTGATTATTAATGAAAAATTCATTTTCTAATTGCTGATTTAATTTGTCACAGATAATTTAATCTGCTGGCTGATTGCTGGACAATTATTGATACAAAAATAATTTTGACCAGCATGAATTACATCAGATCATGGAAAGGAAGTAAATTTTTTTGAAATATCCGAATTTTTGATTTTTATTTCCAATTCCTCTACAGATTGATTTTTTTTTCTTGTGTATTCTCACACACAGTGCTGTATGTTTGTGTGTTTTTATGCATTTTTATGCTTACTGCTTCGTGGCAGTGAAAAATTCTCTCTGAGTAAGAATGAGCAATTCTCGAGTGAGAATGTCTCTCGATAAGAATGCCGGCATTGTCTCTGTACAGCACGTAAAAAAAGTGGTTTTTCTCTCAGAGTCGAATAAAAAACTGACAGCATTTACGCTCAGCGGTTCTCTCGCCGGAGATGAGAAAACATTCCAAAGCGATTATTCAATGAAGAATTTAACTTCAGTTCAAAATTCTTACGGTTTGATATCGGAGTAAAATCAGTTGTTCTAGTAGTGTCTGTAAGTAACTGAACAACAAGCAAGAATCTTCGTAATTTCATATATATTTTGTGTTGTTGTTGCTTCTCCTCCCGATGAATGACGATGACGATGATGATGATGACGTAAGGAAAGTGCAAGCAAGCAAAATTTTTTTTTTATTTCCATCGGTTTCTTCCTACATGAATATAAAAAGATAACTCGCAGGCAGTGTTGGGTAATAAAAATTTATTCTTGTGTGTGGTGATAACTTGACAAAAATGACATTGAATAACAGAAATTATCATGCTTTGTCATTAAAAATGAGCAGTTTGAAAGTTTTCGGTATTTTTTGTGTGGTTTAAAGCCATTCAAAGCAATATTAATTTAAAAATATTGGGGAATTTTTTTCGGTGCTAATTGATTTGGTTGAGTAATTTGTGAATTTTTAAACCTCGATAAATTTGCAAACATTTGAAATTGTTCATGACATTTTAAAAAGTTCAAAAACCTACGTGAAATTGTGTCATGAGTTGATGTCTTATTTCTGTGGGTGATTCATATTTGTGATACATGACGATAATTTGATTTAGATTTTATCAAGATTTTCATGTTTCATTATATTTTTGAAATGCAATAAAGTTGGAAATAATGACAACGTGACGAGCCCCTTTACAACTTCATAGTCATTATCCCGAGTGACACAAATGAAGAAGGGTCTGCCACGGAGCTCATAAGACTCTGGTAAATCTCTATTATTAATGCCAATTGGAAGCCGCCTATTTTTGGCGTCCATATGACTGCCAGAAATGGACGACTTTTATAAAAGAGGTTTAGTGGAGCCATGTGTAAGACGGTAAGACGGAAAGACGTATGACGGTAATGAAGAAATGCCAGTTAGATGTCAAAACTAAGAATTTGTACAAGCTTTGTAATTTGACCCCTAGGCTTCAAGTCATAGTATGGTTCCAGTTAGTAAGCAAGTGGAACCTAAAAACCTCCATCGCGGAGTATTCTTCATTTGTGTTGCTCGGGATCCTCATTAAATGTCTCCCGGAAATTCAGGAAGTAGATTTTTTATTATGAAAATCTACTTATGCTTACCAAAATTACCAAATTTGCATTAAATGAATTTTAAAAAAATTTTAGTAATTTTTTACAGCCAACCCCACACAAAACTAACCTTATCTTCCATATACATCACTG